>NC_092874.1:164026537-164345108 GCF_028372415.1 Notamacropus eugenii
GTTTATGCACAGACCTTCCACAATGGATCCACACTCCCGCCTGCTTGGGGAGCCCTGTTCTGCAGCCGCCTCTCAGCTTCTACGTCCCGGGGGGCCTGAATTATGGGGGCACCCCACTCCCCTCTCGACCCGCCAAAGAGACTCTCTCACCAACCCCCATCACCTGTGGGTGGAGGGACTTGTGCGGCCGCTGGAGATCCCGTCCCTGAAGCCTGCTTGGATCTGTTTCTCTCGGTGCCGTGGCCGCCACAGGTCTGGGCTGGGCTCCGCGTCTGCAGCGCGACGGACCTTTTGCAAGAGGTTTGCAGGTCCCTCTGTGGGTGGAGGGACCCACGTGACCGCTGGAGATCCCGTCCCTGAAGCCCACTCGGATCTTTTCCTCTCAGTGCCGCGGCCGCGGCAGGGCTGCACTCAGCTCCCAGTCCCGGTGCCCAGTCCGCAACGCGAAGGACCCCCGCGAGAGGTTTGCAGGTCTCTCCAGAACAGAAATCTCCCTCGCTCCAATATTCCGTGGCCTCTGGTTGCAGAATTCGCCGTGAGTTACTTTCCTGTAGCTGTTCTATGGGTTGTGGGTTCGGAGCTATGTGTATGTGCATCTTTCTACTCCGCCATCTTGGCTCCACCTAATCTACTGTGTTATTTAAAGGGAGAAAAAACCTGATAGTTTGCCAATTGAATTCAATTAAGTAAGCTAAACTCCATCATAGTAAAGCACTTAATAAGAAAATCAAAAATAACTGTCAAGAAAATAGAACTAGAAATTTTCTCCATTAATGACAGTAAAGTCATTATATATTGACCCTTGTGTGAGGAAGTTGAACTAGTATTTAAAAAAGCAAAGATGGGGAGAACAGCTCTACCATAGCTAGGATAAAACATACACAAAGGAATGTGACAAAATATTGAGGACATGAAGGAATCAGTTTCAAGATATTTGAAAAGAAACAAGTGATTTAAAAATAAATGAATTTATTGTAACTGAAAAAAGTATAGATGCAGGAAAAATGGAAATCGAATGTGTCTAGTTTCTCAACTCTAAAGTCTTTATGAAAACAATGTAAATATGTGAAAAAGACATGTATGATGAAAATGTGAATATGTCACTGGTACACATTTAATTATTTTGTTGATGGATTTTGTTTTCATAAATCATTCATTTCCTAATACATAACACATTTTCATATACAGTAAATTTACCCTTGCAACAAAGAGCAAGAAAAAAAAGAGTTTAAGAAAACCAGTCAATATATCAGGAATGAGTAATGATATTCTATACCTAAAGTCCATGACTTTGAAATGAATGGAGGGAGAATCATTTTCATGCCAATCGTGATCACTAGAATTCCATACTATTTATTTCATTTATGTTTTTTCCTATTTGGTTTCTGTATTCATTAAAAATGTTATGTTTCTAAATTTACTTACTGCATTCTACATAATTTCACATGTTTAGTCATGTTTCACTAATTAAATTCATCATATTGTTGTTTCTTACAGAGAAACAATATTCCCTTGCATTCATATCACACACTCTTTTGGGGTATTCCTGAATTGAAAACTGAAAGATACCTGGTTTGTTTCCAGTTTTCTAATACCATAAAAGTCTTTAATGAATATATGCATGCGTATGTATATTTGTGTGTGCATAAATATATATATATGTATATAAGTAAAGAAATATATGCATATATATGTGTGTGCATATACATACATAAATATGTATATGTGTATATGGATAAATGTGTATCTGTGCATAGTATCTTTGCTTGTCATGCTATAACTTCCTAGCAATAAGATATCTAGATCATAAGGTATGACATTATAGTTACATTGGGAGTAGTTCTAATAACTTTTCAGAAAAAAAGAATTCATTTATAGCTCTACCAAGAGTGTATGACCATGCCAAATAAACACACATGACATTTCTTTTATGTCTACACATAATTTCCCATCATATTTTTGAAAATGCTATACTATTTTATACCAGAGGAAGCTATGTGGTGCAGTGGATAGCAAACCAGTGCAGGAGTCAGGAGGATATGAGTTCAAATCTGACTTCAGACACTTGATGCTCACTAGCTGTATGATCTTGGGCAAGTCACTCAACCCCAATTGCCTCATCCTGGGTCATCTCCAGTCATCTTGATGACTATCCGATTACTGGATTCAGATGGCTCTGGAGGAGAAGGGAGACTGGTGACCTGCACAGCCCTCCCTCACTCAAAACAAAATCAAGTGCAAGTCATGTCATTATTTCTCTGATGTCATGATCTTCTTCAGCAATGAAGGACAAACACACTATTGTGTGTCTATATATATATATATATATATATATATATACATATACATAGATATGTACGTATATACAATTGAAAAAATGTACAGAAAGTACAGGAGTCCCACTTTACTTACTTTTTATTGGTTATAAAAAGCATTTGGTTCAATTAAAAATGCTGTCTCAGAAATCCTCTTTTGTCAGTGAGTTTTCCATGTATATCTTAAATTGATTCAAAATTCTGTGAGTGGATGGAACTTCAAATAACTTTAAAATAATACCTCAAAATAAATTTTGGAGAGTCAGAGCCAACAAAAGGTTGAGGTGAGACATATTTTTTGTCCTAAAATAACTAAAGAGGTAAGCCAGGGAAGTTTATGATATCACAATGGAGAATGTTCACAGCTTATATACAACAGAAGTGTTACAAGCAGCAGCAGCATCTTCAAAAGCTCGAAGTCCAGAAATGGTAAGCATATCAGAAAACTGGTCTGAAAGCCATTACAGGCAATCTTTTGCTAAGACTGGGTACAACTTATACTGATTGGCAACTCTATGGCCCATACCCAGTTCTCAGTACTTTGTGGGTGGAGGAAAAAAGCTAATGTTCAGTCACAAGGAAAAAGACCTATTCATAGTTCTAAGACAAAAAGGATCCCTGATGCTTGTGGCTGCAGAAAAACAGGGCCCTTCCTTGATAAAAACTAAAGCACAGACAGGAAAATCAGTCACCATACCTCTCGCAGGATCACACTATTTTGAAAGCACCAAAAATTTACAGATGCCTCGATCTAGCTCTGAAAGCAGGAGCACCATAAAGCATGAAGCTTGGGACAGTGCCTCCCTTTCTCTAGGTGAGCAGAGCTGAACTTTACCATAAAGTTCAGTCAAGAAATAGGCTAGGAAAAAGAGCAAACAATTGTAAAAGAATATGATGATGAAAAGCTGCCATGGTGGCAGGAAAGACCAAAACATAACTCAAAAGAAGACAATAATTGGAAAACAGTTACAAAAACAAAATCCTCAAAAAAAAAATGCTAATTGGACCCAATCCCAACAAATAGTCCTGGAAGAGTTCAAGAAAGACCTAAAAGAGGTAGAGAGAAAAAAATAGGAAAAGAAATGATTGTGATGAATGAATATTATTAAAAGACAATTAACAGCTTGGTAAAAGAGGAACAAAAATAATAACGAAAATAAAACCTTAAAAAACAGAATTGGATTACTGGTAAAAGAGGTATAAAAATCATTGAAGGAAAGAATGCCTTAAAAAGCAAAATAGACCAAGTAGAAAAAGAAATACAAAAGCTCACTGAAGAAAATCATTCCTTAAAATGAAGATTTGGGTCAAGTGTAAGCTTGAGGACAAAAGAAACAACCAAAGTCAAAAGAATGGGCCAAATGAAGAAAATGTGAATTATCTTATGGCAGGACAATCCATCTGGAAAACAGATGAAGGAGAGATAATTTAAAAATATATTATTCTACCTGAATGAAATGATTGCAAAAGGAATCTATACATTATATTTCAAGAAATCATTAAGGAAAAATTCCTCAATACCTTAGAAGCAGAGGAGTGAAATTCAATGAATCCACCAATTACCTCCTGAAAGTTATCCCAGAATGAAAACTCCTGGGAATACTATAGCCATATTTCAGAGTTCAGAATAAACTACTGCATTAACCTAAAAGAAACCAACTTGTAGCCTCCATTTTAAATGGGCAGAGGTCTTAAAATATGATATTTTGGAAGGTGAAAGAGCTAATAATACAATCCAGAATATCCTATACAGGAAAACTGAGTATAATTCTTCAGGAGAAAAATGAATATTTAGTGAAATAGAGGACTTCCAAGAAATCCTGATGAGAAGAACTGAGTTGAATAAATAGCTTGACATTCAGACACAAGACACAAGAGAAGCATAAAAAGATAAAAATTAAAGAATAATCATAAAGGACTCAATAAAGTTGAAGTGTTTACACACCTATCTGGGAAGATAAACGTAACTCCTAAAGACTCTATCATTATTAGTGTAGTTACAAGTATGACTCATTTATTTTTGGAATGATTGTCAAAAGGAAAAGAAAGTGGTGAGTAAGGGGAATGCACTGGCAGAATGGGAAAGGGAGAAGTATAATGGGGAACATTTTCTCCCATATAAAGGCATGCAAGAAGAGCTTTTATAGTGGAGGGAACATTGGGATAGTGGTAGAGGGAAATGCTTAAACCTCACTTTCATCAGAATTGGTTCAGAGAGAAGAATAAACACACACAGAGAGACATTTATTTGAGTATAGAAATCTATCTTGCCTAAAAATGAATCTCTTAATAGGAGAGGAAGGGGATGAGCAATATGGGTGGAGAATGATAAAAGGGAGGGAAGATTAAAATGGGCAGTGGTCAGAAGCAAAACAAATTTTTGAGAATGAAAGAGAGAGAGAGAGAGAGAGAAAGAGAGAGAGAGAGAGAAAGAGAGAGAGAGACAGAGAGAGAGACAGAGAGAGAGAGAGAGAGAGCTCAACAAAATAACAGTAATCTTAACTATGAATGTGAATGAGATGAGCTCACAATAAAATAGAAGGCAGAAAGCAAAATAGTTTAGAAATCAGAATCCAACAATTTGTTGCTTATAAGACACACACTTGAAATGGAAAGACACATAGAGTTAAAATAAAGAGCTGTAATTGAATCTATTATGCTTCAGTTGAAGTAAAAAATAAGGCAGAGGTAGGAGCAATCATAATCTTAGATGAAGCAAAAACATAAAGAAACACTATTAAAAGAGATAACAAGGGAAACCACATTTTGCTGAAAGGTACCACAGAAAATAAAGCAATATTAAAAAAAAAATAAAACAACTTAAAGCAAGTTTCTCTAGTATAGGCTTTTCCCCTTCCTATATATAGGAAACTGAGTTAAATCTATATAAAAAACAACCATTCCCTAATTGATAAATGGTAAAAGATATGAACAGGCAGTTTTCAGAAGAATAAATCAAAGCTGTCTCTAGTCATATGAAAATGCTCTAAATCGTGATTGATTAGAAAAATGCAAATTAAAGCAATGTTATCATCTCACACCTATCAGAAATGACAATTGTTGAAGGAAAAGAAGGAGAGTAAATACTCTGAAATTTTGTTGATGGAGTTGTGAAGTGGTCAAATCTATTTGAAGAATAATTTGAAACTCTGATCAAAGGTTATAAAACTATGCATACCTTTTGATCCAGAAATACAGTATTAAGTCTGTACTCCAAGAATATGAGAGGAAAAGCACCTACATGTGCAAAATATCTGTAGCAGCTGTTTTTGTGGTGGCAGAGTTGAGAATTGAGGAGATGCATTGGGGAATAACTGAAGAAGTTGTGGCATATGATTGTGGAGTGCTATTGTGATTTAAAAAATGATGAGGGGGTAATTTCAGAAAAAAAAATTAAACCAAAACCTACCCTATGTGAACTAATGCAAATGAAGTGAGAACTGATACCTCATTGTGCACTGTAATGATAACTAACTCTGAAATACATAGCTACTCTGATCAGTACAATGACCCAAGACAATTCCAAAGGACAAATGAAGAAAAATGTTACTCAGCTTTGGAGAGAGAATTGATGAATTCTGACTGCAAATTGAAGTATAACTTTCTTATTTTCCTATTTTTATTAACATGACTGATACAGAAATATATTTTGCATGATTTCATATATATGGTCTATATTTGCTTGCCTTCCCAGTGGATCAGGGAGAGAAGTGGAAGGCAGGGAGAGTATTTAGAACTAAAAGTTTAAAAAGAAAAGAGCATTAAACACTTTAAAAGAAAAGTATACTACAGAAATATTAAACAAGTTCAGATAATTAATAATATATGAAAAAAATAGGACTCCTCTAAGAATATTATAAGAAACACTAAACCTTACCACAAGGTGGACTTTGGGGAAATAAGAAGAGTTACCAGAAAGAATAAAAATTGGACACTTTGCTTCTTTGTTGGAAGAAGAATAATCTTCAGATTTGGAAGCTAGTGGTAGGGGAGATGAATAGAGGGAACCCAAGTTAAATAAGAAAATGAAGGAAATGAGAGGTGTTCCCCTCAATGAATTCAAAATGTTAGGTGTGGAAGATGGTTTTCTTTTCCCAGGAAAATGAAAGAATGTGTAAATATGATTTTTATTCCACTAACTCTTGGTGATCATTTAACAATCATAGCAACTGTGGGTATGCAAAAGTAAATCAGATTTCCAAAAGAGGAAAGAGGATACATTTTTCAAACTACAAGCCATAAAGTTGATATTAGTACTTGGCAAAATCATACAATTCATTATTAATGGGATAGTTGTACATTAATTAAAAAGAGAAAGGTAAAAACTCTGAGCCAGCACTAATTTGAAATCCTATCTTTTTCTCTTAAGAATTACAAAACTAGCACATTAGAAGAATATTATAGGCATCCTATACCTGAATTTCAGCAAGGCATTTGACAAAGCACCTCACTTTATCCTTGTGAGCAAGACAGATAATGTGGTCTGGATAACAGCACAATTAGGTCAATTTGGAGCTATTTAAATGACATAATTCAACTAATGATTAATGTTACAAGGTCATCCTAGAAAGAAATCTCTAGTGGAGTACTCCAGGGATTTGCCCTGGGCCCTAGTCTGTTCAACATTTATATCAATTAGTTGGAAGGGTAAAGGCATAGATGACAAGCTTATCATATTTTCAAATGATATGATTTCAGGAGGGGTACCTTGTGTGCTGAATGACAGAATCAGGATCCCCAAATGATCCAAAGAAGATAAGAAAATGCACTAAAACTTAAAAAAATGAAATTTAGTGGGAATACATACAAAGTTCTACACTTACATTAAAATCAACTACATATAAAAGATAAAGGGAGCAGACTCTGACAACTAACTGTTCATATGGGGAAAATAAATAAACTTGGCTTTTTATTTGACAAATTATCTCCTGAGACTGAATACTTGTTTAAACAGGCAATAAGTCAACTGAGTGACCTGAAGAGAAGCATTGCATTCAGAATGATTAAGGTTACAATTTTACTATATACTTTCCTAATTAACATGCATCCGTATTTATGATTCAGTTCTGGGTGCCAAATTTTATGAAATCATACACAAAGGGATATATATTCAGAAAATGTTGACTAAAATTGTATAAAAAAGCCTACAAATCTTACCATAAAATAGTTAGATGAAGGAATGGAGAAATTTGGTTTCAAGAAAAGAAGACAGTACATTAGGTCTTTCTAAATATTTTAAGGCATTGATGTATATGTTTAATTAGAATTGTTTGGCTTCATCCTAGGGAATAAAACCAGAAACAATAGATTGAAATCACAGGGAGTAAGACAAGTTTATTTGGAACATGATAGTTTGATGTGGCTACTTTATTTCAGGAGTTAATGAGGAAGGCTTCACCAGAGATCTTTAAGCAAAGACTGAATAACCACTTGACAAGGTCATTATAGAGAGTATTCTTGATCCCCTCTAACTGAGCTTCTCTGATTTATTTTTATCATAGACAAAAAATCACATTAATAGAAGCATTATGACTAGAACAAAGACAATTGTATTGTCTCCTGGTTTAGTCATTTCAAAGCAATATATTCAAAACTGATTTCATTATTTTCCTTCTAAATCTGATCCTTCTGTAAATTTATCTATTTCTGTTTATGGCATTATGATCCCCTTATTCACCAAGGCTCAAAATCGTGAAATAATTCATCACTTTTCTCTTCCCTTCATCCTCCATATTGCAAATCACATTAATTTGACACCTACAATATCTCCCATTGGTCTTCTTCTGTGAACTCTTGTAGTCACTTTATTAGTTAATTACTTGTCACTGTTTATCTGGCTTTTCATAATATCTAGTTACTTGATCTTACTGTTTATAATCTCAATTCTCTACAATTCATCTTCCACTCAGCTATCAAAATACTTTTCCAAAGTCATAGGATTGATGCTGTCACTGCCCTACTCACAAACCTATAAGCGCTTCCCATTCCCTATAATATAGCATATATACTTCAAAATTTGACCTGTAAAGCCCTCCACAAACTTGCTTCAGTCTGTCTTTCTAACTGTACTTCATATTGCTCAACTTCATGATGTACATTTTAAAGTAAACCTAGATAATCAGACATTCCCTAAACTTAAGACTTTATCAACTATGTCATTCTTTACTTTTGTATCTCAAATAGACTTATTATTTTTCAGTCATTTTCAACTCATCTGACTCTTTGTGACCCTATTCTCGGGTTTTCTTGGCAAAGATACTGGAGTGGTTTGCCATTTCCTTCTCCAGTTCATTTTACAGATGAGGAAACTGAGGCAAAGAGGCTTAAGTGACTTGCCCAGAGTCACACAGCTAAGTGTTTAGGGAAAATATTAACACTCAAAATGATAAATCTTTCTGACAAAAGGCTCAGCTCTCTATCCCTTGAACCGCCAAGATGTGTGTGTGTGTGTGTGTGTGTGTGTGTGTGTGTGATGCATATCGTGTATTGTATACATACATACTCACATACACATGCATGTACATATATTTATGTATAGATAGATGATAAATAGATGATAGATAGATAGATAGATAGACAGATAGATAGATAGACAGAGAGATAGAGAGATGATAGATAGCTTTTAAATTCCTGTAGGTTACATATCAACTTCCTTTGTGTCTTAGGACTTATGGGAATATTTCTCATTGTTCTGATAGTCATTTTCAAACACTGCTTCACTCAATACTACTTCTGCATCTGTGACTTTAAAGAATATAGGCATCTAGACTTTTGAATAGTTTCCTTATAGTTCGTAGCATTTATGCACACTCACAAACACACATACACACACACAATCTCCATTCCATGAAAGTCTCCAGTCATGTTCTTTTAATTCCTAGGTCAACCCACTCTTCACAATACTTCAGTTTTTTACCAATAATCTTAGTCAATTTATAGGCCAGGAACTTGAGGTCCAGGGAAATTAAGGGACTTGCCAAAAGTCAAATAGGTATGAAGAGTCAGAGGCAAGATTTGATCTCAAGTCTTCTGTCTTTTAGTATAATGCTTTTTTTTCACTGTGCCATTCTACCTTCTAAATTTAAACACTTCAGAAGTCTTTAACATTTATATTTTTATTAATAATGATGATAGTGATGATTATAGTTAAAACCTATAAAATGATTAAAGGATTGCAAAACACTTTATTATAAATGTAATTAGATAAAACAACATAATGCTAAAGAAATAGTCGATAATATGATTCTGTTTTAGAACATATCAAAAGACTTGTTATAAGAAAATCAAATTTAGATAGAAAAAAATCACATCAGAAACTGAATGGAATTATAACAAACAAAATACAATAAAAAAAAAAAAACCTTGGGAAAAACTTGACAATATTTAAGTGGAATAATGTTAAAATTACCTGTTTCCCATAAAACATTATGAAACCATTAAACTTACAAATTAATTATAGCAATCCATTCAGCAAAAACATAAAAAGAAAAAAAAAAACTTCTAATACATAAAGCATTGACATCTGGAATGGAAAATAGGGTTGTTCTGTTTTGCCCCAGATATGAGAACTAGATGGAATGGAAAAAAATTGTAAAGAAACTAATTCATACTTTATATAGGGAACCAAAACAAAACTTCTTAATCACTAGAACCACACAAAAGTAGAATGGACTATCTCAGGGGGTTCTTCTTCATTGAAGAATTTCAAATAAAGTTTAGATGCTCACTTGTTGGGAAGACTGAAGAGAAACTTTCTTTTTTCAGATAAGGATTGGACTAGATGTTCCTTGAGGTATCTTCATACTTTGTAATTCTGCAATACTATGATTTGGAACTGCAAACATTGAACTATCCAAGGAGGAATAATTCACTAGTAAACTTTATCTTTTTGGGTTTGGCCCATTTTTTCTTTGATGAAATACTTTTGGGTTATGGTACTTTTATCCACTATATTAGCTTTGTATGATTCACAAATGTAATAAGTATTATATGCATACTTTCATAGGTATCACTGATAAAAAGTTTGAACAAAGCAAATCCAAGAACACCTGCTTCAAAGCATGATAAAGGGCAGTGTTAAAAAAGAGAAGTAGCAGATGTGTAAGTATTGCCCTATTATGAATCACCTCTTGTATGCAGCTAATTGGCCTCTCCCCCAAAACTTGGATTCAAAACAGTTCAAATAAAAATCATGGAATTGAAGACAGCATTGTAACTCACAGCTCTAGTCACTCAGAAAATCTGTTTCAGGTTAGCACATTGTGCATAAATAACAACCTGGGAGGAGAATTATGTGTGTCAAGTGGACACTCAGTCATTTAACACATGTATAACACACTTTTGTTCACCCACTTGTTAACCACCATTGAGGTTCAGCTAGAGGTCACGAAATAAGAATCCTGTCATTTTTTTCTGGATTGCATAAAGGCAATTATATTTCGTCAAAGGCTTGCCTCTTTGATAGAAAAGGTGTGGGATTTTAAATGGCAAAAAATGAAGGGTGGTAAGAAATATATGTGGAAGGAACTTGGATACGTTAAAGTTCATAACTGAAATAGAAAAGTAATACAAATGGAACTGTGGATTTCTCTATATATTGAAAAACATTAGCATATTGCTTCCCCTCCCCCCTAAATAGTGAATTTATCTTTTCCAACCATCTTCACATCACTATTATAACCATAATAATGCATAGTTGATAGAACATTTTATGGAATGTGAGAAGTAGGGTGGGGACACTATATACTGCAGGAATAGGAATAAGTACTTATCAAGCACCTTCTACGTGCCAATCACTGTGCTAAGTGCTTTACAAATGTTATCTTATTTAGTCATGATTTGGAGAAGGTGATTGAAAAGTGGAGGTCTTTTTCCAGGAGAGATGAGAGAAATATTCATCTGCCAAAGGCTGGGTCATTCTAGGAGCAAGTCTATGGTTGCTCTGGGGATTAGCTAAGTATGACCGTTAGAATGTAAGTGGCCTGGTTGGGAGCTAGCAACCAGGAAGAAACCCTGGTCAGTACAAGTCAAAGGTTCACAGATGGTCATAAGCTACTGTGGAAGTCATATTGTCCAAAGCCTTGATATTTCCATGGGATCGTAGAGCCAGAGCTGGAAGAGAACACAGAATTCATGTATTTCAATGACCTCACTTTAGACTAAAACTCAGGGAGGGTGAAATCACATGGGTAGGAAAAAAAGTCATATGTGGAATTGGAATACATGTCCTCTGACTACAAAGCTGATTCTCTTTTCACTGTGACATAGACCTAAAAAGTAACTTTCAAAAGATTGTACGGGTTATAAATGTTAGAGCTAAGATCCTCCAGGTCCTCCAACACCAAATTCAGGGCTCTTCGTACTACAATGTCAGAATGTCAATGAATCTTACACAGAAAAAACCCCCAAAAATTTCAATTGATTCAGCTTATGTATATTGAAGTATAACTAAAGAGGGTAAAGATCATTATCTTATAATGTTGTGCCTTGAAATACAGATGCATATTTCAACATAATTCAGATTCAGGGAACAAGATGGAAATTGCTTCAAATAATGAGAAACCTCCTCTCTCCACTTGACATATGTTTCCTTGCCTACAAAATGAGAGGGTTTGACTAAATGGTTGCTAAGATTCCCTTCACCTTTTTAATCATTGGTTTTGCCAAGGAGTCAATTCAAAAAAAAAATTAAATGATGAAAACAAGAAAGGCCAAAGGGACTATTGTAATATAAACATTTATAAACATGTCTTTTATTTTGAGGTTGGAATAATATACACCAAAATGTAGTATCTACTTGATGCCAAGTGTAAAGTTAAGATATTGTCAGAGATCATTAAAGGAAGGAAATAGTTTCTATACTCTGTTTTTTGATATCTAAAGCTGGAATGCTTTATCATGGATATTATTTGAAGTTTGTTATGTGGTTTTCCTTTCCCTTAAAGTAGACTTGACAAGTTTTGTCATACCAAACAATGGAACACTGATGATAGAATAAAGAAAAAACTCTAAAGATGAGGATTATGTAGTCCATCCCTCATGTTGATATATGTCCCTGCCAAGATAATCTGCATCCAGTGTTCCTATAACTTTGAAGGGAGTTCCACACTTAGATCAGTTTTGGCAAGTGATAAATGTACTCACAACACATGAGGGAGGGAACATGATTTAATAGAACATGTATAGCTCTCAGAGGACAGAGTTAGATTTTCAGAGTAGTTTGGCCACTGACTTATTTTGTGAACTATGGTAAACCTCCATGTGCAAGAACTGCCCATTTATAAACTGTTGTTGCATCATTTTTCCATTTTTTCTGACCCCATTTGGGATTTTCTTGCAAAGTTACTAAAGTGGTTTGCCATTTCCTTTTCCATATCATTTTATAGATGAGGAACTGAAGTAAAGAGGGTAACTGTCTTGCTCAGGATTACACAGCTAGTAAGTATCTAAGGCCAGATTTGAACTCTGGTAGAGGAGGTTTTCTGACTCAGGCTCAATTCTTTATCTACTGTATAGCCTAGCCTTATTATTCCTTCCCACCTCCATGCTTTAACTTGGAATTTAAGATTAAAGTTTGCTATAAGTTATTCTATAGAATTTCAGAATTTCTAACTAAGAAGCCACTTAGAATGTTATCTAGCCCAATCTGTACCTATGTAGAAATCTCTTATATGCAACCATTGATAAGTGGTCATCCAGCTTCTACTTAAAATTCTCCAGTGATGGGAAACCCACTGACAACTGATATAGCTTCTCTCTATTGGTTATTGTTAGGAAACTTTTTCTTGATGCAACTCTTCTTAAGATTTTAGATTATAATTTGATAATGATTCTAATTTGTCATTAATTTGGTACTTTTTTTTAGTATTCTTCCAAGACCCAGATTAGGGGAAACTTCCTCCATTAAACCTTCCTGATCCCTACTACTAGAAGTTATATTTTCCTCCTCAGACTTTTCTAAGGCATTTAATCTATGTCTCTTCTTGGTCTTACCATGTTTTGATTTGTACCCTACTTATTTGTGAGTAAGTATGTGTCACCATATGTCAAAACAGCTTGGTGATTTTTTTTTTAATCCCTTACATTCATTGTTTGCCTCCATGCAGATTAAAATAGTTTACTGGGCTAAAATTGCCACCTCCGCTAACTTTGTGAGTGTTATGTAGAAATATCCTTTCTTATCATGCAAGGATATGTTGAAAAATTCAGATTGGTGAAGAAAAAGGTGAGGTCCCCAGCAATCTGATTTGTGAAAACTGTAACTTCCCTTATTCAATATATAAATGAATATAGACTACAAGAATATTTTGTGTGTTTTAAGATACAATAAAGATGCAGTTTATATTTTTATTAGATGGGAAGAAATGTTAAAGTAGTTTTTGACTGCTTTTGACTGACTATAATTTTCAGTGGGGGCTGATTAGCTGTCAGCAGTCTACATAGTATAATGAAAGCCTTTCTATAATGGTTCTGCTCTCAAAGCTTTTTGTAAGAGCAGTGTGATTTTACATCTACTTTTTATTTGATGACAAAAATAAATACCCCAAAACATTTGTATATCTTCCACCTTTTTTCTGATTTTCTCATAATGTGATAGAGTTCATATAGTTATAATTCATCTAACTGATTATTTTCAGAATGGCAGACAGTTCACTGGAACATGAGCTGTCCATTTGATCTGTTAAACAATGGCTAAAGTGACTGAAATTAGGTTATTTGAGCAAAGACTATTATAGTTAAAATGATAGTCTCAAAACCACTTAAGCAATGTAGATTCATCACAATAAAAGCTAAATTATGAAACTATCAGAATATTTGCATTAATGAAAGTCTCTTTTCTGCCTTTCCATTTTTAAAAATTTGCTATTCATAATAAATTTCAAGGTACTAATAGAATCTTCATAATCATTAGGAAAAGGTAAAAATTACTTTTAAATCTATCTATCTATCTATCTATCTATCTATCTATCTATCTATCTATCTATCTATCTATCTATCTATCGTGTCCTGACTATTAAAATATAATGAGTCAGCTCTGGCATTAATATATTTTCCAGAAACAAAAACAAACTTGACTTACCAAAATATTGTATTCTCATAATTTAACATAATTGATATGAGGAAGAAATAAGAGGAAGAGTTGAATCTAAACAACCATAATTCACAAGTTAGTATCAGGTTTATTCCTTCCTACTTAAATGTTTTTCAGTTAAAATTTTATGACATTCCTATGCAATATCTATTATATATTACATACCTCTTATTATATTAAAGTTTAAGAATGTGTAATTTTCAGTATTATTATTTAATTATTTTATTCATGGTACTTCTTTTACACATCTTATTCTAGCAAAATACTGAAAATAATGAAAAAAAGATGCATTCTCTTAGCCTTCTTATCTTTTTCCAATAAATAAGCCGATTTACTTTCTTTCAACTTTTCTTCTACTTTCAGGGTAATCTTTGTAGTAGGTTGGTGCCATTTTAACAGCTTGATGTGTGTGTGTGTGTGTGTGTGTGTGTGTGTGTGTGTGTGTATGCAAGTTCCTGTTACAAAATCTAAAACTTTTGAATTCTGTGTTTCAAAATATACATATGTGGGCTGAAATACACCATGCAAACCTCTGGTTTTATGTAACTCACCAATAATGAGCATTTTATTTCTTTATAATCTTTTTTGAAAGCAGGTGTTTGGCAAAAGGTGTTTTATTACTACTTGAAATGTATACATGACCATTCCAGGTATGCAATAAACATTTCATAATCATTAAAGTGAATCACAGACAAATCCTTCTGGAAAGAGTTGTAGGGTTGTATATTTTAAAACATGCCTCCATAAAAGTCAAAAAAATGTTCTGCATTTAAACGAGATATTTATTGCACACTATTTCCCCAAGACAAAACTTTTAAGTAGCAGGGAATGGTGTCAAAGAAATCTTAGCAATTTATTTAGTTTAATGAGATGTGACATTTTTACATGAAACAATACATACAATAAAGGAAATCAAAGGCAGGTATACCCTGGTTAGATACCAAAACAAACTCTTACAGTGTCACTGTTAATGATTATTAGTTGAAATAAGATATTACATGTTGATTATTTTTGGCATTTTCATTGTAATATTGAAAACCTTTGGATATAGTCTATCTGTCAATAAGCACGTTTGAGGTTAAATGATTGAGACATAAGGGATATTCACTTCAGATAGAGCCTTAAAGCTTGGCTTGAAGTCCTACATACTTAAAAGGAAACAAGAAAAATACAAAGCTGAGATATATTTTTTGCAACCACAGTTTAAATATATTATGTTCAGTACTGATAATCATAAACTATAATAAGTTTTCTAAGCAAAAAGAAAGCCGGAATAGAAAAGTTCAGGATTATCAGATCAAGAAACCTGAGTCCCATCCAGAAGCTCATCTTAACTAATTATTTCCTTTAACCAGTTTGTTGTCTTCAATATGGGAAGGATCAAATAGATTATCTGTAAGATGATTGGTAGCTCAAATGTTCTATCAATCTTCTCTAAAACAATTTTACATCATATATATCAGTTTATCTTTTACTCACTGATCTCATAAATAATTTATTTCATTGACATATTCCCTTAGAAGAGACTTCTGAACTCAATCCATTTGCAATTAAGGAATATAACAAGATGACATAATAGGACTGGCTACATTATCATATGATTTTTACTCCAGTATTTTTTTTTTAACAATTTGAGGATATAATATAATAACAATTCAAGATTTTTCAAAGTACATAATCTAGTTTGAAGTTTTTGCATAAAAATATATGAATGTGGTTTCGAATTACAGTACTTTTCCTCCTCCTATATGATAAGGCAAGTAAATGGTCCAAGTTTATACTTCAGCGAAAATTTAATCCTTGAATCAATCCTGTAGTAACCATCTTCACTTTAACTCATTTATAACACTCATTCAGACAGTGTCCAAACAACCAGAGATCTAGCACTGCATGGGACCTTAGAAGTCATTGAGTCTAATCTCATTTTCAGAAGCAGAAACACAGTGTGAACATTTTAATAATAGCAATAATAACAACAACAACAAAAAAACAAGTAACCCCCTAACTGCAAAATGGTGTTCCTTTCCTAATAGCACATTACCTCTTATTAGAAGGTAACATCGAACCTAAACTTGATATCCGGGCTTAGGTTAGTTAGCATTACTACTGTGAATCTCCATGTAGTTGGTTATCTTTTTTTAAAGGGAAAGATTAGAATAGCAAGATAATAGGTATATTGAAATAACATAATTGTGAAATTTTTAAGTTCCTGTTATCTGAGGCATGGCATTGACTAATGAAATATTTTTGCTCTCTGATCTTTTTCCTCCTTTCTAACTAAATTTATAAAATATATTCAACTTGTATAATAGACAATTAATTTATAACCATATTTAATATAAGTTAATTGATCACAACATTTCTTTACACTTAATATTCTTGAAAAAAGCAAAATATAATCCATTATCCTATCCATTAAACATTTAACAGATAGGGTAACAACTCTATTTTTTTTTGTAAAAAGTAGAACTTAACTTTTCTTCTAAGAACTTATCCTTAGGTTTTTATAACTTTATCCCTAGAAGATAAGAATGATCATGGATTAATTCTCTTTTGTCTGCCCTAAGCACATGGCTACAAAATGTACTTAGAAGATATTCAGTATGGTGCATATTTGCTGAATAAATGAGTGAAGGAAGAAGGGGATAATGTTTATTGCACATGAAGAATTTTAGAATAATGTGAGACGAAATGAGAACTTTAATTAATGTTTCTAATGGCAATATGGTGCAATGGAAAGAATATGGTATTTAGAATCAGAGGACCTCCATGAAAATACTGGCTCTGTTACCTAATACTTATTTGACATTTGGTATGTCACCCAATATTTTTGATCCTCAGTTCTTAATCTATAAAATGAAAGGGTCAAATTACACCAGGAATGGAGAACCTACAACCTTGAGGGGATTTGTTCTATGAAAATTGAATTCAGTCAAAGGACCACACTTGAGAATCTAGAGAGCCGCATGTGACCTTGAGGCTGTAGCTTCCCCACCACTGAACTAGATAGTCCCTTTAATTTTAAAATTCATGATTCTATGGTCATATGACTTAAAATTTGAAGGAATCTCATTAAATGTATTGTTATGTGAAAATGTTGGGAATAGCTAATGATCAGAAACTTGATTAGGACAGAGTGAATGAAGCTTTGCCTCCGGGTGGCAACACTTGGGGAGGTGGTGGGTTTATGATTTTTCTTGACAGTAAACAAAATCCCATTAATTGACTTCAAAGTCTTCCATGAATGTCATATAACCAAGCATCCTCGTGGTCATGATGCCATGTTTCCCCTCTCCCAGGTCTTACTTTCCTCCAGGAGCTACCTCCTTGTGGGTGAGGCTAGAGTCTCTCATTTCTGTGTGATCCTCTGCTGGTCTAATTGCACCCAGAACTGGACTCTGTGTGTACTCTCATCTCTTCTTACCCTACAATTCCAACGATATTTTCCCAATTATAAGAATGCTTAGTTATGAGTCTGGTTATGATTATGGAGGTAGTGATGTAATGGATACAGAGGCAATCCCAAAGCCAGGAAATCTGGTTCAAGGTCTCCTTGAAGCACATATTGCCTGATTGACCCTAGAGAGAGAGCTGGTGGAACAGTGGAGAGAGTGCCAGGCTTGAAATTAGGAAGACCTCAGTTGAAATCTGATCTCAGACACTTACTAGCACTTTTTACTTTAGTTCTTCATCTGTAAAAATGAGCTGAATTCAGAAAGATATGGCAACCATGACAGTATCTTTGTCAAGGAAAACAAAAAGCGTTCACAAAGAATCAGACACAACTAAAAAGTGACTGACTAACAAAAACAACAAAGACCCTGGGAAAGTCACATAACCTCTCAGTGCTCTGGTTGAAATGAGAATGATGGATTTTGGAGAAGGTACCAATTTGAATTTGTGGAAGGAGATAGGTAAGGTAACTGTACCCTTAGAGATTACTGCATGCAAACCATTAGCTCTGTGTTCTGAAATTCTTTGCTTAGATTGATCCTGCATCAAATTAGATCATCTGTGAAAAGCAGGTATCCAGGAGAATCCTCTTCCTGCATCCCTGTAATTAGAGAAATTACATAACCTCAGGAAACAACACTGTGAAAGTTGATCTTAATGGATTTTCTTTTTCATGGAAATAAATTCAATGTTACATTACATTTCAGGGAATCAGAAATTTAAAAATGATGAAATATATTTTTTAAACCTTTCTATCTCAAGTATGTATTTAATTATGAGGTTAAGTGAAGACAAGTCAGCTATAAGTTGATATAGTTCTCATATTAAATTTAAAAATATGGGAAACCTATAGCAAGTAGTATATTTCTAGTAAAAATAAATAAAATTGAATTTAACTGGAAATTTGTTAAGAAAATTCTCAGACTGGTTACTTGTAATAAATAATAGACCAACCTTCATACTCCACTCTTTGGGGTCTCTTAAAGCTGTGATTAATAAGGTGCATTTTCAGGAACCATTGGATTTATTGACACTATGTGGCAAAAATTAATGACATATGTTCCAATTTACAGTAGAATGAAATCTCATAACTACAATTAAAATTTGTGACCATGCCATCACTTTAAACAGTAATGGGTAGCAGCACACAATTACATTTTAACAACTCTTGCCATATAATACTAGAACACCAAAATAAAATTAAAATAAAATGTTGTGGGGTTCAGGATATAGAAATGGGATGCAATTTAACTAAGGACATTTTTAAAAAGAAATTTGCCACTAACAACTCCATAAAAATCATCCAAATTATCAATAAAAGAATGAAAATTAAAACTACCCAGATTTATTTTATTTAATCAAATGAATGAAGATGATAATTTTAGGTAATGTAACTATACAATTGCACTCTGACATGGCTAGTGGATCTGTAACTTTTGAAAACAATTTGGAATTATGCTAGAAAAGTCGCTAAATCACTTATGCCCTTTGACTCAGAAATCCCAATGGGGAATAGTCTCCTCTCCTAGCCTCAGAGTAGGTAGATCAAAGATAGAAATGAATGTCCTGCATAAGCCAAATTATTAAAAGAATCCTATAATGAACAAATAGTAGGTATAATGGAGAGAATGTGGAACTTTGTGTCAGAAAAATCTAAATTCATAACCTTTTCGAGACACTTACTAGCTCTATGATACTGGGTATGTCTCTTAGGTGTTCTTGTTCTCAGGTCCCTCATCTGTAAAATGGAAATAATATCACCTGACGGAATTGTCATGAGAATAAGATGAGGTAATGTATGGAAAGCACTTGGCAAAACTAAAATCACTATGAAAGTGTTACTTAGCCTCTTCCCTTATCACCTTCCCTTCATTCTTCCACTTTTCTCCCTTTCCTTGTCTGCTTCCTGCTATCCCTTTCTCTCTACCTCCCTCCACCCAATCTATCCTATTCCCACTTTTCCCTCCATCCTTTCTCTTTCCTCCCTTTCCTGGCCTAGGCAACGATTTGGTGGAAGTGGCTGAGGAAACCACAGAGACCGCTGAGGTGGACATCATGGGGCTGTGTTGGTACATGTTCTCCAAAATGGCCATTTCCCTGACAGGTGAACTGACAGCTACCAGGGAAGACTATAGGAACAAACTGACCAGCTTGAAGTATCTAGAAATGAAAAATATTGCAGTAAACACAAGTAGAAACCTAAAGGATTTAAACCAGAAATAGGCAGCACTTCAGCCTTATCTGGATCAGATCACTTTAATTGAGGAGCAAGTAGCAGCTCTAGTGCAGGAAGCTTGCAAGTTGGATGCACATACAAAGAAACTAGAAGCAAACTACAAGAAGTTAGAAAGGCAACGGAACACTTCTTTAGCACAAAGACTTTACAAGATTGTTTTCTAAGAGCTGAAATAAGAGGGATGGAACTTAGCACTATGCTTCAGTTCCTAAAAGAAAGTAGTGCTGCTGATCTAAGGAGAACCCCAGTCCCCACTTCTGGTTGCATGTGTAACTCTGGCTACCCTGGATGTTTTCCTAAACATGTACCCCTTGAACCCCATCTTACCATGTGCTTCCTTGTGTGCCCTGGACCAAGGCTCAGAAAGGAACATGTAGGTTTTTTTTTCCTTTTTCCCTAATCACCTTAGGAACAGACATAATAGTGGTACTGATGGGTCAAAGGGAATATACAGATTGATAACTTTCGGTGTAATTTCGTATTGCTCTACAAAATGGCTTGATTAAATCACAATTTCACCAATAGTGTATTAGTGTCCCAATTTTTCGACATCTCCTTCAAAATTTGTCATTTTCCCCTACTAACATTTTAGTCAGTCTGATAGAGTGAGATATGTCAAAGTTGTTTTAATTTACATTTCTCTAATCAATAATGAAAAAGATAATTTTGTATGACTATACATAACTCTAATTTCTTCATAGAAAAACTGTTTATATACTTTGACCATTTATCAATTGATAAATTATTCATATTCTTATAAATTTTACAAAAGTTTTCTACTTATTAGAGATATGAAACCTTTATCCAAGAAACAATATACAATATTTCCTCCAGTTTTCTGTTTTCCTTCCAATCTTGGCTACGTTGGTTTGATTTGTACAAAGCCTTTTTAAATTTTATATGATCAAAATAATCTATTTTACATCTTAAAATTCTCTCTATCTCTTCTGTATTAATAAATTCTCACATCCATCACTCTGAGAGATAATATGGTCTATGTTCTTCTAATTTCTTTGTATCTTTCTTTATATCCTGATCATGTATTCATTTTGACTCTATCTTGGTAAATTGTATAAGATCTTGGTCTATTCCCAATTCTTGCCACACTGCTTTTCAGGTTTCCCAATAATTTTTACCAAATAGTGAATTCTTATTCCCAAAACTTAAATCTTTACATTTACCAAAGACAAGGTTACTATTATCACTCACTTATATTGTATATTTATTCTGTTCCCCTGATCAACCTATTTTTTATCTTGTACCATAAGTTTTGATAATTACTGCATTATAAGAGAGTTTGATATCTGGTACTGTTAATCTCCTTTCTATACATTTTTTCCATTAATTCCTTTGATATTTTTGAACTTCTGATCTTTCAAATGAATTTTTATTATTGTCATTTTTTTATTTTAAATTTATTTTTGTTTAGTTTTCAACATTCATTTCCATAAGATTATGAGTTCCAAATTTTCTCCAAATCTCTCCTCTCTTCCCGCTCCAAGACGGCATGCATTCTGATTACCCGTTTCCCCAATCTGTCATCCCTTCTATCACTCCTCCCTTATTTTATCACCATCCCCTCTATTTTCTTGTAGGTCAAGATGGATTTCTATACTGCATTGCCTGTATATGTCATTTCCAGGTTGCATGTAAAAGCAGTTTTTAACACTGACTTTTAAAACTTTGAGTTTCAACTTCTCTGCCTTCCTCCCTCCCCACAGATCCCGACTAAGAAGGTAACCAATTCAATATATGTTATGCATATATAGTTATGCAAAAGACTTACATAAAAGCCATGTTGTGTAAGACTACCTGTATTTCCCTCCATCCTATTCTGCCCCCCACTTATTCGATTCTCTTTTTTGACTCTATCCCTCCTCAAAAGTATTTATTTCTAATTATGCCCTCCTCCCATTTGCCCTCCCTTCTATCATCCCCCTCATACCCCACATTCCCTTCTCCCCTACTTTCCTGTAGTGTAAGATAGATTTTCATAGCAAATTGAGTACATATATTATTCCCTCTTTAAGCCATATATGAGGAGAATAAGGTTCATGTGTTACCTCTCTTCCCTTTCATTGAAAAACCTTTTTCTTGCCTCTTTCATGTGAGAGATAATTTGCCCCATTCTATTTTTCCCTTTCTCCTCCCAATATATTCCTCTCTCACTCCTTAATTTTTTTGGGGGGTATCAACCTTTCCCATTCATCTTACCCTGTGTCCTCTGTTCATTTGTATATAATCCCTCCAACTACCTTAGTACTGAGAAAACTGTCAAGAGTTATAAATACGATCTTTCCATGAAGGAATGTAAACAGTTCAGCTATAGCAAATCCCTTATGATTTCTCTTTCCTGTTTATCTTTTCATGCTTTTATTAATTCTTTTGTTTGAAAGTCAAATTTTCTATGTAGCTCTGATCTTTTCATCAAGAATGCTTGAGAGTTCTCTATTTCATTGAAAGACCATTTTTCTCCTGAAGTATTATAATCAGTTTTATTGGGTAGGTGATTCTTGGTTTTAATCCTTGTTCTTTTGACTTTGTGTTATCCTGATTATATTTCCACAATACTTGAATTATTTTTTTCTAGCAGCTTGCAATACTTTTTCCTTGACCTGGGAGCTCTGAAATCTGGCTGCAATATTTCTAGGAGTTTCCCTTTTGGTATCTCTTTAGGAGGTGATTGGTGAATTCTTTCAATATTTATTTTACTCTCTGGTTCTAGAATACCAGGGCAGTTTTCTTGATAATTTCTTGAAAGATGATGTCTAGGCTCTTTTTTTGATCATGGCTTTCAGATAATCCCATAAAATTTTTAAATTGTCTCTCCTGGATATATTTTGCAGGTCAGTTTTTTTCAGTGAGATATTTCACATTGTCTGCAATTTTTTCATTCCTTTGGTTTTGTTTTATAGTTTCTTGATTTTTCCTAAAGTCATTAGCTTCCATCTGCTCCATTCTAACCATCAAGGAATTATTTTCTTCAGTGAGCTCTTAGACCTCCTTTTCCATTTAGCCAATTCTGCTTTTTAGGACATTCTTCTCTTCATTGGATTTTTGCATCTTTTTTGTCATTTGGCTTAGTCTATTTTTTATAGTGTTATTTTCTTCAGAATTTTTTTTTTGTCTCATTTAGCAAACAGTTGACTGGTTTTTCATAATTTTCTTGCATCACTCTCATTTCTCTTCTCAATTTCTGCTCTATTTCTCTTAATTTTCAAAATCCTTTTTGAGCTCTTCCATGGCCTGAGACCAATTCATATCTTTTTTTTCCCCAGGCTTTAGATGAAGGATCTTTGACATTATTGTCTTCTGTTTGCATGTTTTGGTCTTCCTTGTCACCAAAGTAAGATTCTATCATCTGGTTCTTTCTTCAGTTTTTGCTTATTTCTCAAGCCATTTACTTGACTTTTGAACTCTTTGTCAAGGTAGATCTCTGCTTCCAGTGGGAGTGTATTGTCATCTGCTAGATTCCCCCACAATCTATGAGCCCAAAGCTCCAGAAACAATTGCTGTCTCTGTCCCTGTTGCTGTTGCTGCACCCACATGTTCCTCTACCACCTCCACTACCCTGAGGCTGGGGCTGGATCACTTTCCTGTCTCACATAGATCCCAAAAGTTTTTTCACTGACCTTTCAATTTGTCCTTGATATTTTGGGGTGGAGAAGTCTGGAAACTCACACAGGTGCCAGAGATTCAGTTCCCCTGAAGATTGCTCAGGTCCAGGCTGTGCAGGTGTGACCCGTACTGGACTGTATTCTGCTCCTAGCATGACACTATAGACTTTTCTATCCATCTTCCAGGCTGTTTTTCGCTGGATATTTCCTTCCTTCCATCATTCTGTGGGTTCTTCAGCTTCAGAATTGGTCTATAATAATTTTTATAGGTATTTGGCTGGGTATGGGGTGAGAGTTCTACCAGATCCCTACTGTTGCTCCACCATCAGGCTCTATCCCTTGTACTTTATTATTTTTAAATCACTAAAATAGTTTGTTCCTAATTTAATTAGAACGGTTTTGAATAAGTAGATTAATTTGGTGAGAATTACTGTTTTTATATCTTGGTTCTGCCCAATTATGAACAGTTAATACTTCTCCAATTATTTATATCTTACTTTATTTGTATAAAAAGTGTTTTATAATTATGTTCATATGGTTCCTGGGTTTGTCTCACTGGTTGTACTGCCTACAATTTTATACTGTCCACAATTATTTTAAGTGTGGAGATGTCTTTGTGTCTCTTCTTGCAGGATTTGGTTGGCGACATATAGAAATGATATCATTTATGTAGGTTTATTTTATGTTCTGCTGCTTTTCTAAAATTATTAATCATTTTTAACTAACTTTTAATTGAATCTCTAGTATTTTTCAAGTACATCATTATATTGTCCCCAAAAATAGTTTCATTACATCATTGCCCATTCTCCTTCCTTAAACTGATTTTATTCTTTTATCACTATTACTAGCATTTCTAATAAAATACTGAATAATATTGGTGATAATGGGCATTCAAGTTCCACACTTGACTTTATTGGCAATGCTTCTAGTTTATCTCCATTACAAATAATGTTTGCTAATGGTTTGAGGTAGATTCTTCTCATCATCTGAAAGAAAAATTCCTTTATACCTATGCTTTCAAGGGTTTTTAATAGAAAGGAGTATTATATTTTGTCAAAAGCTTTTTCTGGATCTACTGATATAATCACATGATTTTTGTTACTTTTGTTTTTAATGTAATTGATTATGTTAATAGCTCTCCTTATGTTAAGTCATTAGTATTATAAATCCCACTTCATCACAATATATTGCTATAGTTTCCTAGTTAGTATTTCATTTAACAATTTTGTTTATTAAGTAAATTGGTTTATAATTTTCTTTCTCTGTTTTTGTTTTTCCTGATTTAGATATCATCACCATATACTTTTTAGTAAAAGGAGTTTGTGGTGACTCCTACTTTGCCTATTATTTCAAATACCTTATTTAATATTGATAATAGTTGATCTTGAAATGTTTAGTAAAATTCACTTGTAAATTCATCTGATTCTGATATTTTTTATCACGTTGCTCATTTGTTACTTATTCAATTTCTATTTCTGAAATAGATTTATTTAGATATTCTACTTCCTCTTCAGTTAATCCGGATGGTTTATATTTTGTAAATATTTTCCTTTTTCACTTAAATTATTAAATTTACTGGCATATACTTGGACCAAATCATTTCTAATAGTTACTTTATTTTTATTTTCATTAGGGATATAGTCACCTTTTTCATTTTAAATACTGATTAGTTTTTCTTATTTTTAAAAATTATATTAATGAATAGCTTATCTATTTTCTGTTTTCATAAATCAAAGTCCTAGTTTTAATTATTATATTTTATTACCTTTAATTTCATTAATTTCACTTTTAATTTTTAGGATTTCTAATTTAGTTTTTAATTGAGGAATTTTAATTTGCTCTTTTTATTATCTGAAAATGATACATTTAATATTTCTGTTTTTTTGTAAAGGTAACATACCATTGAGGAAAAGGTATATTCCTTTCTATTCCCATTCAATTATCCTCAGATATCTACCATATCTAACTTATCAAGATTCTTTTCATCTCCACTTTACATCTCCTTACACAATTTTATTTTTTTAGGATTATCCCTTCATGCTCATCTCAATCATAAGCCTTCTATTTAAAGCAACCCAAGGAATGATAACATTTTTGAGTTACAGACAACATTTTCCCATATAAGAAGTAAACAGTTTGACCTCATTAAATCTCTTATAATTGGTCTTTAATGTTTACCTTCTTATGTTTCTCCTGATTCTTGTAGGTAAAATTTTCCAATCAGTTCTGGTATTTTCCTCATGAATATCTGAAAGTCTTTAATTCATCAAGCATCTATTTTTTCTATATAGAATTATACTCATCTTTGCTGGGTAAGTCATTCTTTGTTACAAACTCAGAGCCTTTGTTCTTGGGAACATAATGTCTCATGCCCTTCAGTTTTTCTTTGTAGAAAATGCCAAATCTTGTGTTATCCTAACTGCACCTTGACAGAATTCAAATGATTTGTTTTCTCTAGTTGACTGTAGTATTTTCTCCTTGACTTGAGAGCTTTGAAACTTAGCTATAATGTTACTGTGAGTTTTCATTTTGGGAACTTCTTGAGGTGCTGACTGGCAGATTTTTAAAAATTTCTGTTTTGTTCTCTCATTCTAAAACTTCAGGGCAATTTAGCCTTTTTTTTTAGCCTTCTTCATTATAACTTTCAGATAGTGCAACATTTTTATGTTGTCTCTCCTGAATCAGTTTTCCAGGTCAGTTATTTTTTCTTAATTAAATGTTTTACATTCTCTTCTATTTTTTCAATCTTCAGACTTTTTTTGGCATTTCATGGTGTCTTATGAAATAGTCTCTTTTTGACCATTTCTAGTTTTCAAATTTATTCATTTTTAGAATTAAATGTTTTACATTCTCTTCTATTTTTTCAATCTTCAGACTTTTTTTGGCATTTCATGGTGTCTTATGAAATAGTCTCTTTTTGACCATTTCTAGTTTTTAAATTTATTCATTTTTAGCTTTCAACATTCATTTCCACAAAATTTTGAGTTTCAAATTTTCTCCCCATCTCGATCTTCCCCTCACCTCAAGACACCGTGAATTCTGATTGCCACTTCCCCCAATCTGCCCTCCCTTCTATCACACTCCTCCTTTCCTTTATTCCCATGTTGTCTCTTTTCTTGTAGGACAAGAGAAATTTCTATATCCATTTACCTGCATTTCTTATTTCCCAGTTGCATGCAAAAACAAATTCTCAACATTCACTCCTAAAATTTTGCGTTCCAACTTCACTCCCTTCCTCCCTCCCCACACATCCCCATTGTGAAGGCAAACAATTCAATATAAGCTATACATGTATAATTATGCAAAAGACTTCCATAATAGTCATGTTGTGAAAGCCTAACTATATTTACCTCCATCCTATGTGGTCCCCCATTTATTCTATTCTCTGTTTTGTTTTTCTTCCTCCCTGAAAGTATTTGATTCTAATTACTGCCTCCTCCCATATTCCCTCCATTCTATCATCATCCCCACACTTCACTTACCCCCTTATCCTTTATTTTCCTGTAGTGTAAGACAGATTTTCATACTAAATTGAGTGTGCATGTTATTTCCTCCTTAAGCCAACTGTGATGATAGTAAGCTTCATTTTTACCTCTCTTACTTCTCCCCCTTTCTCTTCCAATGAAAAAGCTTTTTCTTTCCCCTTTTAAGTGAGATAATTTGTTTCACTCCATTTCTCCCTTTCTCTTCCCGATATATTCATCTCTCACACTATAATTTTATATTTTTAGGTATCACCTTTTCCTATCCAATTCACGTTGTGCCTTCTGTCTATATGTGAATAATCCCTCCAACTACTGAGAAAAGTCTCAAGAGTTACAAATATAATCCTTCCATGTAGGAATGTAAACAGTTAAACGTTAGCAGGTCCCTTAGGATTTCTCTTTGGCATTTACCTTTTCATGCTTTTCTTGATTCTTGTGTTTGAAAGTCAAATTTTCTATTCAGCACTGGTCTTTTCATCAAGCATGCTTGAAAGTCCTCTATTTCATTGAATGACAATTTTTTCCCTTGAAGTGTTATACTCAGTTTTTCTGGGTAGGTGATTCTTGCTTTTAATCCTAGTTCCCTTCACTTCTGGAATATCATATTCCAAGCCTTTCTATCCATTAAGGTACAACATGCTAGATGTTGTGTGATCCTGATTGTATTTTCATAATACTTGAATTGTTTCCTTCTGACTACTTGCAATATATTCTCCCTGTCCTGAGAACTCTGGAATATGGTTACCATATTTTTAGGAGTTTTTATTTTCAGATGTCTTCAGGAGGTGATTGGTAGATTCTTTCAGAACCCTCTGGTTCTAGAATATAAGGTCAATTTTCCTTGATAATTTCATGAAAGATGATGTCTAGGTTTTTTTTATTTTTTATTTTTTTTTTTTTGATCATGGCTTTCAGGTAGTCCCAAAATTTTTAAACTGTCTCTCCTGGATCTATTTTTCAGGTCAGTTGTTTTTCCAATGAGATATTTCACATTATCTTCCATTTTTTCATTCTTTTGGTTTTGTTTTGCGATTTCTTGATTTCTCATAAAGTCATTAGCCTCCATCTGTTCCATTCTAACTATTTTCTTCAGTGAGCTTTTGGACCACCTTTTCCATTTGGCTTATTCTGCTTTATAAAGCACTCTCCTCCTCATTGGCTTTTTGAACCTCTTTTGCCAATTGAGTTAGCCTATTTTTCAAGGTGTTATTTTCTTCAGCATTTTTTTGGGTCTCCTTTAGCAAGGTGTGGACCTGCTTTTCATACTTTTCTTCCACCTCTCTCATTTCTCTTCCCAGTTTTTCCTCCACCTCTCTAACTTGATTTTCAAAATCCTTTTTGAGCTCTTCCATGGCCTGAGGCCACTGAATATTTATTTTGGATATGTGGAATACAGAAGTCTTGACTTTTATGTCTTTCCCTGCTGGTAGGCATTGTTCTTCCCCATCCAAAAGGATGGGAGAAGATATCTGTTCAGCAAGAAAGTAACCTTCTATAGTCTTATTTTTTCCCCCTTTTTTGGGCATTTTCTCAACCAGTTACTTGACTTTTCGGTCCTTTGTCAGTAAGATCTCAGTTCCTCCAAGGTGGTACAATCAAACATGTGCTCTGGTCTGGAAGCAAGCAAAAAATTTTGTGCCCAGAGTCTGAGTTAGAGTTTTGTCTTCACGACCACCTCTCCTCCAGTTCAACCAAGTCAGCACTGCAGGCTGAGATTCAGATAAGCTGCAGGGGCAGGGCCTGCCATTCAGTTTGAGATAAAGATCAGCTGCTGAAATCCCTCAGGAGGATTAGTTGGAGGCAGGGCTTCTTCACAGGGTTGAGGTAAGAATCAGCTGCTTAGGGTTCCCAAGGGTTTTACAATCCAACAATAGATGTGGGCTGCTGTAGGGGCTGCTGTGGAAGTAGCTGCTCCCTGCCTGATGGGACCTCTGCAGGCCACAGTCTGAGAGTGGAGCTGTAGGAAGGCCTTCTCCCTTCTTGGCCAGCTGAAAAAACCCTATCACTGACCTTTGTTGCCTGTGTATTGAGGGATCTGTGAACTGCTGCTACTTTGACTGGGGATTCTGCCCCCGAGGCCTGATTGAGTCCTCCTCCCAGAGTCGCACAACTGGTCTGGGCTCCACTCCCCTTCTGGTGTGACAGATGTTTCCTGTCTGCCTTTTAGGTCACCCTGGGCTGGAAATCTACTCCACTCTGTTGTTCTGTGGCCTCTGCTATTCCAGAATTTGTTGAGAGTCTTTCTTTACAGGTATTTTATGGGCTGTGGGGGGAGAGCTAGCATATGTGCATCTTTCTATTCTGCCATCTTGGCTCCACCTCTCAGGTTAGTCTATTTTTAAAGGTGTAATTTTCTTCAGCATTTACTTGAGTCTCCTTTAGCAAATTATTGACTCACTTTTCATGATTTTCTTACATTGCTCTCATTTCTCTTCCCATTTTTTCCTCTACCTCTCTTACTTGATTTTCAAAATCTGTTTTGAAGTTTTGCATGGCCTGAGACTATTGCAAATTTATTTTGGAGGTTTGGGATGAAGAAGCCTTGACTTTTTTGTCTTCTTCTAACGGTATGCTTTGTTCTTCCTCATCAGAAAGGATGGAGGGAAATATCTGCTCACCAAGAAAGTAACCTTTTATAGTCCTATTTTTTTCCCCATTTTGGGGCATTTTTCCAGCCAGCTACTTGACTTTTGAGTCCTTTGTCAAGTAGAAGGTACACTCTAGGGACCTGTAATTTCTCAGTTCCTCCAAGGTGGCACAATCAAGGCAGAGGAACTCCTTTCCTGACCTGCTCTCTGTTATGAGAGCAACCACAAAGTTTTCTGCCCAGGATCTCTGAGTAGGATTCCCACTCCACAACCACCTCTAGTTCTACCATGCCAGAGTTCCTCCTCACCCCAGGACTGTCACTCAGTACTGAGGTTCAGATCATCCACTTGATTACCCCAGGTTCTTTAGGCTGAGGCCTCCAAAAGGGGATGCTGCTACAATGATTTCTTCTAGCCAGGGCTGGGGCTAGGGCTGGACCCTGGTCCCTTCTCATCCAGGTGAAAGAGCTTTCTCACTGATCTTTGAAGCTGTCTTTGGTGTTTTGGGGTTGAGCAATCTGGAAACCACAGCTGCTACCCATGAATCTGTACCATGAAGCCTGCTCCAGTCCTGTCCAGGCTCTGCAGCATGGCCGAGATTGGGCTGTAGCCCATGGGCTGTGCTCAGCTCTGAGCCCAGTGTGATTTATCATTTCTGTTGGCCTTCCAGGCTGTCTTGGACTGGAAATCTCTTTCACTATGTCATTTTGTGGCTTCTGCTGTTCTAGAATTAGTTTAGAGTCATTTTTTTACAGGTATTTTATGGGCTGTGGGGGAGAGCTACAGCAGATGTGTCCTTCTACTCTGTCATCTTGGCTCTGCCCCTGAATTATAATTTTTAAGGAATTAATTTCTTCTGTAAGTTTTTGAATCTCTTTTCCTGGTAGGTTGAGTATTTTGTCATAATTTTTTTGCATTATTTTTTTCCCCTAATTTTTTTCCTCACTCTCTCTCTTATTCAATTTTTAAAGTACTTTTAAAGCTCTTTCAAGGAATCTTTTTGGATTTGTGCCCATTTCACATTCTTCTCTGAAGTAGAAATAGCTGCTTCAACTTCACAACATTTTTATGAATTTGAACCCAGATCTCCTCTATCATTATAGGAGCTATCATATGGTTGAGCTCTTTCTCTTTCTCATATTGATTTCTTGGTTTTTAACTTTACATTATAAGCAGTCTCTAGATCTTAGGTGTGGGGGATAGTGTCACAGCCTTCAGGTTTTCTGTACTGTTTCTTTCTGAGCTCTATCTAGGGTCCTGGCCCCAGGTTCTTCTCTCTGTCCCAGTGGCATGATAAGGGCCCCCAGAAATGCATTGCATGTGCTCTTACTGTTTCTGATTCATGCTTGCAAGCTTCAGCTCATCCCTCTGCCCTGGAAGCAAAATGAGGGACCCTGCTCTTCTGTGTGTGCTAGCAGGGTGCACTGTCTGTGGCTGCACTCACTCTCTCTGGCAAGTTTTCCTTCCTCCTCTCCTATAGCCACAGCCTCGGACTGTGTCTGATCAATGCATCTGAGTTTCAACGTCCAGTACCGTTCAGCCTTGAGAGGTGAGCTACCTGATCCAGACACAGACTGTGAAGTGAAAGTTCTGGAAGCTGAGACTGCAAAACACCACAGTTATCCCACTGGCTCATTGTTTGTTGATTCAACAATGAATGACCTAAGGTATTTGCACTTCAATAAGGTCAAACCATCACCCCAGAGGTCAGTCTTTCCTGAAGTCCTCAAAAGTTGTCTTAAGCTGGGCAACTGATTTACCCTAAATTTTAACTATTTCTGCCACTCAATGTTCAATTTGAGGCATTAATTTAAAATGTGAAAAAATTTGGAAAAGCCATTTCCTGTTTTATTCTGCCATCTTTTTCAGAATTCTTCTCTGGGAAGGTACTTGTAGAGCTATAATTTTTTGTTTTGTTTTGTTTTGTTTTGTGTGTGTGTGTGTGTGTGTGTGTGTGTGTGTGTGTGTGTGAAGAAAAATACTGGGAACTTTATCATCATCATCATCATCATCATCATCATCATCATCATCATCTCTACATTATAGGTGAATGAATTTTGACTCAGAGTTCAATGATAAATGCGTGTGTGTGTGCACACATGTGTAAGAAGAAAGAAGATTGAAACCTGGAGTTCCTCAGATACCAATTTCCTCCTATATTTTTAAATAGGACTGAAATGTTAGCTGTGACAATAACACAACCAAAAGGAATTGAAAGTATAAGCATAAAGAATTGATGATTTTTTTCTGTTCGTAGATAATATAAAGATTTACTTTGAAAACACTAGAGAATTAAGCCAAAGCTAGCGGGTGCAGTCCATAGAATGCTAAATCTGGAGTCAGTTAAATCCAGCTTCATAGACTTATTAGCTGTATGAACATGTTCAAGCTATTTAATCTCTCTGCATTAGATTTATAACATCTAAAATGGGGATTATAATACAACCTATCTTCCAGGGTTGATATGATGATAAAATGAAATACTATTTTTGCAAGTAGAAATTATGATCATTTCTGAAAACTGCAATTTAAAAAATGAGAGAAAAGCTAGAGAAATTTCAGTTAAAATAGTAAAACATATCAATCATTATAGTAGAAAGGATATGTTAATATTTCTAAAAACAAATACAGTCCTTATCAACACGGAAGAGGAAATCCTAAAGAAAACAAAGATAATAATGGTTCCTATATGACACTAAGTAGATACTAGTCAAGTCAACAAGTATTTATTAAATGCCCATTAGTTGCCAGGTACTGTGCTAAGTGCTAGAGTTCAGAAAAAAGGCAACGACAACCAAACAAAAAAATTCTCTCTTTTCAAGGAGAAATGGGTGTGATGATGAAGGCATCAAGGAAACTATTACATATAGAAAAGGTAAACTAGATAAATTGGAGATAATCTTAAAAGAAAACCGCTGCTGTTAAGGAGGATCAGGAAAGGCTTCTTTTAGAATGCAGACTTTCAGCTGGAATCTGAAGGAAGTCATGGAAGAGGAAGAAAATTTCAGACCTGGCAATGAGGCAGTAAAAATAAACAAAATCCAAAGATAGAATGTCTTGTGAGAAGAACAGCATAGTCAATGTCACTGAATTCCAGACCTTATGGAGGGATTTCAGTTATCAAAATAGAGAGGTAAGAGGGAGTGATGCAATGAAAAACTTTATTTTGGGTATAAAATTTAATTTTTTCACAACTGCATGTCAAAACAATGAAAAACTTTAAAAGTCAGAGGAACATGTTATTTGATCTTGAAGATAATGGACAGCCACTAGGATTAATAGAATAAAGGGTTGACATGGTTAGACCTATACATTAGGATGATTAATTAGGCATCAGAGCAGAGGATGGATTGGAACAGTGAGAGGATGGAGGCAGGGAGACCAACCCAAATGGCATTGCACTAGTCTAAGCATAAGGCATTGGAGGCCTTCACTAAGGTGGTGGCATTACCAGAAAAGAATGAGGGCTAATCTAGAGATGTTATTAATGTAATATAACTCAGTAACTGGATACGAAAAGGTGAGGAGAAAGTGAGGAGTTGAGGAAAAGGCTTAGGCTTCAAATCCAGGTGGATGTGAGTATTGTCTATCCTCAAAAGTAATAGGGAAGTTAAGAAGAGAGGAAAGTTTGGAAGAAAATAAGTTCAGTTTGACACATATTGATTTTAAGATGTTAACATGTGGTGAAGAGTCAATAAGGGCTTTGTATGTGCTTCTCTCTCACTCTCTCTCTCTCTTTCTTTCTCTCTCTGTGTATTTGAGGTATATAGATGGTAACTAAATACATAAGATAATATGCATATTATGTAATAACTAATGCATAATTTACCAAGTAAAATAGTATTGAGGGAGAAGAGAAAGTACAAGATAGCAGGACAGCCTTTTTTAGTTAGCACAACTTAGATGAAGAGCTAGCAAAGGAGAATGGGGAGTAATTAGACAGGCAGCAGGAGAACAAAGAGCAAGCAGTGTCACAGAAAACTAAGGAGAAACTCTTAGATCTCTTCAAGAAGAAAAGAGTGATTGACATTCTCAAAAGCTGAAAAGAGATTTAAAAAAATAGGATTGAGAAAAAGTCATTAATTTTGTCATTTAAGAGGTAACTTTGGAGGCATCAGTTTCAGATAATGAGGATACCTGAAGCCAGACTGCAGAGAGTTAAGAAGAGGAGAGGAACTGGAGATGGTGACATAGATGATCTTTCCAATGAGATAAGCTGTAAAAGAAAGAAGAAATTTAGAATGATAGCTGGAAAAGGGGATTAGATCCAGTGAGGAATGGGAGAGATAGTGGTTTAGGCAGTAGAGAAGTATCCAGTAGACATGAGAGACTGAAGATAAGTGAGAGCATGAGGATGATAAACAATGTGTTCTGTGGAAGAAGTTAAGAAGAAATGACATTACTTGGGCATGAAAAGTGATGGACATTGTCAAAGAGAAGAATTATCCCTTCATGTGAGATAGGGTAGAGGAGGAGATAAAGAATGGCAGAAGGCATCTGAGTCTTGTTTCATGAGGAGAAGTAGATAGGAAGGAACTCTTGGTAAATGACCTTATTTTTTTTTAATGAAAGTTCTCAGCTGAGAGGGTTGTGGAAAGAGGAGCTAAATAGAAGGACTGAGGAAAGATGAGAGAGTTTAGAAAAGTCAATGTGTTGAGTAGGAAAGGAATGCTATGATAAAGAGAGCCTAGATAAGATTATATAATGTAAATTAGCACTTATGCTGGTGTCACCTTTTCTCTAGCTTTAATCAGCATGATATGAAGGGGATGTAAAGGAAGCTATCCTGGGAGGAATCTTAGGTTTTGACTTGTCAGGATATCATTAGAAATAGGACAAGGGCATAAGCGACTTAAAAGAAGAGGATTATAGTTTGGAACTGTTTCACTAAGAGGTTAAGATGGTAAAGGGAGAATTTAGCTAGTATAGCATTAATGGCTTAGAAAAAAAAATGAGAGATAGACACAAATGGAGGTCACAGTAAGGATGAAGAAGAGGATATGGTGTTACAAGGCAGAAGCAGAAGTGGGATTACAAATTTTGATAATTGGAATTACCCATTTTGATAAGGTAAAGGAATTCCAAACTTCTACAACATGGAAATAAAACAAATGTGGGTAATGGCACAATCAAGGGCATGATCATTTCTGCAGATAGTTGAGGTGATAAGAAAGAAGAGATAAGAAATAAATAAGTTGAGGAATAGTACCATAATAGTGTTTGTGAGAGTATTAGTATGTGTGTTGAAGTCTCCTAGCATGAGGGCAAGACTTGAGGAGGAGAAAAGACTATATACCAAGTCTGATATTCATTGAGCAAGGAAGGAATGTGACCTGAACGTCAGTATACTAAAGCTACCATATTGGAGGATAGCAATGTACTGAATGAACTTCAAAGGAGGAGACATTACTGAGTGCAGGTGAGAAATATGGAGGTTATAAGTAGCAATAAGGAGCATGGAATATAGCAACTCCTGCACACTGACTTGTGAGCTGTGGTCATAAGAAAAGTGTAACCAGTATTGAAAAGGGTAGCCAGGAAAGCTCTGTCAAAGGAGACAGTCAAGTATGAACAAGTATAAGTAAATGGAAAGAGTGAAAAAAAGAAAAAAAAATTAAGATAACACATTTGTTACCTAAGAGGCAGGCATTCCAGAGAGCTCAGAGAAAACTGTGCTGCAAATAACACAATTTTTGGATTAGCTCAGTATTGACTATAAAAAATATCTGAAAGAAAGGAAAGGGAAAGAATAAGAAATCATATTACTACCAAAAACTTCAAAATCCTCATCTTTAAAAATTGTCATCTTTACAAAAAACTCTTTTGAAGATAATCTTGTGTGTGTGTGTGTGTGTGTGTGTGTAATCTTTAGTGAAAATATGAAGCTTTTGCAAACTGTAGTGTATAACACAACAAATTTATCATCCAACAACTGATTTTAAAAAGTTCCAAGAATAAAAATCCCACTAAAAACCTTATTAATAATTGTTGATAGCAAAAGGAAGCACACAAAATATATTTGTTTTAGTATTTCAACAGTTCTAAAGACTATCCTGAAGAATGATGTTTCATAGATAGATAGAGATAAGTATCTATCTATCTATCTATCTATCTATCTATATTTATATGTATATACATATATATCATATACACTCTTATACATATCATATATATATACACACCCACCCCCTTATAAACATATATGTACATCCATGTATACACATGTATATGTTGGTTGTTCTCCTTTGTCTTCAAAGAGGACCAAAATGATATCACCATAGTAAAGTGAAATTTCAGTGTGTCTGACTTTGGCTGATCAGACCAATATGAATTTGGAATGCTCTACCACAGCTTGGGGACAGATGGTCTGTATGAATATTTGAGGTGAATATCCCAAATTCACTTTGTGCTATCACAATTCTGCTTTGCTCAAAGAACATAGCACCTTTTCTTATGTGGGCATGCCATGCTGAGTAGTCCTGTGCCAGTGTCTCCCATGTTGCACAGTCAAATCCAAAGTTCTTGAGAGAGACATTGAGAGTATCTTTGTATAATTTCTTCTGGCCACCATGTGATCATCTGCTCCATGCAAGTTCACTATAAATAGTCTTTTTGGCAAGCATAGATTTTGCATTCGAACAACGTGACCAGCCCATTGGAGTTTTGCTCTCTGAAGCATAGTTTGAATACTTGACAGTTCAGCTTGAGCAAAGACTTCAGTGTCTGGTACCTTAACCTGCCAGGTGATCCTCAGAATCTTCCTAAGACAGTTTAAATGGAAGCTATTTGATTTCCTGGCATGACGCTGGTAGACTGTCCATATTGCACAAGCATATAACAATGAGGTCAGCACAATGCCTCTGTAGACCTTCAATTTGGTAGTCAGACTAATACCTCTTCTCTCCCAAACCTTTCTTCAGAGCCTCCAAAACACTGAGCTAGCTCTGGCAATGCATGCATCAACCTCATTGTCAATGTGTACATCCCTGGAAAGTACACTATCAAGGTAAGTGAACTTACCCACAGCATTCAAAACTTCTCCATTTGTTGTAACCAATGGTTCCAAGTATGGATGATGTGGTGGGGTTGATGGAGCACCCATGCTTTTTTTGGTGTTAATTATTAGGCCAAAATTAGCACAGGCAGCAGAGAATTGATCCATACTTTGTTGAATCTCATCTTTGGTAAAGGGAATAGATTGTCCTGTGACAATCACAGGGGAATCTCTCTCTTAGTCATTACTGGCAAAATTTTTGCTAGAGTCCTCCTTAAGAGGCTGATTCTTCACCTGAAAGATAGACATATACCTAAGTGCCAATGTGACTTCAGAAAGGACCAACAAATAGTCAATATGGTGTTTGCCCAGCAACTCCAGGAGAAATGCCAGGAGCAAAACAGAGTTCTCTACACAACATTTGTAGATCTGACCAAGGCCTTTGACATTGTTGGTATGAGGACTTATGGAAAATTATGTCAAAATTTGGTTGCCTGGAGAAGTTCATCAGTATTTTATGTCAATTTCATGATGGCATGTCTGCCTGAGTTCTGGTTAATAGGCAAAGCTCTTGTGCCTTCCCAGTCACCAGTGGAGTGAAACAGCACTGTGTGCTTGCTCCCATGATTGTTAGCATGATGTTTTCAGCTATGTTGACAAATGCTTTCAATGAGAATGAACAGAGCATCAAGGTCAACTACCATACTGATGGTAAATTCTTCAATTTGAAAAGGTTACAAGCCAAGACCAAAGTGGAGGGAGTGTTGTTGCATGATTTTCTGTTTGTTGATGATTGTTCACTCAATTCAACATGTTTATATATATATACATATATATGTATATATATATATATATACATACATATATCGATATAGATAGATAGATATAGATAGAGAGATGACCATTGTAGAATTCAAAATGACAAATGAATCCCTACTGATAATGGAGTTCTTCAGATGTTCTTATTGTAGAAGATTTTTTTTGCAGTTTCATCATTACTGGAAACTTTGCTGAGTATTCTAAATCATGTCCACATTTGCTCAAAAGATATTATGCTAAGAATGAGCACCAGAAAGACTGAGTAGATTAAAAAATATGTAAATTTTATCCACACTATGATATACAGCTGGATGAACTGTTTATGAAGTTGTTTTAACAGTGTGTACTATTTATCTAGCACACAGTGTAAATGAACTGACCCCTGAATTTAGTTAGGAAAAAGAGATGTGGGAAATTATACAGCATTTTCTGTGATCTCCAGTTACCTCCTGAAGCAACAAAAAATACAGCATCTTTTAAAGATCATTTTTTCTTTTTGGTATTGCTATTTGGCTGTGAATCATCAAGTACAACAATCTCCAATGAATCAAAATTCCAGGTCACCTGAAGGGTAATGAATAGACACATGGTGGGTGTAAATAGACTGCAGCATATTGGCCATGATGAATTATATGCAAGAAGTGATGAAAAAAATCATCAAAGAGATGCGTATCCTGGAAAGGATGTCAGAGGTCAAGCAGTAAGAGTGAAGGATAATAAATGGAAAACTTGAGTGCTGCACTGGCATGCTGATAATATTGAGTCCTAGAAAAAAGCCCTAGTGTATTGGATGGACCCCTTTAGGAGGATTTATGAGAGGGCATGTACCAGTCACACACAATGAAAATGCATGAACAGTTTGTGATTTTTCAGTATAGGATGGAATATTCACATGCATAACATCACGTACTGTATCTAACAAATTACTCAACTATTGACATGAAAGGGCATTATAGGTTTTAGATTTAACAGGAATTAGAAATCAGAAGAACAAAGAAATAGTTCGAAACTACTTTCAACAATCATTTAAGTATTGAACTTTTGCTAAATAGTCTGCTAAATATTTGAGGGGAAAATATCAGAGTTCTAACCTTCGAAAAATTTCATTATATATTTTTTTTGTTTTATTTCTGAGTAACAACTAGTTTCAAGTCTTCAATTTAAACCCTCTCAGTGTCAGATATTTGTTTCTCTTTTGTAATAATAAACTTCCTGCTGTGAATGTTATCATTTAGCTACTTGACAGAAATAAAAACACTGTGTTTATATGATGCCAGAAATTCTAGATATTTTTCCACTTAACATTTTTTCCATCATTCCTTCTTCTATTCACACTCAGTCTAAGCTTGTTATCAATGTGGCAACATAAATAAAATAAACATTTTGTCATATTCAATCAACATTCGCTGATAACCCTGGGAAGCTCATTTTGTCTTTGAGTTGTTTCATAGAACAATAAAGTAGTTAAAGAGCATCCACATGGTTACATGAATGACTATGTTACATGCTGAGAAAATGTAATTTAAAATTTTAGTGTGTGAAACCAATTTGGATCAATATTGGCCTACGTGGACATTTGTCTATATAGCAATAATGAAATATTAAGCCTATATGAATGGAATTATGTTGTTTGTAGAGTAACATTAAATAGTAAAATGCCAGCAGAAGCAAATTGTTTTATTATCAGTAAGGATTAGATCTATCATTTCTACTATGATGAACTCCCAGGAGATTTTCCTTATGAAGAAAGAGGGAAATAATAAGAAGAAAGAATTAGTTCTCTGCATTTATATGGGACCAAGCTTCACTCTAAAGAGCATGGTAAGGGTATGGACTTCCATTATTTGGCGCTCATATCCTCCATTTCACACCTCCATCCTAATATAGTACATATCCAATGCAATCTTTATTTTCTTATGGTATAGTTCCTAAAATGAGGGTGGAGGGGGATAGTCCCACTTTATGGTACCTGATCAAAGAACATGGACTTTCTTGTGTTAAGTTCTGGTTATCATAATTTTGGAAGGACATTTGCAAACACGAGTGTCTTCATAAGAAAGCAACTGGAATAATAAGTAGAGTGGAGAAAATGGCACAAGGAGATTGAAGAAAGGAGCTATTGATGTTTAGTCTAGAGAAGGGAAGTCTTAGAAGGAAGATTATAGCTATCCTAAATATTTGGAGGGTAATCAGCTTAAGAGGATAAAACATTCTGTTTGACTTACATGGACAAACTAGGAAAAACTGGTAGAAGTCAGGTAATCAAATTTAATAGGAGGAAATTACTCCTATTGACCAGAACAATTTGAGCGATAGTGTTTACTCCATCACACGTAATTTTTAAATGAAAGCTAGATAACTTCTTAATGAAACTGTAGGGGAATCCTGTGGGTTCTCTACAAACTCTGACATTATATAAAATTTAATTATTTCAGAATATGGAGCATCTATTATATATTTTCTCAGTCTTTGAATATTTGGCACCCCTTTTCATTTTAGCAAGCAGCTTAAAAATGGCCTCTGGTCAAAAGAAATCCATTGTTCCATAACCAAAGTATTGATAAGTCTCTATATGATTTTAAAGGTGTTTCTTCATGAGAATGGTTACATGATGGATGTCTTTTTTGCTTGGTAGGATTTTGTTGAGTTTGTATTCAATTAACAGAACATTTTTGAACCCAGGATTATCAACTGATCACAAAAGACATTGATGTAGGAGGACATCATGAAATTAATGGAAAAATTTTTTAAGGAGAATGTAGTTTAATGGATAGAGCTAGCCTTGATGTTAGGAAAACTTGTTTTCAAATCTCATCTCTGAAACATCTTTGGTTTTAGACACAGGCTAAATCATTTAGCTGCACAGTTATTACAAGGCATCTTAGAATATAAATTGTATTGATAGATAGAGATTCCTCATCAAGATATAACTACAGAAATGAAATAATAGGTCTGGATCAAAATGGATCAAGTGGTTAATCAGCAAACATTTGTTAATATCATAAGGATGGAAAGAAAATTAAAAAAAATCTTCTCTCTCAAGGAAATTATTGGATTTAACATGTTATGAAAATTTATAAGAAGGTGATATAATGTCATATGAAAATAAGGTGACAATGAACTGTGTAGTGTAAGGCAAAAAGAGAATTAGAGAAACAATTATTTATGTGTGTATCTTTGTGCATGTTTCCAGAACAGTCTAAAATAGAAAGTTCTCTCATTCTGTAACAAGTTTCCATTCAGGTTGGTAGGATAAGAGTAGTGTAGAGAAGGGTTACTTATCATGTGAACTTAGTTAGATAGGACAATGTCTAAAGAGCACATAACTTCCTTTACTCTGGTACAATCATCATTAAATAACCTTAGAGCAATAAACTAATTTTAACAAGGATGACATGATGCCTTGGATGTATACCTTTGTCTGTTAATGAATAAATTGACTTGCTGCTACAAATAAGTTCCATGTGATTGTAAATCTGAGTGTTCCCAAGGCTTAACTACTTCTAGATAAACTAAACATCCTATATTTTTAGAACTAAAGGACTAACAACAAAACTATGGAGTTTAGGCAGAAATAATATACTCTGACAGACTTTACTCTTTGCTACATTTTTTTTTTTAGTTTGAAAAGTGGAATATAGGTATAAAAATGAGCAGACTCTAGGTTGATATTGTCCAAATAAATCTTTAGGACATATGTCTAAAATTTAGGGCTCACAATCACAGAAATAAAGATTTGTAGAAAAATTTTCTCATAAAATAAGCCTTTTTTAGTATAGATATCAAAGATTTATATTTGATAAAAAATTGGGCTTTCTTGCTCCGGAGTGTTCATGCAGATATGAAAGCAACTAGAAATCCCTAATATTGATCCAGCTTCTCATAGTCAGTGATTTCCCCTGGCTATAATTCAGTCTTTCATTCACTTGTAATTCCACAAACGTATGGATACTTCTTTTTTCTCTTCCCTTATGTTAATAAGAAATTAATATCTTGATTACAGACTGACTAATGGGACTGTATATCTCCTATACATATGCAAGTATATCAGCTAATGCAACCGTTACAACGCATGGAATCTATATCCATAAAGTAAATGCAAACTGTGTCAAAGCAGACTCAAAGAATGCAGTGATTATTTTGTAATTGGAAGTTGTAGACTTCCACAGTTGTAGACTCTGTTTCTTTGTGAATAACCCAAAAGTTTTAAGTAAGTATAAGACTGAATTTTGGTTTCATTAATCATGTAATCAACAAGGTCTTATTGAATACCCATATGTTCAAAGTACTGTGTTGGGCACTGTCCGAGATTCAAAAGAGTATAAGACTAAGTTTTTACTTTTAGGGGTTTTACAAACTAGTCAGAGAGATTTCATATATATGGTTACAGACAGTATATAATAGCATAGTATGTTACATAAATAAATCAGTGGAACTAAAAATAACTTTTTTTTTTCAATTCAGAAGAGAGAACACTGGATTGTACTGAATAGAATAAAAGTTAAGGAAGGGTGTTTTGAACTTGACCTTCAATGTAGTATAGAGGGGGGTTGGTCAGGACATCTTTAATCAGTTTATCACCTTCAAGGCCATATGATGAAATCAAAGATCATAAACTGTCAGTAGTAGCAGATGTGATGAGATATCAAAATCTTTAATTAGAGGTTCTTAGCTATTTTGTGTGAAAGACTCCTTTGGCAGTCTGGTGAAACTTATGGATTTCTCAAAATAATAGTTTTAAATATATAAAGTAAAAAAAAGGTACAAGATTACAAAGGAAATCAATTATGTTGAAATAAGCATGCAATTTGTTTTTTCTATTCAGGATCACTGACCATCACATTAAGAAGATCTATAATAAAACTAAATGTAAAGAAAATCTGTAGTCATTTGAATGAATTAGAGGGAGCTCTGTTCTGCTTCTACAAAGTGTGAGGGAGTTTTTGATCAAGCTTAATATAATTAGAGGGCAGCTAATCTGAAAACTGTGTAAATTCCTTGATGACTATTAAATATACACACATATGCATGCACGGACATATGCATACATGCATGTATACACACATATGCACACAAATAAATACGTATACAGGCATATACATACACATATAGATGATGTGAATACATATATTAGTGTATGTATACACACACATACACACACATTTATATATGCACACCTACTGTGGAGGTAAGAAAATTCCAGAGTATGACATCTGCCATCACAAAAGAGAACCAGGAATGGAGGAAGAATTTATCCCTTGAGACAGATCACCTGTTATATTTTCCCTTGTCTACAGAGCAGAATATGTGTTCATCCTTCATTGCCAAAGATGATCATGCCATCAGAGAAATAATGACATGATTTTCACTTGACTTTGTTTTGAGTGAGGGAGGGCTGTGCAGGTCACCAGCCTCACTTCTCCTCCACAGCCATCTGAATCCAGTGACCAGATATACATCAGGATGACTGGAGATGACCCAGGATGAGGCAATTGGGGTTAAGTAATTTGCCCAAGGTCACACAGCTAGTGAGTGTTGTGTCTAAGGTGAGATTTGAACTCAGGTTCTCCTGGCTCCTGCACTGGTGCTTTATCCACTGCATCACCTAGCTGCCCCAACAGACCAGAAAGCAAGTTATGGAATCATGATGAAAATCAGACATTTATGGGAAGTCAAGTTTCAGAGAGGTACAGGCTCGGTGAGCTCAGTCCAGTGGCCTGACTAGAAAAAAAAATGCACCAAGAAAAGAGCAGCATGAGGGTACCATGAGAAGAGAAGGGAAAAGAAAAGTTTATATTACAGATCTGATGGATTTGAGACAGTCTTTACTATGCTGATTCATTTCAGAGCTGATCCAGTCTATTGGTATTGGTTAAAATGGCTCAAATACCAGAAAGAAATGAGTTGTAATCTTTTTAATGGCATAATGTATACCAGACATTACTGGTTGAGGTTGTTTCCATGTATTTTGCACACTTATTGAGAACTTGTCCCCATCCCTCATCTGAGATATGTCTAATTATATGGAGAGTCAAAACAGACTCCAGGGAGACAGTCTTCTTGAACCAGTGGTAAAAAGCTCTTTGTCAACAACCTGAAGCAAAATAAGCTTCAAAAGCCTAGTCTTGATTATCCCGGGTAGCAGGTAGAAACAGATTCAAAATGATAATATTCTATATGACAGATTTCTTATCATGTAGATTAATGAAAATGAGGAAAGATGAGCCCACATATAGAGAAAATTCTTAGGATGTTATTCCATCACAGGATACTAACAGCATGTTACTTACTTAGAATAACTGACTTGTTGAAAGATAGGCTTTAAGATATTATCATTTGCTAAGCATGAAATCCAGTAGCTATGCCAGAATATCTGTGTATTTTGTTGTTTTAAACATTTGGCACTGATAAGCTATGGATGAAATGCAGCTTTTCCAACATTATCAAGAATTCCTTTTCGTGCATTACGTGGAGTTCATCATAGCACTGAATATCAGAAATCAAAAGGTTGTTTTTGTAAGTACTCTGAAGATTCAGTACTTTGTGGTATTTCATTTGGAAAATTGGAAGTGTCTGTGGTTTATTTGATATAGATTTCCCCTTCCCTTAATTAATACCCAAATAAAAATTACTTCAACAAAGCCATTTTCCTTCTCAAATGACTCCATATCACATACAAAATGAATACAAAATACGAACAAATAAATACCAAGAATACACACATTTTTAAACATAGAAACAAAATAAGAAACAGGGCAGGGAAGAAAACCACAACAACCACCCTCTTCTTCTTTCTCCTCTACTTCTTCCTCATCACCATCCTTTAAGGTTTGCAAAATACTCTACAAACATATTATCCTTTTGACCACTCTGGGAAATATGAACTGTTATTACCCCCACCTAATAAGTGACTGAGGGAAAGTACCTGGATGTATTGACTTGTGACCAACATTTATATTTCATGCCACTCTGTAGAATTAATGATATTTTTGTTCCTGAGCATCATAGTCCACAAAGCACATTAATAGGACTACTGAAATATGGTGTTATTTAAAATGCATGCCCAAGGGAGACAAGCCCTTACCAAGATTGTGACAAGCATTAACATATTACAGCCTGATTCTGCCAAGTCCTTTAGTTCCAGTTTAATGACTCTTGCCAAAGTAGAGTTGTGGTTTTAGGTTTAGTTCTTTGGGAATTTCATTTTCTTGTACTGGATGTCACTCTGCTTGTTAGTGAAGGAAAATGAATGATAGTATACACACATATTGGCACACAACTAAAAGAAGGTAATAGCAGAAGAGAGGAACAGTAGTAAATGTAATGAATCATTCATTTTTGGAAGCTTGCATGTTAGTTTCAGATCATTTATGAATGACATTATGTGTATGCCAGCAAAATGGTCAGCCAACTTTCTAGAGTTGTTTAAAATAGATCAGATGATTGCAAAACTGGCTTTGCTGTCATAATCAAGAATTTCAAATTAAAAGGGTCAATAATATTTGAGAGGAGAAACACCTACCTGTAGATAGGCACTGGACTTGGTATAAGATGACCTGGATTTAATTCCCTGCTCTGCCACTTATTAATTGTATAATCTTGAACAAATCCCTTATCTTCTCTGTGCCTCAGTTTCCTAATAAAATAAGAAGAAGTCATTATCCATAACCCACCCAGTTAAAAGAGTTTAGGAAATAACTTTGTTTTGGAAGCACAATGTACTTGAAAGAACGCTGGCTTTGAAATCAAAGCATATAAAAATAAAATTCCTTGGGTAATTCACTTAATCCTTCAGCCTCATCTCTGCAACATTATCTCTAAAATTAGAAAATTAAACACAATGACCTTTAGGATCCCTTTCACCTCTGTCCTATATTCTTAAAAATTTCCCCTGGTAAATGAGGAAGTTCATGGAAAGAGAAATAGAATTATCAGAGGACCTGGGCTTGAATCATGGCTTTGACGTTACTATCTCTGACTCTTTAGAACAGTCATTTAAACTCTCAGGTCCATAATTTCCTCATCTTGAGTGCTTTCTATGTGCCTTAAGTGCTCTAAATATATGACACTATGATTTTCCTCCTGACTCTTAAGTGGAGATGTCTATAAAGGCTTGTTATCCTGGATCTCCTTTTATTTTCCTCTCTGGAAATTTAGGTGTTGTCTCTTGACAATTGTATCTACCTCTATGGCTCCAGTTATCACATCATGTCAAGTGACTCCTTAATATATATCTCTAACTTTGAACTTTTTCTCAGCTCTACTGTCTAGATATGACTTGGTTATATCTATCTGGATGTCAGTTGCACAGTAGGTGTTAATCTTCATTGGTAGCAAGAATTTTCTTATATTTACAATTTTAAAATATGAATTTATTATTTAATGGATTCTCATTGGATTCTCAGATATAGAAGACACAGACTTTTGGTCAGGTTCTCATACTTACCATTTGTCTAATCATAGGCAACTCACTTAATCCCTCTGAGTATCAATTTCATTATTTGCAAATGGAAATGTTTGTATAATCTACTTTGTGAAGCAATCATCTTGCATATCTTAAGTTCTCATATACATCTAGGTTATCATTATTATTTCATGACTCTTCAACTTTCAAAATTCTAAGGTCATTGAGGACAAGGCATACATCATTTTCTTCAGATTTTTATCTTCAGTTACTGGCATCATGTTCTATGAACAGTAGGCCTGCTGTCAACACCTTTAAAAATATTTAATGGAGTTATAATGTGATTACAATGACTGTATTACTTGCAAGTCATAGGGTTGGCTAAAATCAGCAGAGGGCAATAGAGAACCATCTGAAGCAGTCACTTTCTACCATATGTAGTTCAGAGCAACATGTGGAATGAAGGCAGTAGGAAAGTGGAATACAAAAATGAGAAGGTCTAAAAACCCAAGTTAAGTATAATAAGAATTAGAAAAGGGGAACCAAGTCTAAAATCAAAGAAATAGGTCAAAGGGATAAAGCAAGAATTACACTCCAGATTCCAGAACACAGTGGGAAGTAGTAGAAAGTAGAAAGAATATCACTGTTAGAGTCAAATAACTTATATATATATATATATATATATATATATATATATATATATATATATATATATATATATATATATGTTCCAGTACTAAAATCTTTGAAGGTGAAGGATTACAGATGCATGAATCAATCACCACTGATAATTTCTGCAGATGGAAAATACGTAGTGGCTCATTATTACCCTAAAATAAAATTTTGCATCACAGTCACCTCCAACTTGGTAGAATCAGAATTCATGTTGATTCAAAATCAGCCCTCCAACTTTTCATTAGCCAAAGAAGAACTCCTTGTAGATGGTCAGTCCATTGATACTTAAGAAGTGTTTTTTAAAATGTAGTCAATTGATAGTTGAGTGTATATTCCCCTTGAATATCTATATGAAGATTCACATCTCCATGAGAACCCAACTTGTCTTTTTCAAGAACTTTAAAGGAAGACAAAATGGAATTGAGAGTGAAGATTTTAGTATGTAGATTCCTCTTCTTGACCAAACACTTCAGAGAGTATGAGTTTCCATACAGTGACCAGTGTTACTTTGTTATCTGGGGAGAGCAAGCTTTGTGACAGTCCAAGGAGATGAGAAAAAAAAGAGAATTGAAGAGAATTGAAAGCATAGAGAGGAGTTTATTTACACTAGAAGGACTGGAATTTCAGAATACCTCAAAGGACTAAGCTGTATCACTGCATCTATTCATATATGTATATACACACATTATTTATGATAATTATGTGTACCTATGTCTATATATGTGTGTACATATACATGCATGTGTGTATACGTGTGTGTGTGTGTATGTGTAGTTCAGATGTGTTTGACTCTTCTTGATCCTATTTGGGATTTACTATACAAAGATAATGGGGTCATTTGACATTTCTTTTTCCGGATAAGGAAGCTGAGACAAATAGGATTCAATGATTTACCCAAGATCACACAGATAGTAGATGTCTCAGGGCAGATTTGAACTCAAATCTTTTTGACTCCAGGTTGACAACCTATGAACTGTGCCACCTATATCTGCACGCATGTGTGTATATGTTCAAGCATATACATATATACACATACAAATACATACATATATTTGAAAATAGCTTAATGAACACTTCATTTTAATGCAAAATCATATTTTGTGTCAATTGGCATGCCTCATACTTCTGATGAAAAACTGATTTAAAGTACTAGAGAGTGTAGAGAAAAAGTAGGATAGAGAAAAATACACAAACTAGAGGGAGAGAGCTAATGTAGATCAGGATGGAGGGAGACTGATGTAGGTTAAGACTAAAGGAAGAAAGGTTTTTTTCTCTTCAGCAGATGTTGAGGCACAGAGACAAGAGGAATGAAAGCTGAGAGAGTAATATCAATAAGGGGGTACCCCTTTTTAAGGGCTCTGTAGTGACTGAGCCAGGAGTCAGTGGAGTCCCCCACTGTCTCTTACTTTCAGAGCACTAGGATTACTTACAGTTCTGAGATCAGGAGAATATGCTAGCAAAGAGTTTTCTATTGAAAAAGTTTTAAATGTATCTTATGATCTACACATATACCTTAAACTGTAAATGTAGAACCACATAGAAGTTATCAACAGATATTAATATCTGTGATTTCATTGGTTCAGAAAAATTGACCAAAATTGACCAAAGTCACACAGTTCTTATGTCTGTCAATAACTGAATGGTCTACTGTCATTCAAGACCATCTCTTTACCTATTTTATCACTATCATTCTCCTCTTGTCTCCTATACTTTCCTTTCCTCCCTTCCCCACTGAATTCTTCTCATATCTGTATTTGTATCATGATATATACTTTGATTTTTTTTGGCTAGAGTTACTGATCTGCTGCACCACAAGAATCTTGTAGACAATCCAGGAAACATTTGCCAAAAATTTTTCATGATATCTTTGAGGAAACTTGGAAAGATATGGTCTAGAGGATAGTGTACTGTATTTAGATGAATTTGGATAAGATTAAATTACTGGACTCCAAAAGCTATAATTAGTGGAACAAAATACAAATAGATGGAGTTCTTTAAGTGAGGTAACCTATGAATTTCTTATTGATGTATTTTATTCACTCTTTTCTGATGTCTCAGATGAAACCATGGAAGATATGCTTATGAAGATTTCAGATGAGTTTTAGCAGTCTAAGCTAACACAATGGACAACAGAAGAAGAACTCAAAGTAATTTTAACACATCAAGAGAGGGTACTGAATGAAATCATAATGATAACTACAAGAAAAGAGCTGGCATTTATATAGTAATAACAATATATCAAGGGGCATCTGGGTGGTGCAGCGGATAGAGCACCAGTGCAGGAATCAGGAGGACCTGAGTTCAAATCTCACCTCAGACACTTGACACTCACTAGCTGTGTGACCTTGGGCAAGTCACTTAACCTCAATTGCCTCATCCTGGGTCATCTCCAGTCATCCTGATGAATATCTCGTCAGTGGATTCAGATGGCTCTGGAGGAGAAGTGAGGCTGGTGACCTGCACAGCCCTCCCTCACTCAAAACAAAAAAAAGTTAAGTGCAAGTCATGTCATCATTTCTCTGATGTCATGGCCTTCTTTGGCAATGAAGAATGAACACACGCACAATATTTCAAGCCCTGTGCTAAGCACTTTACAAATATTAACTTATTTGATCATCACAACAACCTTGAGAAGTAGGTTGCTCTTTATTATTTTGATTTTGAGCTAAAACAAACTGAGGAAAACTGAAGTTAAGTGACTTGTTCAAGGTCATATAACTAGAAAGTATCTGAAGCTGAATTTGAACTTTGGTCTTCTTGACCCCGACCCAGAACTCTATCTATCTATTGTACCACCTGGAGATAATACCTGAGGCTTAAAATAAAGGTGTCAGATTAAAAAAAAGTCCAGTATAATTATGGCATGACTGAACAATAATTAAATGGATAATACACAAGTATTCAAAACACATTATTTAACAGTATGGCATAATAACTAAAATTTTATATCTTAAGCTGCTTTAATAAATTATAAGACTACCCCCACTTTCACTGGCAGTCAATGTACTTGTAACAGCTAATGCACTATCTGCTTTGGAAGTCAAGAAAAAAGTTAGACACATCAAGGAAAGACAACTATGAGAATTCATAAAAAAGCCAGTAGAGATGTTACAAAATACCCAGTGGAAACTTCATCAGTACTCCATAAAGATTAGACAGGAACTTCCAACAATAAGAGACCTTTACCCTTTTGCAACATATGCTTTCAAAACTTGAATCTATTTCCCCCTGCACTCTGCATATGCTTGTATTACAGACTTTTGGAGGGATATTTTGAATAAGCTGTTCTTGCTACACTACCTTAATAATGACACGTTTCAAAAACCTGATTGAGTCAGATTGGCTAATTTATAATTAGCCAATAATAATGACAATCAATGGAGGACATTTGTTGAAGATTTTGAGCTTTGTCATTATAAAGACAACCCTTCAAGGTCTATTTGAAATGTGAGGAAACATGTAGCAGATATCTTCCCATAACCAGCATAGGTTTGTTGAAGATTAGATTTCTGTTTAGTTATGGGTTAATTTAGACAGTCTCTGAAATCACTGTCAATTATGAGATAAGATTAACAATCCATATATTGTATTACTTTATACATATGGTTATTCAACTCCCCTTTCATCTTTCCACAGACACATATCATAATCTCTTTCTGCCCTATTAGTTGTTTTTTTGAATTTTAGTAAAAACAAAACAAAACAAAGCATTAGTAATTTGATGGTCAATTATTATGGACCAGATATAAATGACACTTAGTCCATCAGGTTCAGTGTTTAAAAATGTAATAAACACGTATGGACCACAAAAGAGAATTTAGAAACACTTTACTAATGAAAATTAAAAGTACACATTTAAAGGGATAAGAATAATATAACACACTACTCTCCTCTATAATATATGCATTTTTGTCCCCGAATACCCTGGCCTCCCACTTAATCAAGTACATAAACTTCAATGACTTCTCTACTCTCTCCACTGTAGCTTCAGTTTTGGCCACATACCAGTTATCACCATAGCCATTGTTTTTACTTACTCCAAGATTCTCTAAAATTCTTCTCTCTAATCATGACCTCCTATCTTTCAATCTCTGTTTGTGCCTTGTCTCTCCAAAAATAATGTTGCCATACTTCCCATGATCTTTCTTTGTCCCTCTGCAATGGCAATGCAAATGGGAAGATCTTTCTCATTCATTAATAGATCCATGTGCCCTGCCTTGGTCACAAGGAAGTCTGAGTCACATGAGTCTGTAGAGGGAAGATTTTGCTGAAGGGGTAGAGCAGAAAGGGTGAAACAGGAAGAGGTGGAGCTAGAGCACAGCTGAGAGGAAAGTTAGTTATGAGAACAGTCAGAGCTAGGAAGGATGCAGGCAAGCTGGTAGTTGGGTAGCATGAGTGAGAGAGCTTGTATGCAATTTTGTTTAAGGGAGTCTGCTTGTGATTTGTTTAATGGAGCTGGCTTTGGGAGAAGCCTAGATTAGCTGGTTTTGGGGGCAGGTTTGGGGTTGGTGTTACCCTCTGCATTGTTACTGTGTGTAGATGTCTTTGTTACTATGATGGAATTGGCTTTCTGGTATCTGGACAAATGTTTTGGTTCTGTCTTTCATACGGAGAATCTGTTATATTTCAAAATTCAGATTTGTGCCAGGATATTCATGGCCACCATAGGTGCTGTGAATGTTGCATTGGCACTACACCCTCCCTCCTTCCCAGATCTCCCAGTAGCTTTGCCCTCTTGTGGCTTCCTTTTCGTTCACTCACATTACCATTTCTCCACATCTGACTTCTAATTAACTTGAATGAAATTACTCTCTCCCAAGATTACTGATGATCTATTCATTGGTACATCCAGTGTTCTTTTTTAATTCTTTATCCTTCTTGATTTAACTTTATCTTTTGACACTGAAAACTACTTTCCTCCCCCTTGACAGTCTCTTGTCTTGGCATCAGCTGATGCTGATATCTTTTTGTTCTTCTGCTATCAGTCTGTACTTAACAATTTTGAAGAAATATTTCTTTATGAACTAAGTAGCCCTATGATGAAGTGTCTGGGGATTTAGTGTTTGTTTCTTGCTGTTACTGCTTTTTTCCAAGTCTGTCACTAGGGTTGACTGTGCAATATGTCCTGGAACTGGTCTTTTCAATGAAGATAGGTAATCTGAGTGAAGGCATCACACAAATGCACACACACACACACACACACACAGACACACACACGCAAGAAACCTCTCATCTGTAGGCAAAAGTAGTTGAAGAAATTGGTTAATGGGTCTTTTTCTAAGAGGAGACTTCATGTAGTCATCATTTTCTTTTTGGCATTTAATATGTGGACAGTATTCCTTAGCGCTTGTGCTATTGCTGTTGGCTGCCAAAAGACAACAGTGTTGACTGTTCCAGGAAAGTAAGTCATGTTTCAGTCTAACATTTGAGAATGCCCTTTATATATGTTGAGAAGATGTCCTTCACTTCTTTATGATTTGAGAGGGGGTCTATGAACTTGTTTAAAAATTTTTGATTAAAGTACATCAATATAATTGACTTCTACGTGTTATTTTGAAAATTTAAAATATTCTGAGATAAGGTCCATAGGCATTGACAGACTGCAAAAGGGTTTCATGAAAGAAAAAAAATAGTTAAGTCTCTTTTCTAAGACATAAGTGAGGTAAGCCAGAGTTTCCCTAGTATTTTAGAAAATGGGATAAAGTCTGAAGTGATATTCTATAACCTTTAAAGCTCAGAGAAAATCAGGTTACTCTATTACAGTTTTTTTCTGAATATGTAACAAATGAAAACAGAAACCTTTCTTAATAAGCAAATTGCTTTCTAATTCAGGGCTAATGGAGCTCCTAGTGGGAACAGTATGAGAGAAAATCCATTGAAAGCCACATATTTCATATTTAAATGGGGAAAGTTCAACTTTTGATTTATTCATTCAAATGACCAGATTATGGTTAGTAAAACTTAAAGTGGATACATTGGTCAGGGACAGCCAAAGGCTTGCTTGGAGTTTCTGCAGACTTATGGCCATTATTATAGACATAATATATGTCTTCCATGCCTTCTCTGTGATATGTTATCTGTATTATATTAGTCATGCCAATAACTTTGTTGTCTACATGTTTGTATTATATTTGATATCTTTAAAATTAATTTGTTTCTATGTTTTCTCACCTTAATTATTTTAATGAAAAATTTCTAAGCTAATAATTCCTATAGTGATACACACTGGGAGTATGTATGTATATGTGTCTATATATACATATAGATTCATGTATGTGTATATATAAATACACATACCTGTATTTTCCAACATTGATGTTAAGGACTGGATCCAACTCAGATTCCTCATCTGAATCTTAGATCTGATAGTGAAATAAACCCTATCATTGGCTATATGTAAATAATATCTATGCATATATATGTGTATATACAAATGCACATACCTGTGTTTTCCAACATTGGTGTTAAGGACTGGATCCAACTCAGGCTCATCCTTTGCATTTCTAGATCTGATAGTGAAATAAAATGAAATACTTGTATTTCACCCTATCATTAATAATATATATGTATATATACATAAATATACACATATATGTATATATATGCATATAAGTATATATGTATATTCTTATACACACACATACACACACATGCACACACACATATACACACACATATATATATATATATATATATGTATATATATATATATATATATATATATATATATATATATATATATATATATATATATATAACCATGCATCAGAAAAATACTCAAGAAAGATCACAATATTTAGGGCCTGTACTCACTCTAAAACAAAATGAATCTGTTTGACAGTCAAGTCTGGTGAGTTGTGAGGCCTCAGGATATCCACAAATTCTGAAGTTCTCAGGCAAAAAAGAAAGAACAAAGTTCTTTTTATGCCCTTGGTGATCAAGAAACAAAGTCAACACTAAGATGGACAGGAAACTGAAACCATAGTAGCAACTTTTGAGATGTAGCACCCTAGACCTATTCAGCTTCCTTGCCTTTTTTTCTTTTTGTTTTTTTTTTAATAAATTAATATATTCACTTTTAGTTTTCAACATTCACTTTCATAACTTTTAAATTTTCTCTGCTTCCTCCCCTCACCCCTTCTGAAGATACCATACAGGTTCTACATATACATGCTATTTAAACATATTTTCACAATAGTCATGTTGTATAGAAGAATTAGAATGAATGGAGGAAGCATGAAAAAGAAAAAACAAACAGAGCAAATAGTATCCTTCCATATGCATTCAGACTCCATATTTCTTTCTCTGGATGTGGATGTTATTTTCCTTTATGAGTCTTTTGAAGATTTTTAGTTCTTTGCATTGCTGAGAAGTGTTAAGTATACTGAAGTCATTCATCATACAATGTGACTGTTGCTGTGTACAAGGTTCTCCTGGTTTTGTTCACTTCACTCAGCAGCAGTTCATATAAGTATTTCTAGGTTCCGTGAAGTCCACCTGCTCATCATTTCTTATAGCACAATAGTATTTCATTACATTCATATACCACAACTTATTCATCCATTCCCCAATTGATGGACATCCCTTCAATTTCCAGTTCTTGGCCACCACAAAACGAGCTGCTATAAATATTTTTGTACATGTGGGTCATTTTCCCATTTTTAAGACCTCTTTGGGATACACCCCTAGAAACAATACTGCTGAGTCCAGGGGTATGAATATTTTATAGCCCTTTGGGCATAGTTCCAAATTGCTCTCCAGAATAGTTGCAACAGTTCAGAACCCCACCATTAGTGTTTCAATTGTTCTATATCTTCTCCAGCATTTATCATTTTCCTGTTTTGTCATGTTAACCATCTGATAGGTATGATGTGGTACCTCAGAGTTGTTTTGATTTGCATTTCTCTAATCAATAGTGATTTAGAACAGTTTTTCATGTGAGTATAGATAGCTTTAATTTCTTCTGAAAACTGGCTGTTCATAAGGTTTGACCAGTTATCAACTGCAAAATGACTTGCAGCTTCTATGCCTTTTGGGAAAGATCTGTCTTACAAGAGAGATGGGATAGGAGGGTAAGAGCCAGGAAGTTGCTAATCTTGTCACATTTGGTTATTTTGATTGTTTGACTTCTGAGACAATTGTTTGAAGTTAGTTAGAACTTGAAGTGTTGGGGGATTGTTGGTAATTCACTATTGCTTGTTTGGAGGTTTTGTTGTTGATTTTAATTGGACCTGTAATTTAATCAATGGGGGGAATTTTCTGCGAGGAAGTTCCTGAAAAATGTCAATCAGTAAATATTCTACAACTTGAAGTTTTTAGAAATTGATGAAGACACTGAGTAGTTATAGAACCTTCTATGGTGAACAGCTACCTTTTGTTAGAAGTGGGACTTAATCACAGGTCTTGCTAATTCAAGACGACCTCTCTGTTTGAGCCATTTTTTTGAAAGTATTTTGTTCATATCAATTGAATATATCCATCAGGGAAATCACTCTATTTGCATGTTTTTGTGCATGCATAAAATTGAAACTACATATTCTCTTGTTTATAAGCACCTCTTTCTTCTTGTGTTAAAAATTAATGCTTTAACCATAACTAAGAAATAAATTTAGTCTGGTGCTTTACTTTTTCATGGTATGATCTTTAATCTGAAGATATTGAGTACATTTTTTTTATTTTTATGGCAAATGGTGTAAGATGTTGTTTTAAGTCTGATTCTGCCAAACTGCTGTGAAGTGTCTCAGCAAATCATATCAATAGGTAATATCTATTTATCTATCTGCATCCATATGTACACACAGATATAGATATATTATAGATATATACTCACACATATATATGTGTATATCTCATACAGATGCACACATGTATAAATACATATTAAATATGTAGTCCTATATTCTCAGGTTTATCAAAAATAAGATTGATTCAATTCTTCTGACTTTCTTATCTTGTTTTTTCCACAGATATGCCTTTCTAAATGTATTTTACAGTGACAAATAGTTTTTTTAGTGATTATTGCTTCACTGTATAATTATGTTTTCCTTCATCCCTAACTTCCCATTATTTCCTCTGAAATTCTATTTATATTTTTTACTCCAAGAGATTTCTATTACATTTTTCTAGCTTTCTAAAATATCCCATTGGTAATTATCTCGGTATAATACTAAATATGTAAATTGTCACAGGTAGTGCTACTTAATTAAGAAACATTTTGAAAAAGGCTTGGGGTTTTATTACCAGTTTTTTTTTCTAATTTTGAAAACATCTTAAAAGAGAGTTCACTTTATTTCTTATGAGTTCTTTTTCTGTTACATAGAAACGCTCTGACTTTTGTGTGCTTACTTTGTGTTCTGCTGCTTTATTGAAGCTATTGTCTTAATTAATTTCTTTGCTGATTTTTCCTCACTAAACTGCAATGCTATTAGAAAATGGGATAGTTTTGTCTCTACTTTGTTGAAGTTTATTTCTTCTTGTCTTTTGTCATTGTTATCAGTATTTCTAGAATTATGTCAAATAGTAGGAGGCGAAGGGAGATGTTCTGACTTTAACACTCAGTGTTATGAAAGCTTCTTCTTTGCATGTAAAGTTAAGCTTTGATTTTAACTAGATAGATAAATACATAGATAGATAGATTTGTCATATTTAAAAAAAAATCTATGAAGAGGTAGAGTAATTTATCTGTATCCATGGCTACCGCCCAGAATTGATTTAGCTAAAAATCTTCTCCTATTGTAACTTACAGCTCCCATGTCAGTTATTCGATCTGTAGCTTAGACCATTGTCAGGACCTGCCCTGAGGCAGGATGTAGCTATCATAAACCAGGCAAAATCACATTCCTAGGAAATTAGGTCCTTATAGTTGAGTGATTTTCTTGTCAGAATTTCAACAGTTGTAGTGATTGCTGTTGTAGCTGTTTTGTTTTTGGCATCTTTTTAGGCTCCAAGATTCCATGAGATTAGCATTTTATAGTAAAAGATATCAAGAACTTTAAGCAATGAAAGGACCTTTAGAAAAATTTGTAGGATCTTACCAGCAATCTTGCCTCCTTCTGTAACATGAGTTAGGATAGTTTTCTCCTTAAAAATGATAAACCTATCTCTAGGGCTTAATTGACCTAAAAGGGTCAGGTTGAAGCCACTCCTTCTTTCCTGCCAATTGCTGGTCATACTGACATGGTTTTATAGTTGTCTAAGGGCACAGAAAGTACCCACTCAAATAAATTTGAGGTCTTCCACACCTGACAGATGTTTTGAGACCATGAGAGTCACTATATCTAACATTGCTAACTAGATGCATTTCCATATGGATACAAGACAAGTTTACAATGCAAGCAAAGTTTTATGGTAGCTTTGTTATATATCCTTTCTTTGTTATAGCTAAGTAAACCTCCTTTGTAAGATGTTGAATGACCCATAAGTGTTATTTTATTCCAACACGGAACTTGTAATAATAGGTTATTAAGAGTCAGACCTGTCCAAATCATTTGCCTATGCTTTATAAATATTTTTTGTTATACATGTTTATTGCATGGTTTTTGTTTTTGTTTTGGCTTATCTACATATAAAATTGTAGGGATAATATATCTTAGTAAAAGAGAGTTAATCTGGAAGTTGTGAAGACCAAGGTTCAAGTCAGACTTCTGACATGTAAGGACCATGTTGCCTTGACTCAAGCATTTAAACTTACAGAGTTTTAAGCAACTCTCTAAGAATACATGTTGCAGAGAAAGTACCAACCTGAGGTGGGATAGGCAGTTGCCTTACCCAGAAGTTTCTTAAGTTAATGAAATCACAAATCCAGCTCCTATCCTCCCATGTATAAGAAATACTTTGGGATGATTTCCTTTTCATATGATGAATTATGTTAATGATTTTCCTAATGTTATAGCATCCTTACCTTCCTACTATAAATTCAATTTGATCATAATGAAAAAAAAATGTGGATAGTGTTGTGCTCTCTTTTGCAAAGATTCCATTTAATATACTTTAATCCACATCTATTAATGACTTAAAGAAAATTTTAAAAGTAGGCTTCAACCTGCAGTCAGTCTCCATCAGTTATTTCTCTGGAGTTGGATAGCATCTTTCACCATAACTCCTTCAGAATTGTCTTGGATCATTGTACTGCTGAATAGAGCTGTCATTCATAATTGATAATCATAAAACATTTGCTGTTACTGTCTACAATGTTTACCTGTTTTTGCTCTCTTCTCTTTGCATTGGTTCATGTAATTCTTTCCAGGTTTTCCCGAAAGCTTTCTGCTTGTCATTTCTTATAGAACATAGTATTCCATTACAATCCTATGCAACTTTTTCAGTTATTGCCCAATTGATGGGAATCCTCTATATTTCAAATATTTTGCTGTACAAAAAGAGCTACTATGAAAATATACGTATAAGAATTTTTCTATCTCTTTGGGATACAGACCTGGTAATAGTATTACTGGGTGAAAGGGTATGGATGGTTTTATAGCCCTGTGAGCATATTTTGAAATCACAACTGCACTAATAGTGCATTATAGTACAAATTTTCCCACTTTCCCTCCAGTATTCTCCAATATTTACCATTTTCTTTTGTATCATATTAGCCGATGTTATAAAGGTGAGGTGGTACTTCAGAGTTGTTTCAATTTGGATTTCTCTAATCAATAGTTATATAGAGCATCTTTTCATGTAACTATAGATATCTTTGCTTTCTTTATCTGAAAACTGCTTATTCATATCCTTTCACCATTTATCACTTGGGGAATGACTTGCATCGTAAATTTTAAGGAAAATATTCTCTTTTAAATTCTCAGTGTTGTAGTTATATAACTGAATAACAACTTCTGATAACTTTTAATTTCTTCTTTGTGATTCCACCTTGTTCACTTTTTATCTTCTTAATTTTATTTTTCTCTTGTTAGTCACCTGAGATAAATGTTTCGTGATTTTGTTAGTTGTTTCAAAAAACTGGATTTTAGTTTTGTTTATCCATCTTTATTGCCAAGGCAATATTCACAGCACTGGTGGTAACTTGGAATATGTCAGTGTAGTTCTCAATCGCAAAATATAAAAGACTCTCTATATAGAAAGCAGAAGAAAAACATTTATTTAGTCACCAGAAAGCCAAATCCCAGAACCAGAAAGCAAAAATCTCTCATGGTGACCAAGAGCAAAACCATTCCCAAGTCTCCCCATCTCAGCCAGGACCTTGTCACAAGCAAATACTTAGAAGTTTGAGTCTTGCCAAACCTGCCTGCCTGGGTCCTCTCTCCTCTGACTCGACCATACTCATTCACTTCCTCCAGGCTCTGCTCCATCGTCCCTGTTCAGTCTGTTCAGCAAGCTCCTCCCACCCCATGTGACTTAGGATTCTAGGGAATTTAAGTAGATCATATGGGCCTATTAAGGAATGAGAGAGATCTTTTCATTTAAATTACTACTACAGTATCTCATAGTCCTTTTGTTTCTCAGTTTATTCCTCCTATAATTTTCAAAATATCTTCCTTTGTGCTTATTTTTAATTGCTTTATTTTGATTTTTCAGCTTTTTCCCTCTACGGTCCCTATTCAATCCATTAATTCTTTTTCAATTTTGTTAATGAATATTCTTACTCATATTTTCCCCCATCTTAGCTAAGTGTCAGAAATTTTCTCATGTCAACTGATATATATCATTAGTTTTCTCTTCCACAGTTATTTTTTCTAAGATTTATTTTTCTATTTTTTCTATGATTTATTTTTTATCCATCATTATTTAGGATGTCATCATTACATCTTTAGGACTCTGTATATTACTGTTACTCCCTGTATTATTTTTTAATTCATTGTTATAATCTACAAATTACATTTAGTATTTCTTCCTTTTCACATTTCTTCATAATCTCTTTGTACTAAGACCCATAAAAATTGATGCTAAAAATAGTGTGCATGTCTGTGTGTGAGTGTGAGTGTGAGTATGAGTATGGATATGGTGTGTGTATGTGTATGTATGTGTGTGTGTGTGAGAGAGTGAGAGAGAGAGAGAGAGAGTGTGCGTGTGTGTGTGTGTGTTTTAATGTGTAACCCGGCCCCACCAATTGTCTGTCTTGTGAATAATCTCCTTCATAAACACACATATTTGTCTCTATGTCCCATGCCTCTGAGTAGCAGTTCCCTTCAGTAACACATACATATTTCTTTCTTGGGCTTAATGTAACCCATGAAATCAAAATACTCTTTCAGAGAGGTTGCTTCTGAATACAATCATTCCTACCAGCCACAATCTATCTCAAGATATAGATATATCCTTCCATGGTGGAATGTTCTTCAGAAATGAAAGTATACTTTCAGCTTCTCTAGTTTTAGCCTCTCTCTTCTGCCACCTCACTTTTTTTGCACCTCCTGTTGCTGAGAAATTATAGGTGTCACCAGCCCTTCATCATTCACCTATGTTCTTGCTAAACATATATCACCACCCTATATCATGATTCTTTCTCTTCGTTCACCCCTTCTGTACAGTCTCCCACTCTGTAACTCTTTTCCATCAACTACAGTGATTCATCTATAAGTAGTTAGTCAATTTCGTCTGTGCTACTTCAGTTCAACTCTTTCACCTTCACTTTTCCTGATTCTTTAAGTTCCATTTAAGTATTTACCACTACATATCATTTAATATCACTTGATGTTCCTTATTTGTTCTTTGTTTGATCCCAATAAGAAATCTGTATTTAAAAAGAAAAAAAAATCTTTAAATAGAATCAGTATAGTATAGGGGAGAGTATGGTAGTATAAATGTCAGAAAAACATGAGGTAAAGTTACTTCTCTGATACCTACTGAGTAAATAACCCAGAACAACTCAATAAACCTCCCAGTGCTCCTGTGAAACTCTCCAAGATTAAGTGTTTCAGAAAATTTGTTGATCTGCATTTGGCTAAGAAGGTCCTACCTAGGGACTGCCTATGCTAATGAAATAACAGATCTAGATTTAAAAAATACCTCTAAATACGAGAAAAATTAATTTGAACATTTATTACCTTTATAGTTGTACTTAGTGAATTTTTCCCATTATTTTACTATTATTTGACAAATTTTCAATTCCAATATTCTTTACACATATATGGGTTATTATCACTTTTATATGAATTATGCTTCTTTTTTATTGATGAGTAGGCTCATGTTTTCAGGATATGCCATTTTAGGTTGTAGAGTGAGTTGTTTGTTTTAGGAATATAGCACCATATTTCCTTCTGTGATTTTTTTTGCTAATGTAGAATGCTATCTTATTAAAATTCCTTTTTGCTTGTTGGTTTTTTCCCCTTTTTTGCTTATATTTTTATTTGCCATTTAAGTTGATGAATTTACTTTGTCTTCAATTTAAAGTGTATATTTGCATGTGTGTGTATATGTGTGTGTGTGTGTGTGTGTGTGTGTGTGTGTGTGTATGATTATAGTCATTGTGTATTCTCCTGATAAATACTTTGTTGTTTTTTAGAAATTCTGGACAGTTTTCTTGTATTATTTCCTATCATATTGTGTGTACACATATACATGCATATATACATATATACACACATACACATACACACATGCACACACATACATGTGTGTATGCATGCATGTATATGTATATATGTGTATATTCTGGTAGATCAAATTGTCTGTGAATTTTGTTTTTAACATCAGGGAGTTGAAATTATACAGAATCCACGTCTTCCTGCAGCACTGATACACTTTTTAAAAAGTCCTTTCCTTTTTTTCTGCATATTTTCTATAATTTACAAATTTTTGAGGTCCAGATGTGATAATCCTTCTTTCATTTCTTTAGAAATATATTATATTATGCAGTCCATTTATCCTAATATCATTATCTTCTAAATTTTTCATTTACACGTCTTATTTCTGACATTTTCAAACTCCTATTTTATGTTATGAATTTGATTTGTCTTGAATAATTCTGTACTTTCTTATTGTCATTCCAAGATTTCTACGGAGTCCATAGGATTCTATCTTTCATCAAGTAACATTTGCAATCTTTACTAGTTGTTTCAAAACCCATATTTTAAAGTCAAAGGAACTGAGGCATAAAGTGATGAAGTAATTTTTGTAAAGTCACATAGGGAAGCATAATCAGGTTTAGGTAACTGCCAAAGTCCTTTCCACTTGGGAATTTTACAAAGTTAATAAGATTATCCTACTCTGGAAAAATCTTAAAGAATATATTAATTATGATGCTAAGATATTTTTTAAAGATAATATTTTTGTTATGTCACTATCTTCAGCCCTTTAAATGTCACTAGTAACATTCTCATTTTAATTTTCATGTGTGTCATTATTCACATTCCTGCTTTGTTCTACTTTTACCATAACTCTATGCTAAACTTCAGTGCTGTTACCATGTTTTACTCTCCTTTTTGATCATGCTAAAGATGAATGGATGTAGCCTGGAGCTAAACTCCTATGAAATCTACAGAGTATTTAACATCTGAAGCCATAATTAGGAAAATAAATATTACACATGGTAAGAGAGTTCAACATTCTTGAAATGTTACATATATATGTATATATGTGTATATGTTATACATACATACAACATCACACACAAATAATTTTGTATTATATAATTTTTAGATTTTAATTAGATAATCTGTATAAAATTATTTGAATTTGTGGTTAAAAGATGTGATGGAGATGCACCTTTCCCCCAACTAAGGGGGCGGAACCAAGATGGCAAAGTAGAAAGATGCACATACACATAGCTCCGAACACACAAACCACAGAACAGCTAGAGGGGACCAAGCCAGGGCGAATTCTGCACCCAGAGACCACGGAGTATTGGAGCTAGGGAGATTCCTGCTCCGGAGAGACCTGTGGACCTCTCGCAGGGGGTCCTTCGCGCTGCGGACTGGCCGCCGGGAAGGGCAGCGGAGTGCAGCCCTGCCGCGGCCCTGAGGCCACGGCTCCGAGAGGCACAAATCTGAGAGGGCTCCGGAGGCAGGATCTTCAGCGGCGGCACGGGCCTCCCCACCAACAGGTGACTGACGGGGGTGGGTGAGAGAGTCTCTTTGGCGGGTTAAGAGGGGAGTGGGGTGCCCCGAAGGCTCGGGCTCCCCCGGGAGGTGGGGGCTGAGAGGCGGCTGCGGACGGGGGCTCCCCAAACGGGCAGGAGCCTGGATCCATTGTGGAAGGTCTGTGCATAAACCCCCAGAGGGAACTATGCCTGAGAGGCAGCCCTGCCCCTGACCACCTGAACTTAATTCTCACACTGAATAGCAGCACTGCCCCTGCCAAAAATACTAAGGCAGGAAGCAGCATTTGAATCTCAGTCCCCAAATGCTGGCTGGGAGGACCAGGAGGCGAGGTGGGTGTGAGGAGAACATTCAGAGGTCAGGCCACTGGTTGGAGAAAATGCCAAGAAAAGGGAAAAGAAATAAAACTATTGAAGGGTACTTTATTGGAGAAAAGACACTTCCTCCCTTCCTTTCTGATGGGGAGGAACAATGCTTGCCATCAGGCAAAGACACAGAAATCGAGGATTCTGTGTCCCAGCCCACCCAATGGGCTCGGGCCATGGAAGAGCTCAAGAGGAATTTTGAAAATCAAGTTAGAGAGGTGGAGGAAAGAATGGGAAGGGAAATGAGAGGGATGAGGGAGAAGCATGAAAAGCAGATCAGCTCCCTGCTAAAGGAGAACCAAAAAAATCTTGAAGAAATTGGCACCTTGAGAACTAGCCTAACTCAGCTGGCAAGGGAGGTGCAAGGGGCCAATGAGGAGAAGAATGCTTTCAAAAGCAGAATTAAACAAATGGAAAAGGAGATTCAAAAGCTCACTGAAGAAAATAGATCTTTCAAAACTGGAATGGTACAGATGGATGCTAAGGACTTTTCGAGAAAGGCAGATATCTCAGAACATACTGCACAGATTCGAACAATGGAAGATAATGTGAAATATCTTATTGGAAAAACAACTGACCTGGAAAATAGAATCAGGAGAGACAATGTAAAAATTCTGGGACTACCTGAAAACCATGATCAAAAGAAGAGCCTAGACATCATCTTCCATGAAATTATCAAGGAAAACTGCCCTGAGATTCTAGAACCAGAAGGCAAAATAAATATTCAAGGAATCCGCAGAACACCGCCTGAAAGAGATCCAAAAAAAGAAACTCCTAAGAGCATTGTGGCCAAATTCCAGAATTCCCAGGGGAAAGAGAAAATATTTCAAGCAGCTAGAAAGAAACAATTCAAGTATTGTGGAAATACAATTAGGATAGCACAAGATCTGGCACCCTCTACATTGAGGGATAGAAGGGAATGGAATAGGATATTCCAGAAGTCAAAGGAACTAGGACTGAAGCCAAGAATCACCTACCCAGCAAAACTGAGTATAATACTTCAGGAGAAAAAATGGTCTTTCAATGAAATAGAAGACTTTCAAATTTTCCTGATGAAAAGACCAGAGGTGGAAAGAAAATTTGACTTTCTAACACAAGAATGAAGAGAACCATGAAAAGGCGAACAGCAAAGAGAAATCATAAGGGACTTAGTAAAGTTGAACTGTTTACATTCCTACATGGAAAGACAATATTTATAACTCTTGAAACATTTCAGTATCTGGGCACTGGGTGGGAGTACACACACACACACATGCACACACGCACACATACATAGAGACAGAGTGCACAGAGTGAATTGAAGAGGATGGGATCATATATTAAAAAAAATGAAATCAAGCAGTGAGAGAGAAATATTGGGAGGAGAAAGGGAGAAGTTATATGGGGCAAATTATCTCTCATAAAAGAGGCAAGCAAAAGACTTATTAGTGGTGGGATAAAGAGGGGAGGCAAGAGAAAAACATGAGGTCTACTCTCATCACATTCCACTAAAGGAAAGAATATAGTGCACACTCATTTTGATAGGAAAATCTATCTCATAATACAGGAGAGTGGGGGACAGGGGCACAAGCAGGGTGAGGGGGAGGATGGAGGGGAGGGCATGGGGAGGAGAATGCAATCCGAGGTCGACACTCATGGGGAGGGAAAGGACCATAAGAAAATAGAAGTAAAGGGGGACAGGATAGGATGGAGGGAAATATAATTAGTACTATACAACACAACTAGTATGGAAATCATTTGCAAAACTAAACAGATATGGCCTATATTGAATTGCCTGTCTTTCAAGGGGAAGGGGTGGAGAGGGAGGGAGCTAAGGAGGTTAGAACTCAAAGTGTTAGGACCAAATGTAATGTTCTTACCACTGGGTAACAAGAAATACAGGTTAAGGGGTCAAGAAAGCTATCTGGTCCTACAGGACAAAAGAGAAGACGGAGACAAGGGCAGGGAGGGAGGATAGAGGAGAGAGCAGATAGGTCACAGGGGCAATTAGAAAGCTCGGGTTTGGGGGGGTAGGGGATAAAAGGGGAGAAAATTTGTAACCCAAAATTGTGTGAAAATAAATGTTAAAAAAAAAAGATGTGCTGAAGGAAATAGTATCTGCAAATAGTAACCATTCAGGGACAAGAATAAAGTATTTCTAATTCTGGTTGATAACTACATTTATTTGATTTACATCCACTAATGGATAGCCATTGAGGATAAAATTTTTTAAGACTTACTCCATATTTCTGCCTACAGAAGCTTTGACAGCTCTAAGATGATGAAGTGTGTGATTTTCAGACTTGGATTGATTCTCTAAATAAATCAGGCCCACTGACACCAAAACTCATGTGAGCAGAATGACCCTTGGGGGTACTGCTAATGGTACACAGGTATGTGAACAACTCATGTACCCTAAGACAAAATTCTCTCTTCTACTTTAGACCATCTTGAATAAATTCTATTTAGAAGAGTTGTAAGAAAATTCCTTACTATTAAAGTAATAATTGAAGTAATAGAAAGTCATCATAAGCGTATGATCTTATTAAGAAATAGGGATAAATGGCACCTTCATATTATGAAAAATGTTCCAAACTTTATTCATTAGTACATTGTCAGTGCTTCAGTAAATCTGAGATCCTTCAAAGTTAGGGTCAAAAGAATAGTCTAATTAGTGCATATAAATACATATGCATAGTTCATGTATATGTAGATTAATACATAGAGATAGATTAGGTGAATGGATAGATGGATGAATCTCTCTCTCTCTCTCTCTCTCTCTCTCTCTCTCTCCCTCTCTCTTTCTCTTTTCCCTTTTCTCTCTCTCTCTCTCATCTCTTTTATGTAGCAAGATTAAGTTATGATACTTTTTACCAAGTTAGGAAGGCTTCCAGTGGAGGTATAACAAAAATATGTGCCTGCTATTCAAGAATGTGTCTAGACTTAAAAGGGAACTCCTTTAAAATGCAAGACTTTGTTATTTTTTTCTTTTGATTATAGTTAATTTATTACAAAAGAGAACTTTCTGAGAGACAGAGGAAATTATTGTAACAATGATGAGAGAGCATATATATATTTTTTAAAAAGTATACATAGAGATTTGAAGTTTCATGTAAGATCTTCTTTTCTGTGTATTTGGAAATGTATTTGCTATTTATTATGTTCATAACAAAAATAAATTGTTCTCTAATTACTCCCTCTTCTCATTTGCCTTCCCTTCTATCATCTCCCCCACATATCCCACACACAGCCCACATATCCACTTCTCCCCTACTTTTCTATAGTATAAGACGGAATTTCACACCAAATTGAGTGTGCATGTTATTCCCTCCTTAAGCCAAATGTGATATGAATAACCTTCACTTTCCCCCTCTCACCTCCCACCTTTTCCCCTCCTCTGAAAAAGCTTTTTCTTGTCTCTTTTTTGAGAGATAATTTACCCCATTCCATTTCTCCCTTTCTCCTCCCAGTATATTCTTCTCTCACCCCTTAATTTTATTGTTTTTGATATCATCCCTTTCTATTCAGTACACTCTGTGCCTTCTGTCCTCACCCTATGGCTGCCACTCACAGCTGAGACCAAGATCAGCTGCTTGATTCTCCCTAGGTCTGTAAGCTGAGGGCTCCTAAAATGGACACTGCTGCCTCAGCAACTTCCACCATCCTGGGGCCAGAGCCAGACTGCATTCCCTTCTCACCCAGGTGAAAGAGCTTTCTCACTGACCTTTGAAACTGTCTTTGACATTTGTGGGTTGAGGAATCTGGAAACTGAAACTGCTGCTGCCCAGGATTCTGCACCCTGAAGCCTGCTCCAGTCCTGTCCCTGCAGGCCCTGGACAACCAAGACTGGGCTGTGCTGTGCTCCCAGCTTGGTGCAATAGGCCTTTCCTGTCTGTTTTCCAGGCTGTCTTAGGTTGGAAATCTCTTTCACTCTGTTGTTTTGTGACTTTTGCTGCTCTAAAATTTGTTTAGAGTAATTTTTACAGGTATTTCATGGGCTTTTATGGGAGGGTTAAAGTAGGTCTGTCTTTCTATTCCACCATCTTGGCTCTGCCTTTCCCCCACAAACCTTTGTTATAAAAATGTTTGAGTGGTAATGAGATGGACCAGAGTGGGGAAAATTTGGAACTAGAGTAATATATGTAGACATATTCACTTTTTAAAATTCCAGAGCAGCAGTAATTCTAAATTACTGTAATTCTAAACAAATTCACTTCTCCCAATTACATAATTTTTCAATAAATCCAATTCTGGATATAAAAAGAACAGGTTTTAGTAGTCCCAATAAAAACTGTTGAATTTGACCTCTATAGTATTGTTGGAGAAAACTGTACCACTGGGTACATAAAGCAAAGTGTTTGAAACTTAAAATATAATTTTACTTAAGATATTTCTTCTTTCTCTTTGAGCTTTTTGATATAGAGATAGGGAAGATGTTGAAGGTAAAAACTAAGGAAGAAAACAGGTGAATTTCCATTGTACTCTTCCTAGAAATTTTGTTTTGATACCAGAAAGATAAATTTAATGAAGTATTTTATGGGAAGATCTAGTCATTACAAAACTAACTTCTATCTCCTTAGGTATTAAGTTTTGCCTATACAGAAGATATGTAGATATAAATAATAGGTTCACATATAATATATGTGTTTACGTACACATACATATAAATACATATATGTATATACACATTTGTTCATATATTTATATGTGTGTATATATGTATGTGCGTGTGTGCATATATATATATATATATATAAATATCAGAGAGATAGCTTTAGTGTAGATTTGTAAACTGGTAAGTGGTAAAAGGGAACTATATTCCATGGTACTGTCAAAGAAGCAAACCAAGTTCAGCCTTCACCTCTTTCGCATACCTATAGGCTTTATATGGTAAAAAAATATATATATCTCAGTTAAATAAAAAGAAAGATATTTTGAAAAAAGCAAAGTATTCACTTAATGTGTATTTTTTCTTTATGAAAATTGACTATTAACATAACAGCAAGTATTAATTTGAAATATTTATGACAAAATATCACAGGAGGATAATAAGCCTTCTTCTTTTGACTTTGGAGATAAACAATACCCTTTCATTTACCAAAGCACAACATACTAGTATAACCTTCCCTTTGTTACCTCACTCAAGTTCTTCAGCGAGGTTAATAGGAGTTGTAACTGCTATAAGCATTTGACCCAAATTTGGCAGCTACTGAAGTACTTGATGTTAAATGTTTGTTAGTTCAGAATTCATCATTACATAAATATCTCGTCTGTAATCATCCACATATTGTGTTTCCATGATAAAGCAATATTTTGACAGCATATAATTAGTTGAAGATGTTTTAGGGTGCCTGGCATTCTTCATAGTCAATAGTTTCACTCCATATATTTTTCCAAAGATCTCAATGCTGGACTTAACTATGCATTCCTTCTTGACATATTGGCTGGATCTATAGTTTAAAAAAAAAGCAAGTGGCAACATAATAGTTCTAATCATAATAGTTCTGCCTTAATGATTAATGTATACACTGATGTAATTGACTGGAGTCTATTAGTCAGTGCTATTTGTAAATATGAGTATTATTATGGGATAGACTTGCCATGGGCTAGTTTGTTGGACATAAATGCACAAATCTGGACATCAAATGGCCTTTATGATGTTTAAGGAATGAAGAAAGCAGCTTATGCTACAAGAGACTTTAGACACTAATCTTTACTGAATGTACATGAGTGTTTCTTTCTTCTATGTTTTATCCCTTAGAGGAAAATAGCTACTATATAGTTGCAACATTAGCTCTAAGTGAATAAAGAAGGAACAATTCTCTCCCCCAGGTGAGACTGAATGTATAAACTGAAAGAACTAATGCAAAAAGACATCCACAAATCTATCAGGGGTGAAAGAAGAATGATAGAAAAATATAAAAAGGTTAGATATGAAATATTTTGGATTGATATGAACAGATTTCACAGGTAGCTGGGTGAGTTAATACTCTCACCTTACAATGATAGAGAAGAGAGACTTTTAAATAGGTGAGAAAAAATGGGATCTCGGACAAAGAACAGACTGGACTCAAAGCTTTGAAAAAGGTTTCCAGATGCAAGAAAATCAATAAAATTTGTCTCCAAAACTAGACATCTATATTTTATGGCTAGTTTTCTGGTGCAGTATAAAAAGTAAAAGCTATATTTAGAATCGGAAAACTTGAATCTAAGTTATACATGGTTCTACTGCTTACTATGGAGAAAGAAAAAGCAAATCACTCCAGTATCTTTGTCCAGAAAACTCAAAATGAGGTCTTGGAGCATAGGACATGACCGAAATGACTCAATGACACTTCCTTCTATCTATATAATCTTGGACAAGTCATTTTCTTTCTTTGTGTCTCAATTCATTCACCTTCAGGATGCCAGGATGTTCTAGATCATTTTTAAGATCTCTTTGAGCTCTACAGCCAACTAGTACAACACAAGAATAATATATTTGAGAAATATGGCATACTTCATTTAAAGCTGCCAAGATTAACATAATTTTCATTCCACCAATAAGATTGTATTTAGTCTGTACTACATGCCAGGAACTCTTCTAGGAAACTGAGGACATAAAAGCAAAGAACAAAATAATGCCTAAATGAGAAAGACAATAAGTATGTTTGTGTGTGTGTGTGAATACAGGTATGTATATGTGTATGTATGTATGTATGTATGTTTAAAGAGTACACATAAAAAATGTCAATAATGATAGTATAGTTAAACATTCAGTAGTCTTAAAGGGAAGGAATAAAGAAAAGTTTCACTGAAAAAGATAGTATTTAACTTATCTTTTGAAAGAAGAAAGAGATTTTATGAGACACATGTGAGTAAGAGACATATAAATTCCAGGCATACATTAGGCCTGCCATTCCAAAGTCAGGAAGTCAAGTTATTAAGTGTCAACCATGATAAAAAGTAGTATCACTGTATTAAAAAACTTGAGTGAGTCTCATCTGGGGCAGAATTTTGAAGGCCTTTAAAAACCTTATGTCTTTTTTCTTGGTTTTTGGTCCTTTCAGTTGTTCCATTGAGTTTAATGCCTAATGACACCATTGGGGGTTTTCTTGGCAAAGATACTGAAATGGTCTGCCATTTCCTTCTCTAACTCATTTTACAGATGAGGAACTGAAGCAAGTAAAGCTAAATGACTTGACCAGAGTAACACAGCTAATAAATATCTGAGGCCAGATTTGAACTCAGGAAGGTTATTCTTCCTAATTTTAGGTCCAGTACTCTATCCATTGTACCACCTTGCTGTCCACAAGCTATATTGAAGAATTAATATTTTTTTCTTTAGTTATTGGTGAGCCACTTGAGTTAATTGAGCAGGACAGTAATTATTAATGCTTAGCAAGTAAATTTCACTATAACATGAAACACTGGACAATCATTTATAACATTTTCTTCAATGGAGCTCACTACCTCTTGAATGTGGTCACACCTTACATCTCATGTTTTATAAAGTAATATTGAAGTTAAGGGAAATATACCAGTATACATTTTATTTTAAGAAAATTAGATTGTGAGTGGAGCCAAGATAGCAGAATGAATCAGAGAATCACCTGAGCTCTTCCACAAATTACTTCAGATACCTCTAAAAAGTGAATCTGAACATATTTTACAGTGGCAGGATCCACTAGGAGATAAAGTGCGGCACATTTTCAGCCCAGGGCAGCCTAAAGGTCAATGGGAAGAGTATGTTACACACCAGGCCAAGGAAGCACAGATCATATGGGCTGCTCCAGTGAAGAGTGGGCCATAGAGGAGAGTGAATGACCTTGGACAGACTGAATTATTAGCAGAAGTGCTGATTCCCAAACCTCTCACACAGGAAGGGAGTCTGGTGGAGCTGGATGAGAAAGAAGCACAGGGTCTGTGGTGGCAGCAGCTTCTCCTGGTGCTATCAGCCCATAGACTAAATGTTTGAAAATGGCCTACCTTAACTTCTAGGAGTCAAGATGGCAGAGTAAGTTGCAAGTGCTCTCACCTTCCCCTTGTTGACTTTAAAAAACTCAGAGAATATTGTCTCAAGAAAAATCCTGAAATAGTGGAGCCAACAGAAGGGGTACAGCAGTATTTTTGCTTGGGAGGCTAGAGAGATTGATGGTGAGGGTCCTTCTTGCTGTGCCTGAAGGGGACCAGGAGAGAACCAGAGGCTTCCCAGCAAGTCCCACCTCAAAACAACAGCAGGAGATCCTGAGCCCCAGGGTAGGTGGAGGCAATAATTGCCAACACTAGGACCCCAGGTGTGTCTTAGCACAGCCAATGGAATTAGGCAGACACCAGTACAGATGGGGTTCACCAGTTGTAGAGCCTGCCCATGCTCTGGAGCAGCCCTAGGGCAGGAGGAAACTACCAATGACCAGACCACCCCATCCCCACATCTTACTCACTAAGCTTCAGTGTAAACTTCGTGAAATTCAGATAGACTTGACCTGACCTTGGCCTTGAGTAGCACCAATGCAATATTCACATTGCCTATGGTAGCAAGGATTATGGCTACATAATTCTGAATTGCAAAATACAGTGGACTCTCCACATGGAAGACAGACCAAAACATTTAATCAAACACCCAAAAGCCAAATCCCAACACCAGAAAACCAAATACATCATAGCAACAAAGAAATCTATAAATAATAACTATACAGAGGACACTACCATCCCCAAGCCTCCCCCCTGCTAGGGGGGAGGGCCTGCTAGGGCCTTATCACAAAGGAAAACTCACAGCCAGATGCTTGCTTTCTGTCTCCTTCAGTTCTAACTGCTTGAATCAGTTTCCTCTGAGCTCTATTCCACCATTACAGCTCTACCTGTTCAACAAGCTCCTCTCACCACAGATTCATGTGACTCAGGCTTGCATGTGACTCAAGTAGGTCACATGGGCCAATTACTGGTTGGGAAAGATTTTCCAAGTAAGAAGAAAAAATACATTTACAATACACCTTGGCACACACCAGCCAGCTTAGTGCCCAGTAAGCTGCAATATTATACAGCTTCTAGCTGAAAGAATCAGAGGCCACACAACACAGAGACAGAAAGCAGGCCTAAAGCTCCTAGCACAATAAAAATGGGACAGAGCCATCTGTGCATCAGAAGCAGAGACCCACTTTAAAAGTCAGGAGAAAGGGAGTCAACATGAGCAAGAAGAAATTAGAAAAGCAAAGACCAAAGAATCCTATCGTGGGGACAGGGAAGATCAAAATATAAGTTCAGAGGAGCACAGCATTGACACCATACCCACATCTGAATCCTCAAAAGGGAACTTGTCTCAAGCCCAAAGAGCATTCTTGGATGAGATCAAGAAGGATTTTAAAAGCCAAATTAGAAAGGCAGAAGAAAAATTGACCAATGGTTTAAAAAATACAATCAACTCCTTAATAAGTAAAATTGGCCAAATGGGAGATACAAAACGTAACTGGTGAAAATAACTCCTTAAAAGGAAAAATTGAACAAATGGAAAAAGAGGTACAAATTATAAGTGAAAAAAACTATTCATTAAAAATTAGAATTGGGCAAGAAGAAGCTAATGAGTCTATGAGGCATCAAGAATCAGTTAATCTAAAAATGAAAACAAAATAGAAGAAAACTTAAAATATCTCATTGGAAAAAAAAAAAAAAACTGACCTGGAAAATAGATCCAGGAGAGAAAATCTAAGAATTATTGGTCTACTGGAAAGCCATGAGGAAAAAAGAGCCTGGACAGTATCTTCCAAGAAATCATCAAGGAAAACTGCCTGAGGTCCTAGATCCAGAGGGCAAATTAGTCATTGAAAGCATGCATCAATCACCTCCTGAAAGAGATTCCAAATTGAAAACACCAAGGAATATTGTTACTGAATTCCAAAATTATCAGGTCAAGGAGAAAATACAGTCAGCAGCTAGAAAGAAGCAATTCAAATTTCACAGAACTACAATCAGGATCACACGAGACCTTGCAGCTTCTACATTAAAAAATCAGAGGGATTTTAATATGATATTCTGCAAGGCAAAGGAACTCAGACAAAAAATAAAGGATCAATTACTCGGCATAATTGAGCATAATCTTTTGAACATTCCCTTAAATAAGGGATTTCCAGACCTTCCTGATGAAAAGGCCAGAGCTCAGTAGAAAACTTGATCTTCAAATGCAAGACTCAAGAGAAGCATGAAAAGGTAAACAGGAAAAGAAACAAACAAAAAACTTGTCATTCAACATGGGCAAACTCTTTACATTCCTATATTGGAGGATGGTGCTTGTGTATCTTGAGAAATGTATTATTTATTATGACATTTAAAAGGGATATACATAGATAGATGGTGTGATTATAAATTAACTGACATGATGATAAAAAACCTAATTAAGAGTTGTGAAGAGAGAAGAGGAAAGGAGGAGGCAGAAAAAAGATAAATTACATCATATGAAGTGGCACCAAAACATATTATAGTAGAGAGAAAGAAGGGAGATGAACATTGCTTGAGTTTTACTTTCATATGATTTGGTTCATGGAGGGAATAACATACTCAGTTAAGTATAGAAATCTAACTTGCTTTATAGGTAATAAAAGAGGAAAGGGAAAAGAAAAGGGAGGGGTGGTTAGAAGGGAAGGAACAAGTAATATGGAAAAAGGGAAAGAAAAGGAAAGGAGGATGATAGAAGGAAGATTGGGGAAGGTGGTGGTCAAAAGTAAAACTCTTTTGAGGTGGGGAAGAGAGAAGGGAGAAATAAAAGCATAAGCAGAGGAGAGGATAGGATGGAGAGAAAGACACCAATAGTAATCACAACTGTGAAAGTGAATGAGATGAAATCTACCATAAAATAGGGGAAGATAGTAAAATGGATTAAAAACCACAGTCCTACCATATGTTGTTTACAAGAAGCACATTTGAAACAGGGGGATACAAACAGGGTAAAGGTAAAAGACTGGAGTAGAATATATTATGCTTGAAGTAAAAAAAAACAAAAAAGCAGGGGTAGCAATCCTAAACTCAGACAAAGCAAAAGAAAAAAAATAGATCTAATCAAAAGAGATAAGGATAGAAAACATATCCTACTAAAACCACCATAGACAATGAAGCAATGCCATTACTAAACATACATGTACCAAATGGTACAGCATCCAAATTCTTAGGGAAGGAGTTAAGAGAGTTACAGGAAGAAATAGACAGTAAAACTATACTAGTGGCAGACCTCAACCTCCCCCTCTATGAACTTGCTAAATCTAAACTCAAAATAAACAAGAAAATGGTAACAAGGTGAATAGAATTCTAGAAAAGTTAGATAAGTGTAGAAAACTGTGTAGAAAACTGAATAGGGGTAGAAAGGAACATACCTTTTTTTTCTCAGCAGCACAAGGCACATAGAAAAAAACTGCCATGTTCTAGGTCATAAAAACCTCAAAATCCAGTGAAGAAAGGCAGAAATATTAAATGAATCCTTTTCAGATCATGATGCAATAAAAATTTGTAACAAAGGACCAAAGAAAGATAGATCAAAAATTAATTGGAAACTAAATAATCTAATGCTAAAGAATGAATGAGTCAAAGAGCAAATCATAGAAACAATCAATAACTTCATTGAAGAAAATGACAATATTGAGATAAACTATCAAAACTTATAGTATACAATGAAAGCATTTCTTAGAGGAAGTTTTTTATCTCTGAATGCTTACATGAATGAAATAGAGAAATAGGAGACAAATGAATTGGGCATGCAACTGAAAAAACTAGAAAAAGAACAAATTGGAAATCCCCAATTAAAAAACAAATTAAAAATACTGAAAACTAAAGGAGAGACTAATAAAAATTGAAATTAAGATAATTATTAAACTAACATATAAAATTAAAAGCTGGTTTTATGAAAAAACAATAAAATTGATAAACCTTTGGTCACTTTGATTAAAAAAAGAAAGAATACCATATTACCAGTATGAAAAGTGAGAAGGATCAATTTGCTTCCAATGAAGAGGAATTTCAGACAACAATTAGAAATTATTTTGCCTAATTGTATACTGAGAAATTTGATAATCTAAGTGAAATGCATGAAAATTTGTAAATATACAAATTGCCCAGATGAACAGAAGAAGAAGTAAAATACTTAAATAACCTCATCTCAGTAAAAGAAATTGAACAAATCATCATTGATCTTCCCAGGAAAAAAATCTCCAGGGCCAGATAGATTTACAAGTGAATTCTATCAAACATTTAAAAAACAGTTAATTCAATACTATTTATAGTATTTGGGAAAATTGACAAAGAAAGAGTCCTACCAAATTTTTTTTTTAATGATACAAATATGGTGATGATACCCAAACTCAGAAGAGATAAAAGAGAGAAAAACAATTATAGACCAATTTCACTAATGAATATGGATGCAAAAAATTTAAGTAGCATATTAGCAAAAAGATAACAGCAACTTATCACAAGAATAATGTAATTTTATCTGGTAGGATTTATACCAGAAATGCAGGGCTGGTTCAATATTATGAAAATCAAATTTCCAAGAATACAAGTCATTCTCCATTTGATAAATGGTCAGAGGATATGAAGAGGGAGTTTTCAGAGGAAGAAATTAAAGGTATCTATGGCTATATGAAATAATACTCTAAATCACTATTGGTTAGAGAGATGTCAATCAAAATAACTCTGAGGTACCACATTTCACCTATCAGATTGGTTAGGATGAAAAAACAGGAAAATGAAAAATGTTAGGGAAGATGTGGGAGAGTTGGAAAACTGATTCCCTCTTGGTGGAGCTGTGAACTGACCCAATCATTCTGGAACTATGCCCAAAGGGCTATAAAAATGTGCATACCCTTTGACCCAGCAATACTGCTTCTAGGGCTATATCCCAAAGAGAGCATAAAAATGGGAAAAAGACCCACAGGTACAAAAGTATTTATAGCAGCTCTTTTTTGTGTTGTTCAAAAACTGGAAATTGAGAGAATGCCAATCAATTGGGGAATGCCTGAAAAAGTTGTGGTATATGAATGTAATAGATTGCTATTGTTCTGTAAGAAATGATAAGCAGGTCGACTTTAGAAAAACCTGGAAAGACTTATAAAAACTGATGCTGAGTGAAGTGAGCACAACCAGGAGAACACTACACACAGTAACCGCCAATGGTGTGTGAGGACTGTTTTTGTTAGACCTTTATAGTAATAAAAGGACCTAAAACATTTCCAAAGGACTCATGGAACAAAATGCCATCCACTTTCAGAGAAAGAAGTATGGAGTCAGAATGCAGAATGAAGCAGACTATTCTCTCTTTTGTTATTTATTTTTTTTTGTAGTTTCTCCCATTCATTTTAATTCCTCTATGCAACATGACTAAAGTGAAAATTTGTTTAATAGGAATGTATGTGTAGAGCTCATATACCATTGTATGCCTTCTTGGGGAGGGAGGGAAGAAGAAGGGGGAGAAAATTTAAAAGTTCTGTGATTGTTGAAAATGGAAAACAAATTATTAAATTTTGGGGTAAAAGATAGTTCCATTTTTGTGCTTAACTAACATGAAAATCATATCAAATATCGGGGAAATGTACATGAGAAAACTTGTATAATGTTAGATAAGAGAGGGTTGAAAATAGGACAGTAAAAAGACTCAGGGCAAGAAGAGGCTGGATTCAATGTCAATGTATTGTTTTCCAAGTGGAAAAAAGATTTCATTCATCTTGCAAAAATATTGCAATTGAAAGCCTAGTTAACTTATTCAGTACATGAAAGGCAGAGTAGTACAGAAATTAGAGTGGTTACTTTGTGGGTATTAAGACTTTGGTTCAAATTCTGCTTGTGATACATATTGACTCTGTGGCTCTGGGCAAGTCACTCAGTTATTCAGAATATAAATTGCACAGAAGGTGCCAATCTGCCTTGAGAAAATTGCCTCATAGAAGATTCCAAATACTGATGAAATTGCAGGTCTGGTTAAGCAAAAATCCATAGTGCACAGTTTTATTATATAATAGTCTTATAGGATAAAATTTGTAGTTTTAACAAAATCTGATGGATTATTCATGATCTGCAAGCCCAGCAATATTTCAATTATTTTTGGTACTTTATAGTCTAAGTGAATGAAGGAAAATTAAGAAAAAGTGGAGTGTATAAAACATTTAAAATAGCACTATTCAATTAGTAAACATCTTAGCTCCTCTAGTGAGTCTTGCTTTTTTTTAAAAAAATAGGAGAATGCCTTTTAGCCTACAAAAGACCAATGGGTCAATTAATTCTTCCTTAATGTGGTTATAAAGTACATGATCAAGAATTGGTTTTGATTCACTGCAGAGAAGGTAAAGTTAATAAGTTTGAGGAAGTTGTCTATAGTGACAAATGTCTGGCTTGAAGTGGTGGGCTTATTGAGAATAGATCATAGAATATGAGACTTCAAAACTGATTCTCAATGGTGCATACTGTATTTGTTAGTAAATTATACCTCTTGGCTGGTCCCATAAGTTTTACTTATCTGGTCACGGGATTCAGGTGGCTCTGCAGAAGAAGTGAGGTGGGTGACCTGCACAGTCCCCCCTTGGCCAAAACAAAGTCAAGTGCAAGTCATGTCATTATGTCTCTGATGGTATGGTCTTCTTTGGCAACAAAGGACGAACACAACAATAGCTTATATAAAAAGAGAAAGATTCCACATGGGTTCTCTCCTGACCACACAAAAGTAATGACAGCATAATAACCATTGTTTTATAGTCACAACTTATGTTTCTCTCTCTCTCTCTCTCTCTCTCTCTCTCTCTCTCTCTCTCTCTCTCTCTCTCTCTCTCTCTCTCTCTCTCTCTCTATCTCTCTCTCTCTCCTCTCCTTTTCTCCCTCTCTCTTTGATCATGACATTACTACATTTATATATATCATATAACCAGTTATACTCCTGCTGCTCTATAAAGTGTATTTCTACATGGCAATATAATTGGATTGCAAATTGTATTGAACAAAATACTAACAGGGAATAAGGATAGAAAAATTCTCTTTTGACTTGAAAATGCCAAGTTATTTATGTGCAAGTTATTAATCTTCTTTCAGATCCCAATTTAATATGTGATTGATATAATTTCCATTTATGAAAGAATGAGCAGAGTTCATATGAACAATATTTTGCATCATATATTTTGTTTTCTCTTACACTGAAAGATACAAAAATCTGTTAAAAGAAAAACACAAAAAAAGTAGAAGAGAAAAGAAGAACAATTCAAGATGAGGTGAAAACATAACTTCCAAGGGCTTGTAAATTAATCTAGATGTGTAAGTAACTTTTGCTACTTACTAATTAATGAACAAATCCAAAAAATGTATCCAGTGTAACACTATAAATATCCCGCCTGTAGTGAAGTATTTCTCTAAGTTCAAGTTTATGATAATGAGAAGTGTGGTTAGATAATCAATGATATTTAAAAACAGCATCTTACTTGAATTTGCATTTATATTATTTAGTATTGAATATTAAATTTCACAGTAGTAGTCTCCCTGTAATGAAACTCAAAATGAGTTTTTGAACTAAAATATCTGCATGATTTATTAAATTCTACAGCTTAGTAACAATAGTTTTCTTATAATTTTAATCGCAATGTGCCTATATGAACTTAATGTGATTTCTTTCTCTCTGAGGATATCCATTGATTTCTATTAATCTAGCATCCTTTCTTCTTTTTAAATTCTCCTCTGAATTGTTTTTGAGAAATTTCCTAAAAATAATTAATTTTTCTATCTCTTATTTTGGGACGAAATGTACTTGCCCACCTTTGTTTCTTGGCTACTATAATATAACGTGATATGTTTTCCTCATTTTTAGAAGTCTTCCAATAAAATCTGCATTTGTTCTTTGCAGAATTGTTTTCTGTGGCTTGCATGTTTCATTATACTTTCCTTTTACTTAGCTTTTTCTTTTGAATATCTTTGGCTGCTCTGCTTTCCCTTTCCTATTTATTTACACATTTATTTAGGGAATGCAATCTATTTCTTTCTAATTTCTTAGAAACTTTTTCTAAACTTTTGATTTTTTTTTCTGCATTTAAGTTTGATATTGAGTTATTAAACCTATGAATAGCATTAGTTTGTTAGCACTCACAAGGCCTTGTGACAAGGAAAGGTTTTCCTTTCACTTGAAATTCTTGACTTTTTATCAACTTGCTTATGCTTCATTAACATTTTATAATGTGGCTTAGTATAAAAGTACTTTTGCATATTTAATGAAAACTTTGGGGATTAGCTTCAAAGTTCAATTTCCCTTTTATAATCAAGAAGATGGCAATTATTAGCAACCCTAAAACTAGGTTCAGGTCCAACTGAAAGCCATTAAATTTAATTAATTATAATATTAATCCATTAAACCCACACATAACCATGAGCCAGCGCCTTAATATTAGTCAACCCTTTAGACTAAAGTTTGAAAATAAGCAATTATACTATATTAAAGATCAGTTCTAGTCAAAATTCTCTCTATTGCTTCAAGCCTTGGATCCCTTTTAAGTGACAGAAACATGTTGCCTTCCACTCCCCTTGCCCTCAAACCAGGAATGAGTACTTACCTGTCCTATAAGAAATGCCCTCAGTTTCCTGTGCTTAATTTAGTACCCTATTTTAGGGCAAGATGTTATAGCTGATAATGGCTTAATGTGTAACTCCTATTCTCATAGGAGTACATATTTGCATTTTGATGGGGATTTTCAATCCTGTAGGCCAAAGTCAGTGGAATTTTGGGCACAAGGCACTTGTTTTTGGACATCTGAGGGTAGGGGCAGGGAAGCCCTAAAGTAGTCTTTAAGGATCATGTAAAACTTGGAATGGACTACAGCCATACAACTGAAAAGCAAATGAACTAAGGAGTGCATAAAGCAAATGGACTACAAAGTGCTGATTAAGATTAAGAAATTGCTTTTAATGTTAAATAATAAAACAGGAAAATTGATATCTATTCTGCTTTGTCCATTGCTTTTTGAACAGTGATGTCTCTGATTGGGAGGTAATGGTAATGTGTAATGGGAACAGTGCTGGATAGCTTGCTCTCAGAGAAAGAAGCTCTGCAGGTTCCAAGGATCTTTGTTAAGTCATAAGAGCTTTGCATGGGACATTTAGACCTAGACATAATCCCCAGAGAGGAAGCCAATTGAAGATTAACAGAGGAAATGGAAAGAAAATGCAAAGGACTAAAAATCCTAACACTGTAGCTCTTAAGTTGTAAAACCAGTATGGAATTCCATCATTTGACTCATTTAATATGAAGCAAAAACAAACCAAAACAAAACAAAACACATTAGATGCCATGCTTTTGGGACCAATGATTTAAAATGGTAAAGAGAGTTGTGGAACAAAATAGACTATTGCAAGTTTTTCATATGTGGGGCCTAAGACTTCATGGTTCACTTCTAACCACTGCTGGACATGGAAATTGTTGGCTTCAAGACCTGAAGAGTTTTCTTAGAGTTCCATTTTATGCTATTCAATATTTGAGGGCATTAATGGTGTGGAACATAAAGGAATTTGTGATATAACAGCATGATGAAACTTTTGTGGCTCCATGAAGTCAGAAGGTCAAGCATAATTTCCTTTCCATTAGGTTATTTTTCTGCTGAACTTTCTAAATCATAAGCTGTTTGTTAATTTACATCTGTCTGTAATTTCAGAGTATTGAAATACAATTCTGAAGTAAATGTATATGAATATATGTATATATGTATGTGCATGTGTATATGTTTGCATGTATATATGTGCATTTTAAAGGAAAAGACCTCTCATGAGAGTTAGAGGGATTAAAGTGGAAAAAGCACCTGAAGAGACATCAATAACCTGACATTGGCTTTGCAGGTCTTTCATTTACTCATTACATGGGTGCATGAAACCTTCTTCATTATTTACATTTGCATGTTTGCAAGGCATTTTCTAATCAGTTTTACTCGCTATCCTTCACAAAATATTTGTTTTACAGATGGCATCATTGAAGCATAAGTAAGTCTATAAAGCACATTAAAGCTTTAAAGAGAGTAGTTGTTGTGTTTAGTCAAGATGGCTTAGTGGAAAGATCACTAGATGCAGAATATTTTCTTTGTATTATATTTTCTTTTGTTTTGACTTTTCTTATTGTCTCTCCCATTTATTTTAATTCTTATATGCAACATGACTAATGTGAAAAAGTTTTTAATAAGAATGTAGGTGTTGCTAATTCATTGTTGGTGGAGCTGCAAGCGCATCCAACCATTCTGGAGAGCAATTTGGAACTATGCCCAAAGGGCTACAAATATGTGCATAGCCTTTGACCCAGCAATATCACTACTAGGACTGTATCCCCAAGAGATCATAAAAATGGGAAAGCGTCCCACATGTACAAAAATATTTATAGCAGCACTCTTTGTAGTTGCCAAAAACTGGAAGTCAAGGGGATGTCCATCAATTGGGGAATGGCTGAATAAATTATGGTATATGAATGTAATGGAGTACTATTGTGCCATAAGAAATGATGAACAAGAAGACTTCAGAGAGGCGTGGAAGGACTTATATGACCTGATGCTGAGTGAAAGGAGCAGAACCAGGAGAACATTGTGCACAGCAACGACCACAGTGTGCGAGAGTTTTTTCTGGTAGACTTGGAATTTTGTAATAACGCAAGAACTTCTTAAAAAAAAAAATAAAATCCCAGTGGTGGTTCTCTAAGGCAAAATGCCTTCCACACTCAGAGAGAGAAATATAGAAGTCATTTGCAGAATGTAGCAGATCATGTTTGTGTATGTGTATGTTTTTGTGTATCATGTTTTGATTTGTTATATGATTTCTTCCATTTATTTTAGTCTGACTACATAGCATGACTATAGTAAAAATGTATTCAATAGGAAAGTATATGTAGAACCTATACAGAACTGTATGCAGTCATGAGGAGGGAGGGGGGTAGTGGAGGGTAGGTGTGGGGGGGATAAAATCTCAATTGTATGGCAGTGATTGTTAAACGTTAAAAAATAATTTAAAAAAAAAATGTAGGTGTTGAACCCATATAAAATTGCATGCCCTCTCAGGGAGACAGGATGGAGGGAGGGGGAAAGTAGAAAGACCTTAATGTAAAGATGATGAAGAAAATAAGTATCTAAAAGACATAAGGAATTTAATGTACATTAAAAAGATGAAGTGTGAATTTACTTTTTTTTTAAAAGAGAAGAAAAAATGCTCATCATTTTGACTTAAGCATTAAATAATGGGTTCTTCATGAAGAGAGAACTGAGCATTCTGAGTAAGAAGCAGATGCTTATGGTGAATGTAATGATGATGTGGATCTCCAGATGAGATATATTATCCACTATGGAAGAGAAGAAGAAGAAAATGAGCTGTAGCAGTTGAGGAGTATTAAGTCTGCAGTTTCTTAAAATGAGATTACAAACAGAAAGGTCTCCTGTCTTATTGGGCCATGTTTCGAGGATGTGACAGAACATATGGCTATATTTGTCAGATCTGATGACCACTAACTACATCTGGTTACTCAAGTGGTCACAAATGATACTTCCAGAAGAACTCTAGAAAGAATTGCTGGGGATTCTTAGGCCTGGACAAGAAACCGAAGACCTTAGGGACACAGATGGTATTGTCATCACTGTTGTCCATCAAAGAAAAGGAATATCATATTTGGGAAATAAAGAGCTAGTTAAGAAATGATGTCTGGAAGAATTATTTGGATTGATGGACCACTGACTATAACATATGAAAGATGGGCATTTCTCCAAATATTGAGTGTGCCAAATAAGGGCTGCTGAAGAAAATGTGTTTGCCTTGACTTTTAAATCTGATCAAATTTTGCACTGAAAAGAAATATGGAATGAGAAAAGTACATGTATAAATCCATCAAATTCCATACAAGGAAATAAATTTGATTTTAGGAAGAATACTAATTAGAAATAATCAAGAAAACCAAACTACCGATATCAAAAATGAAAGGGGTGAACTCACCTCCAGTGAGGAGGAAATTAAAACAATAATTAGAAATTACTTTGCCAAATTTTATGCAAATAAATTCAACAATCTAAATGAAATGGATGAGGATTTTAAAACATATAAATTGCCCAGACTAACAGAAGAGGAAGTTGAATGCTTAAAGAATCTCAACTCAGAAAAAGAAATTAAACAAATCATCAATGAGCTACCTAGAAAAAAATCTCCATGGCTAGATGAATTTACAAGTGAATTATATCAAACATTTAAAGAACAGTTAGTTCCAACACTATAAACACTATTTGAGAAAATTGAAGAAGTCCTCCCAAATTCTTTTTATGATACAAATATGGTTTTGATACCTAAACCAGGAAGAGATAAAACAGAGAAAGAAAATTATCGACCAATTTCTCTAATGAATATAGATGTAAAAATTTTAAGTAAGATTTTAGCAAAAAGAATGCAGGAACTTATCATGAGAATAATACATTATGATCAGGTAGGATTCATACTAGGAATGCAGGGCTGCTTCAATATTAGAAAAACTATCAACATTATTGATCATATCAACAACAACACTAACAGAAACCACATGATTGTCTCAGTAGATGGAGAAAAAGCTTTTAACAAATTACAACATCCATTCCTATTAAAAGCATTGGAGAGCATAGAAATAAAGGGAACTTTCCATAAAATAATTAGCAGTATCTACCTAAAACCTTCAGCAAGCATTATATGCAATGGAGATAAGATAAATACATTACCATTAAGATCCGGGGAGAAACAAAGATGATCATTATTACCACTATTATTTAATATGGTACTAAAAATGTTAGTTGTAGCAAGTAGAGAAGACAAAGAAATTGAAGGAATTAGAATAGGCAAAGAAGAAAGTAAGTTATCACTCTTTGCAGATGGTATAACGATATACTTAGAGAATCTCAGACTTTCAAGTAAAAAACTGCTTGAAATAATAAACAACTTTGGCAAAGTTGCAGGTTTCAAAATACACCTACACAAATCTTCTGCATTTCTATATATTTGTAACAAATCCCAATAGCAAGAGATTGAAAGAGAAATCCCATTTAAAACTAGGGAAGACAATATAAAATATTTGAGAGTTTACCTGGCAAAACAAATCCAGGGAGTATATGAACACAATTACAAGACACTTTTCATTCAAATAAAGTTACATCTAAGTGGAAAAACATCAGATGCTCATGGGTATACTGAGCCAATATAATAAGAATGACAATTCTGCCTAAATTAATTTACTTGTTTAATGCCACACCAATTAAACTATCAGATAATTATTTTATAGTGCTGGACAAAATAATATCAAAATTCATCTGGAAGAACAAAAGGTCTAGAATATCAAAGGGACTAATGACAAGAAATGCCAGGGAAGGTAGCCTAGTGTTACCAGATCTCAAATTGTATTATAAAGCAGCAATTATCACAACCACTTGGTACTGGCTAAGAAACAGAAGGGTAGACAAGTAGAATATACTAGGTACCCAAGTCACAGTAGGGAAGGAATATAGCAACCTCCTGTTTCATAAACCCAAGGACCCCAGCTTCTGCGATAAGAACTCACTGTTCAACAAAAATTGCTAGGAAAACTGGATAACGGTGGGGTGGAAACTAGGCATAGACTCATGCCTGACACCATACACAAGAATAAAGTCCAAATGGGTACATGATCTAGGTATAAAAATTAATACCAAAGACAAACTGAAGGACCAAGGAATAGTGTCAGATTTATGGAGAAGGGAAGAATTTCTGACTAAAGAAGAGATAGAAAACATTATGAATTGCAAGATTGATAATTTTGATTACATTAAAGGGAAAAGTTTTTGCACAACCAAACCCAATGCAACCAAAATTCAGAGGGATGTAGTAAATTGGGAAAGAATTTTTACAGCTAATCTCAGGGATAAAGGCCTCATTTCTAGAATATATATAGAACTGAGTCAAATGTACAACAATACAAGTCATTCCCAAATTGACAAATGGTTAAATGATATGAACAGGCAATTTTCAGAGGAAGAAATTAAAGATATCTATAATCATATGAAAAAGTGCTCTAAATCACTTTTGATTAGAGAGATGCAAATCAAAACAACTCTGAGGTACCACATCACACCTATTAGATTGGCAAACATGACAGAACAGGAAAATGATAAATGTTGGAGAGGATGTAGGAGAATTGAAACACTAATTCATTGTTGGTGGAGCTGTGAGCTTATCCAACCATTCTGGAGAGCAATTTGGAACTATGCTCAAAGGGCTATAAAAATGTGCATACCCTTTGACCCAGGAATAGCGCTTCTAGAACTGTATCCCCAAGAGATTATAAATATGGGAAAGGGTCCCACATGTACAAAAATATTTATAGCAGCACTCTTTGAAGTTGCCAAAAACTGGACATCAAGGGGATGTCCATCAATTGGGGAATGGCTGAATAAATTATGGTATATGAATGTAATGGAGTACTACTGTGCCATAAGAAATGATGAACAAGAAGACTTCAGAGAGGCCTGGAAGGACTTATATGATCTGATGCTGAGTGAAAGGAGCAGAACCAGGAGAACTTTGTGTACAGTAACAACCACAGTGTGCGATAGTTTTTTTCTGGTATACTTGGATATTCATAGCAATGCAAGGACATTAAAAAAAAAAAATTCCCAATGGTCTTCTAGGGCAAAATGCCTTCCACACTCAGAGAAAGAACTATGGAATTCAATCACAGAATGTAGCAGATCATTTGTGTGTGTGTGTGTGTGTGTGTGTGTGTGTATTATGTTTTGATTTGTTATATGATTTCTTCCATTTATTTTAGTTTGGCTACATAGCACAACTATAGTGAAAATATATTCAATAGCAATGTATGTGTAGATCTTAAATAGAATTGTATGCCCTCTTGGGGAGGAGGGGGTGTGGTGGGAGATAAATAGGGGGGAAAAATCTAAGTTTTATGGTAGTGATAGTAGAGATTTAAAAAGAAAAAGAGAAAAAAAAAGAAAGATAACATTGTCTACCTATCAACCAGTATAGGAAAGTGTCATCCAAAAGCTTCCACATATTCAATGCTTACTGAAAAAGTATCCTTTCTTGTTAAAATAAAATGTTCAAAATTTATAAATGTTATGAAATTTCAATATTAAAACTTTCAAGTAATGGTTTTATAGGTTTATAGTAATTACAAATATGAATATATACATGCATTTATATTTGTATGTATATACACATAAATACACACATACATATGTATATATACAGATGTATATATGTGTATACATACACATGTATACATGCATACACATATATGCATGCATAAAACATGTGCATGTGTGTTTTATGGCCACCATAGGCACTATGAGTATTGCATTGGCGCTACACATGCCAAGTTCCTGACTACTAGTGTTATGACTTTGCACATATGTGATTCTAAATGTGTCTCCTACATTATTCTGAGTCTTTACATATGTATCTATATATATGCATATACATATATATACACATATATACATATATACACATATATAATATAAAGTATTAAGGCTTAAAACTACACAAAGACTTTTAAGACCTTCTGTATATTAAAAAATATGAAAAGAAGCCTGTGTATAATGTAAATTCTTAATTTCATATACAGGCCCCTTTTCCTACTCTATTATGTCTATTCAAATGCTCATTTTCATTGGTATTGTAGCTCAGAATTCAAAATAATAATAATAATAATAATAATAATAATAAAATTAAAGATATAAAAGGTGTGGGGTCAGAATTGGTGAAAGCCATATCAAGCACATGGTGACCAATACACAACCTTGTGTGTCTGGACATCTGCCTAACAGCACTGGTCTTAATGTCCAAGGTTCTGAAATCAAGCACAGTACTAAGCAGTAAATCAAAACATTAGCTAAACCATGATGACACATGTAATGATACTTTATCTCTCCTCCCTTTCTTTGATTTCTATAATTGCTACAGGGCTTTTTCGGGTCTTTGTGGGGATTGTTCCCCTATTGAGATTGTTTCATCTGGCAGCCACCCCACACTGGCCCTTCATGTAAGTAACTCAGTTGATTAAACTGTGATCTATAATCAATCTGGAGCTTCTAGCCTATTTCTTTGGTATAAAACTAGCTTCTCTATTTGGGAAGCTGGAGATATTAGACCTTAAAATTGGCATTGTCAGCAGCATACTGAATAAATGGCCAAGGGAGCAGGAGATAGACTGGGGAGAACCCCTGAACAGACTATGACCTCCACGTAGGGTGAAGTGGTCAGGGTTTTAGACACCTTTGGACCACCACATGAATCAAAAATGCCCTGAAAATGCCAAAAGTCCGAGCAACACTCCTGATGGTGCTTTGCTCCATCAAGTTGGGTAAGGAAGAGAAGAGGATGGTGGTTTACATGGGGCAGACCTTTCTGACAGCACTGAGGGAATCCACCACAGGTGCCTTGACCTGGAAAGGGAAAGACTGAGAATAATGAAAGAGATACAGTTAGAATGAAAGATGTGCAAAACCATAGCCCTAGTAGCTGGAGACTTGGCAGGTGTAGCGCCAACACAGAATTCACAGTGCCTGCAGTGGCCATGAATATCCTGGGACAATTCTGAATCATGAAATACAACAGACTTTCCACATGGAAAACAGAACCAACACATTTATTCAAATACCAGCATCCCAACAACAAAAAGCCAAATCCATAATAGTAACAAAGAAATCCCTTACACAATAACAATGCACAGGGAAACACTATTCCCAAATCTTCCCGCTGTTAGGCTTCCCACAAACCAGCTCCCCTAAACAAATCACAAACAAGCTCTCCCATTCATGCTAGTTGCTGCCCCAGTTTCCTGATTTCTCTGTCCTTCCCAATTCTGACTAGTCTCATCATCTTCCTCCCAATGCTACTCCATTATTCCCGTTCCATCCATTCGCCTCCCACCACATGTGACTTAAACTTCCATGTGATTAAAGCAGGTCACACGGACCTATTAATGGATGGGAAAGATCTTCCCATTTAAATTACCATTATATTCTTCAAATTACCATTACAGCAGTCAAGGTAGATAAAAAAGAGAAGCACATAGAAACCCTGGCTTGCTGGTTAGTCAAACTGAAGGAAGTTAAACAGGCAGACCAGAAAGTGATAAGGCAGGGGACCTCTGGGAAGACAGAAAAAGAGGGGAAAACTCAGAGGATGGTATGTAGGGTTTGTTAAATATTTTTCCACTCCTGACACCTTTTCTCATTTCAGTCACATTGAGCAGGCATTGCATGTTCTGAGGGCATTGACAGTGCAAAGTGGGCATGCTTTGTGTTTAGAAACAAGGCTGCAGTGAAGTTGCACTATGTAACACAGGCAAACTCTGTCATAAACACGTAAGATTCATTATTCATTTCATTTTGAACTAAATTGTGGTCATCGTGTCTTCAGAAACTTTTTACTGTTGTCATGAAGCACAGTTTAAGAAGCAGTGGATAGAAGAGAGAGAGAGAGAGAGAGAGAGAGAGAGAGAGAGAGAGAGAGATTCTTTTTCTCTCCCTTTCTCCCTCCCTGTAGCAGCCTCAGGTGGACAAGAGAGAAGAAAAATATATATTCAGTGAAGATTGCATGAAATATGATTGGTAAAAAGCAAGTACACCAAAGTAAGAGACATGTTGGAACAGAATAGGAAAGAAACAAAACATGCAATTTAAAGGGTCTTTAATCAAAGTCCACTAGAAGAATATACATGTGTGTGTGTTTGTGTGTGTATACATATATATATATATATATATACATACATATACATATACATATATGTATATGGGAAAAAATGAGAAAGTTTAAGCATGGAAGAATGAGAGATGCATGAACAGAAAGCTGTAATCTGTTTACACAGAGACAGTGTGCAAATTCTTCCAGGTTTTTCTGAAATCATCCTGCTTCTCATTTCTTACAGAAAAATAGTATTCTATTTCAATCATATACCACAACTTGTTCATCCATTCCTCAATTGATACGTATGAATATCCCTCAATTTCCAATTATACATATATAATGTACATATATGTATATATATATACACACATATTTGTGTACATATGGGTTCATCTCCTGGTTTTATGATTTCTTTGGGATGCAGACCTAGAAGTAGTATTGCTGGGTCAAAGGGTATGCACTGTTTTATACCCTTTGGGTATAGTTCCAAATTGCTCCCTGGAATGGTTGGATCAGTTCCCAACTCCACCAACAATTCGTTAGTGTTCCAATTTTTTCACACTTTTTTCCAACATTTATAATTTCCTGTTTTCTTTCTTAGTTATAAAACAAACTCCTCTGTTTGAGAAATCTGATAATATCTCAGTGTATGGGAATATCAGACCTTACAAAGAGAAATAATATTAATAAGGAAGACAAGAGGGAATTATTTAAAGAGAGAACTATTTTGCAAAAACAACTCAACAACTAATTTTTAAACTCACATATAGGAAATAGAAGCAAGTACTAGAAACATATCATGAATACAAATAAATGTAAAGCATGTAGATAATTGTGCAGTTAGATGGATGTAGAATTGTTTGAATGTTTATATCCAAAGAAAAATCATTAATGGTTTGCCATAAGTGGAAGGAGATTTTGACTCTGAATTGATTCCAGGTACATATATATGTCCTATGTTATGTAATGTTATTAACAATAAATTGAATAAGTTCTGGATCTAAATACTGGATATGTGACACCAAACTCACCAACATACAGTCAGGACAGATTAGACTTTTGAGTCAAGTCACAGAATCATAGAATCTGAGTGAGAGACATTTTCAGAGGTTATCATACCCAACATATACTTGAACAAGGATCCTGTTTACAAAATACCTGACATGTGATAATCCTGCCTTTACCTCCCCCTTTCCTCCAAAAGAGTAAATACAAATGTGCCTTTGTTCAATTCCCACTTATTCCTCCTAGTTCTAACCACTGACAGAAAAGTAAACAAGGCCAATCTCTTGAGACATGAAGATCCATCATACACACATACACGCATATACATACATGTATGTATGTATATGTGTGTGTATGTATATGCGTATATCCCCTTAAATCTTTTCTTCTCCAAGATAAACTTTAGCACTTCAAAATCTTTATTCAGTTATACAAGTAGTTATTGACTATTTCTATGCCAGGCACTCTAAAAAGATAAAATTAGATAGATAAAAACATATAAAAATACAGATATAATATGTGCATACTCATGTATATGTGTATGCATATGTGTATCTATCATCTATCTTAGACACTGTAAATATGAACACAAAAATAAATTCATCCTTGCCCTTGAGCTTATATTCATTTGTACATGCAAATGGAATATAAAACAAATATTAAGTGAATAGCATTAGCAGATGAGGAGATATAAATAGACTTTTTGTAGTAGGTGAGACATGAAGTATCCTTCAACAAATTCTGTTAATGTGTCATCTTGAGACCATTTACTATCCTGGTAGCTCTACTCTAAATGCTTTCTAACATCAATAGTTTTATTAAATATAGGACCCAGGATGAATAAAATACTCCAGATGGGACCAGTTCTGGTCTACCACCTCCCCAATTGTGGATTCTGTAGTCTTATTAATGCAGGCTAAAATTACTTTAGATCATTTGGTTGTTAACTCATGTAGAATTTGCGATTTTACTTACTTTTCCAAGAGAAAAAGTTTTCTCTCTCCTTATCATCTATTCAAATATCCCTAACTATCTTAGGCTATAATCTTTAACTTCTTAATAAGGAGCTGTTCTACATTGTGTTATAAATTCAACAGTTAATTGTTTCAACAGACATTCACTAAACGCCTACCATATAAACTCAATGTGCTAAATACTAGGGCCAAACAAAAGCACTTATTCTCAGTAGAGCAAAGGTTAAAATTACAGTAAAGTGTAGGAAAAAAAATATCCAAATAGAAAGTAATGTGGAAAAGTTCTCAGGGTTTTTTTTAAAGTATATTCTAAATTTAAATCGAGTTAGCATGAAAGCTTTAAAATATTATTTGAACAGAGACTATATTAAAAGAGGCATAATGTTTAAAACTAGGACGGTACTGTATTCAGGTGCTATACATGTTTTAGAAAATACATTGATAAGGTGAAAATTATTCAAAAGATAATATACAGATTGGTAAAGGGCTTTGGAATCGTGTCATAAATGAATCACTTGAAAGAACTTTAAATGTTCATTCTGGAGAAGGGAAGATGTAAAGGATGAGAGGTGTCCAATAGTCTTCTTCAAAGATTTAAAAGAATTGGGGTGTTCTAGAGAGATTAGATTTATTTTACTTGGCCTGGAAGGGCAGAACTATGAATAATATTTGAATGAATGATAGATGGAATTTGCAGAAATGTAGTTTAACACAATGTATAATACACACATTCATACATGCACATATACTTTATTTATCCCTTCTCTCTCTGTCTCCCTCTCACTGTGCCCCTGTCTCTGTTTCTCTCTGTCTCTGTGTCTGTCTCCGTGTCTTTCTCTCTCTTGATCAGTTTCTATGCCTATATCTGGATCTCTGTGCTTGTGTCTGTCTGTGCTTCTCTGTCTCTCTGTCTCTCTGTCTCTCTCTCTCTCTCTCTTTCTCTCTCTCTCTCTCTCTCTCTCTCTCACACACACACACACATACTCCCTTCTCTTTCTCTCCCTCTCTCTCTCTCCTTTCTCAAATTAGCATAGCTAAAAAGGGATACAGTGTTTCCCACACCACTAAAGGTCTTAAAAGAATGGCTTAATTACTACTTGCAAGTTATGGTGTAGAAGAGATAGTGTAGAAGAGACACTTTTCTTCTTTAGGAAAGAAATGGATTAGACAACTTCTGAGGTCTTCCATCTAGCAGATTTTGCTATTCTCTGTTTAAATTATACAAGGAGAGTATTTTTAAAGTTGGGATGACTGAACATATCTCCAAAACAAAGTCATTAAAATACCAATGAGCTGATAGAATAGATAGAACATTTTTCTTGATCCATTGTTAAGGGTGGAGTGCTGGTGAGTGCAGGACTTCTAATATTATTGACTTAATTGACAAGGCCAAAAAGAGAAATAGCTTGTTCCATGCCAGCTAGTGTTTATGGGGCCAGGAATCTTTCCCTTTTTTAAACTTTTAACATTTATTTTTTTTTTTTTATTTTATTTTATTTTATTTTTTTTATTTTTTTTTTAATTTTTTTATTTTTTTTAATGTTTAACAATCACTGCCATACAATTGCGATTTTATCCCTCCCCACCCACCCCCCACTACCTCCCTCCCTCCCCACGACTGCATACAATTCTGTATAGATTCTACATAAACTTTCCTATTGAGTATATCTTCACTATCGTCATGCTATGTAGTCAGACTAAGATAAATGAAAGAATCCGTATAACAAATCAGAACATGATACACAAACAGATACACATACACAAACATGATCTGCTACATTATGTGAGTGACTTCCATATTTCTCTCTCTGAGTGTGGAAGGCTTTTTGCCTTGAGGTCCACCATTGGGATTTTTTTTTTTTTTTCAGAAGTTCTTGTGTTATTACAAAAATCTAAGTCTACCAGAAAAAACTCTCACACACTGTGGTTGTTGCTGTGCATAAAGTTCTCCTGGTTCTGCTCCTTTCACTCAGCATCAGGTCATATAAGTCCTTCCAGGCCTCTCTGAAGTCTTCTTGTTCATCATTTCTTATGGCACAATAGTACTCCATTACATTCATATACCATAATTTATTCAGCCATTCCCCAATTGATGGACATCCCCTTGACTTCCAGTTTTTGGCAACTACATAGAGTGCTGCTATAAATATTTTTGTACATGTGGGACCCTTTCCCATTTTTATGATCTCTTGGGGATATAGTCCTAGTAGCGATATTGCTGGGTCAAAGGGTATGCACATTTTTGTAGCCCTTTGGGCATAGTTCCAAATTGCTCTCCAGAATGGTTGGATGCGCTCACAGCTCCACCAACAATGAATTAGTGTTCCAACTCTCCCACATCCTCTCCAGCATTTATCATTTTCTTGTTCTGTCATGTTTGCCAATCTTATAGGTGTGATGTGGTACCTCAGAGTTGTTTTGATTTGCATCTCTCTAACCAATAGTGATTTAGAGCATTTTTTCATATGATTATAGATAGCTTTAATTTCTTCCTCTGAAAATTGCCTGTTCATATCCTTTGACCATTTATCAATTGGGGAATGACTTGTATGATTATACATTTGGGTCAGTTCTCTATATATTCTAGAAATGAGGCCTTTATCCCCGAGCTTAGCTGTAAAAATTTTTTCCCAATTTACTACATCCCTCCGGATTTTGGTTGCATTGGGTTTGGTTGTGCAAAAACTTCTCAGTTTAATGTACTCAAAGTTATCCATTTTGCATTTCATAATGCATTCTATCTCTTCTTTAGTAAAGAATTCTTCCCTTCTCCATAGATCTGATAAATACACTATTCCTTGCTTCTCCAGTTTATTCATGGTATCAATCTTTATACCTAAATCATGTACCCATTTGGACTTTATTCTTGTGTACGGTGTCAGGTATGGGTCTATGCCTAATTTCCGCCACGCTGTTATCCAGTTTTCCCAGCAATTTTTGTCAAACAATGAGTTCTTATCCCAGAAGCTGGGGTCCTTGGGTTTATCAAACAGAAGGTTGCTATATTCCTTGCCTACTGCATCTTGAGTGCCAAGTCTATTCCACTTGTCTACCTCTCTGTTTCTTAACCAATACCAAGTGGTTTTGATAATTGCTGCTTTATAGTACAGTTTAAGGTCTGGTAGCGCTAGGCCACCTTCCCAAGCATTTCTTTTCATTAGTCCCTTTGATATTCTGGACCTTTTGTTTTTCCAAATGAATTTTGATATTATTTTATCCAGCTCTAGAAAGTAATTGTCTGATAGTTTAATTGGTATGGCACTAAATAAGTATATTAATTTGGGTAGAATTGTCATTTTTATTATATTAGCACGGCCTACCCATGAGCAACTAATGTTTTTCCACTTACTTAAATCTGACTTTATTTGTGCAAAAAGTGTCTTGTAATTGTGTTCATATAGTCCCTGGGTTTGTTTTGGCAGGTAGACTCCTAAGTATTTTATACTGTCTACCCTAACTTTAAATGGGATTTCTCTTTCTATCTCTTGCTGTTGAACTTTGTTGCTAATATATAGGAATGCAGAGGATTTGTGTGGGTTTATTTTGTACCCTGCAACTTTGCCAAAGTTGTTTATTAATTCAAGTAATTTTTTACTTGAATCTCTGGGATTCTCTAGGTAAATCATCATATCATCTGCAAAGAGTGATAACTTAGTTTCTTCTTTGGCTATTCTAATTCCTTGAATATCTTTATCTTGTCTAATTGCTACAGCTAACATTTCTAGTACCATATTGAATAATAGTGGTGATAATGGACAACCTTGTTTCACCCCTGATCTTATTGGGAATGCATCTAGCTTATCCCCATTGCATATAATGCTTGCTGAAGGTTTTAGATAGATACTGCTTATTATTTTATGGAAAGTTCCCTTTATTCCTACGTTCTCCAATGTTTTTAGTAGGAATGGATGTTGTATTTTGTCAAAAGCTTTTTCTGCATCTATTGAGATAATCATGTGGTTTTTGTTAGCTTTGTTGTTGATGTGGTCGATAATGCTAATAGTTTTCCTAATATTGAACCAGCCCTGTAGTCCTGGTATGAATCCTACCTGATCATAATGTATTAATCTCGTGATTAGATGCTGTATTCGTTTTGCTAAAATCTTATTTAAAATTTTTGCATCTATATTCATTAGGGAAATTGGTCTATAATTTTCTTTCTCTGTTTTGTCTCTTCCTGGTTTGGGTATCAAAACCATATTTGTATCATAGAAAGAATTTGGGAGGACTCCTTCTTCCCCAATTTTCAAGAATAGTGTATGTAGTATTGGAATTAACTGTTCTTTAAATGTTTGATAGAATTCACTTGTGAATCCATCTGGCCCTGGAGATTTTTTCCTAGGGAGTTCATTGATGGCTTGTTCAATTTCTTTTTCTGAGATGGGGTTGTTTAAGTATTCAACTTCCTCTTCTGTTAATCTGGGCAATTTGTATTTTTTAAAATATTCATCCATCTCGTTTAGATTATCGAATTTGTGGGCATAAAGTTGGGCAAAGTAGTTTCTAATTATTGTTTTAATTTCCTCCTCATTGGAGGTGAGTTCACCCCTTTCATTTTTAATGTTAGTAATTTGGTTTTCTTCTTTCTTTTTTTTGATCAGATTAACCAAAGGTTTATCAATTTTATTAGTTTTTTCATAAAACCAACTATTGGTTTTATTTATTAATTCAATAGTTTTCTTTATTTCAATTTTATTAATCTCTCCTTTGGTTTTCAGTATTTCTAATTTGGTATTTACTTGGGGATTTTCAATTTGTTCTTTTTCTAGCTTTTTCAACTGCAAGCCTAAGTCATTGATCTCCTCTTTCTCTATTTTATTTATGTAAGCATTCAGAGATATAAAACTTCCCCTAATAACTGCTTTTGCAGTGTCCCATAAGTTTTGGTACGTTGTCTCACTATTGTCATTCTCTTGAATGAAGTTGTTGATTGTTTCTATGATTTCTTCTTTAACCCAATCCTTCTTTAGAATTAGATTATTTAGTTTCCAATTGATTTTTGGTTTCTCTTTCCATGGCCTTTTATTACATGTAATTTTTAATGCATTATGATCTGAAAAGGATGCATTGATTATCTCTACCTTTCTGCACTGGATTGTGAGATTTTTATGTCCTAGTACATGGTCAATTTTTGTAAATGTTCCATGTACCGCTGAGAAAAAGGTATATTCCTTTCTATTCCCATTTAATTTTCTCCAAAGATCTATCATATCTACCTTATCCAGAGTTTTATTTACCTCCTTAACCTCTTTCTTGTTTATTTTAAGGTTGGATTTATCTAGTTCAGAGAGGGGGAGGTTGAGGTCCCCCACTAGTATAGTTTTGCTATCAATTTCTTCCTTCAACTCCCCCAACCTCTCCTCTAAGAATCTGGATGCTATACCACTTGGAGCATACATGTTTAGTAATGATATTGCTTCATTGTCTATGGTGCCTTTTAGTAGGATATAGTTTCCATCCTTATCCCTTTTGATTAGATCTATTTCTGCTTTTGCTTTGTCTGAGATTAGGATTGCTACTCCTGCCTTTCTTACATGAGCTGAAGCACAATATATTCTGCTCCATCCTTTGACCTTTATCCTATGTGTATCCCCCCGTTTCAAATGTGTTTCTTGTAAGCAGCATATTGTTGGATTATGGCTTTTAATCCATTCTGCTATCCGTCTCCGTTTTATGGGAGAGTTCATCCCATTCACATTCACAGTTATGATTACAATCTGTGTATTTCCCTCCACCCTCTTTCCCACCATTTGTGCTTTTAACTCTCCCGTCTCCCTTCCCCTCCTCAATAGTATTCACTTTTCTCCCCCTCCTCCTGCAGCCTTCCCCTCCTTCTTTTAGCCCCCCTCCCTTTTAGTCCCCTTTACTCTTATTGCTTCTTTCCTCCCTTTTAGCCACCCTCCCCTTTCTTCCCCCTTCCCCTCCTACTACCTATAGAGCTAGTTAGGATTATCTGCTTAAGGTTATTGTTCCCTCCTTTGAACAAATCAGATGAGAGTACCTCTCAAACAATGCTCATCTCCCTCCCCTCCTTCCCTCTACTATGGTTTTGTACTTCTTCCTGTGATATAATTTGCCATTTTCTGCTTCCCCCTTTCCACACCTCCTATTACATTCCCTTCTCATACTTAAATCATATTTTTGCCATGACATCATTTACTTTATGCCCGTTCCCTCTACATATATCCCTTTTATCATAATAGCTGCACAGTTCTCAAGATTAACAGGTAGCATCTTCCCTTACAGGGAGGTAAACAGATTGCCCTAATTGAGTTGCAAGTTTTTGTTTTTGTTTTTTCCCCTCTGTTTACCTTTTTATGATTCTCTGGAGACCTGCATTTGAAGATCAAATTGTCTATTGAGTTCTGGTGTTTTGGTCAGGAAGCTCTGGAAATCCCTTATTTCGTTGAATGACTTTCTCCTTGCCTGAAATGTTATGCTGAACTTTGCTGGGTAGTTGATCCTCGGTTGGAGTCCCAACTCCTTTGCCTTACGGAATATTGGGTTCCAATTCTTTCGATCTTTTAATGTAGAAGCTGCAAGGTCCTGTGTGATCCTGACTGTGTGACCTTGATATTTAAATTGTTTCTTTCTGGCTGCTTGTAGTATTTTCTCCTTCACTTGATAGCTCTGGAATTTGGCAACTATATTTCTTGGGGTTTTGAGTTTGGGATCCCTTTCCGGTGGGGAACGGTGGATTCTTTCGATGACTATTTTGCCCTCTGAGTCTAGTACTTCTGGGCAGTTTTCCTTGATGATTTCCTGGAAGATATTGTCCAGACTCTTTTCTTCATCATGGGTTTCTGGCAGGCCAATAATTCTTAGATTTTCTCTCCTGGATCTATTTTCCAGGTCAGTTGTTTTTCCAATTAAATATTTTAGATTTTCTTCCATCTTTTCATTCTTTAGATTTTGTTTGACTGACTCTTGTTGCCTCATTGAGTCATTAGTTTCTACTTGCCCAATTCTAATCTTGATCGTATTGTTTTCTTCAGTTAGCTTTCGCATCTCCTTTTCCATCTGGCCAATTTTTCCCTTTAAGGAGCTATTTTCTCCATTTAATTTTTGTACTTCTTTTTCCATTCGACCAATTTTCCCAGTTAGGTTTTGGGTTTCCTTTTCCATCTGATCAATTTTCCCTATTAGGTTTTGAGTTTCCTTTTCCGTTTGATTAACTCTTCCTTTTAGGGAATTATTCTCTCCAGTTAATTTTTGAACTTCCTTTTCCATTTCTTCAATTTTCTTTTTCAGATTGATGTTCTCATCAGTGAATTCTTTTTTTATGGTTTTAAAATCATTGGCCAGTTTTTCTTTTATATCCTTCTTCAGACGTTCCAGGTAATCTAGTTGTGCTTGCGAGAAATTCATAGTCCCATCTGAGGTTTCAGATGGAAGTACAGTCTCAGCTCTGACCTCTTTGGTGTTTGTGTTTTGGTCCTTATCCCCATAGAAAGATTCTATGGTTTTTTCACTTTTCGTCTGCTTTTTCCGATTCATGATGTTGGCTGAGTGTTGTAGCTTTTGGTTCTTTCAGTCAGAAGATACAGATCTTTTAAGTTGAGTTGATGTTTGTCTAGGCTAAAAGCAGGCTTTTTTTTTTGTTGTTGTTGTTGTTTCCCAGATCAACCCTGGGTTTAGCTTGATAGGTATGTGGGAGGGGTGGTCTGGTCTCAGGAGATCTCCTCAGCTGGCCTGAGGCAAAGGCAAGGTCCAGGGGGATGGTGATCCCAGCTTCCCTATTGTCTTCCCTTTTCCCCTGGAGGGCTGGGGCACGCCTAGAGGCTAATGCGTGTTCCCGCCCCTCCTGGGGCTCGTCTCCCGGGCTGAGGTTTGCTTGGGTCTCAGTGCGAATTTTTCTCTGCCCTGGGTCGTCTGTCCCTCCAGATAGCCTCCACCACGGTAGGAAGAATCCCCCTTTGCCACCTCTCCAGCCTCTGGTGTTACGAGACCACTCGCCCCTTTCTGCTGCTCCCACTGATCCAGGATCAATCTGGGGAAGAATTTTATGGTTCCCTCACGGTCATCGGGGGGGAGGGGAGAGCACTTACTGATCACTCCGGCATCCCAGCTTCTGGATGTTCAAGTAGTGAGCCACTGAAGTCCCGTCTTTAGGCTGAAGATTTCAAAGGCTGTTGCGCTGATATCGTTGGCTCGGCCTGGCTTATCTCCTGCTCCGCTGGTCTCGCCCGCCACTCTCGGGCCCCTCGGGTCGCCTCCGCCCTGCCGCGCCGACCGCGCTGCGCTGTGCGCCGGGCTCTTACCCCCGCGGAACAGATCCCTCCCGTGGACCTTCCAGTCCAGCCTGGGCTCCGGATCTGTCAAAGTCCGTCTCCCACTGGATTCTACACCTCCAAAGTCTGGTCAGACTCTCCCCCCAGAAATATCCAAAGGAGTTTTTCCAGGAGCTTAGGTGAGTCGTTGCTTTCACTCCGCCATCTTGGCTCCCTCTTTAACATTTATTTTTACTGTGACTTTACCAGTCCTCCATCCACATAAACCTTTCAGTAGACAAATGACAAAAAAAGAACAGTGGGTATGGAACTATTAAGGTCTGTGGTATACAGTTAATTTAAGAGCATATTAAATTTAACATAACTGTAAAACAATTGCTCCATTTCTTTGTATCATCTGCTGAAAATCGATTTTGTTTTTCTTAGTGTATGTTACTGTTACTTTTCTTTTGCCCACTCTAACTCCATATATTTTAGGTGCATTCTATGGTTAATTTCCACATTACATATCTGTATCTATATCTATCTGTCTCTATCTCTGTTTCTACCTCTATCTCTATCTCTACAACTCTATCTCTATATCATCTATCTATACATATACATATATACACATATATGTAAGCAGATATGCACCTATATATATATGTATGTGGGTATGTGTGCATATATATATACATATTCTATATATGTGTATATTAGTTGAATTTCTGTGCATATGTGTGTGTGTATATCCTACTAATGCAAATGCAATCTTTTATTATTAACATGGAAACTCTTTGAGGATGGCTTGCTTTTGCTTTTTCCTTGTCTCTCTAACACTTAACACAGGGCAGAACACATAGTAAACACTTAATGTATAGCTGTCAATTGAGTGAAATCTGTCACAGCCTACTTACTCACACTGCCTCCTGCCAAAAACACATCTTTTACTGTATCAGGTATAGTCAAGCAAAGCAATTTAACACTTTGGCCAAGTTTGAAAAAGTATGTTATATCTAGCCCATTAGCTCCATGCCAAGACATAATACATGTTTCATCTTTGCTTTCTGAAATCATGATTGGCAACTGTATTGATAAATGTTCTATAGTCTTTCAGAATTATGTACCTTTACAATAATACAGTCATTGTGTTCACCAGAATAATGAGCTTATATTCTGATTCTCCTGACTTTACACATCATCAGTCCTATTTTTCTCTGGATCCATCTCACAATTAATATCTTCTGGTAAAGTAATATGCTTGCATATTCGTACAGCAAAGCTTTCTTTTTGGTTAAAAGCATTTACCAAACATTTATTTCTCTCTCTCCCACCATATCCCCCAAACATAATATAGGAAGAAAAAAAGAAACACAAAACCAAACCTTGTAAAAAGAGGTATAGTCAAGTACAATAAATGCCTTATTGGCCATGTCTGAAATATCTCTTTCACATATTGAGTTAATTACCCCTCTTTTAAACATGAGTAGAATTTTTAATCCTCAATCATTTACAATCATGGTTAATTTCTGAGTTTACCAAACTTAATCAAGTCTTTCAAAATTGTTCATTTTTACAAAGTTGTTTCTATAGTATAAATGGTTCTCTTGGTTTTACTAATTGTATTTTGCATCAATTCATACAAGCCTACCCCAAGTTTATCTGAAACCTTCTCTTTCTTAGTTTCTGATGGCATAATAATATCATATTATATCCATATACCATAACCTATTTATCTACTTCTCAATTGTTAGGCACATTCTTAGTTTCTAATACTTTGAGACTGAAACAAGAATATTAACTTCAACATCCAACATCATCATCATCATCATCATCAACAAGAGAGTGCTATAAATATTTTGTACACATGGGTCCTTGTCCTCTTTCTTTGATTTGTTTGAAGTGTAGGGCTAGTACTAGGGTCAAATGATATGGTAGTAATATTGCTACTATAATTCCAAGTTCCTTTCCAGATTCACTGGAAAAATCTACAGTGCATTGAGATAGGTGTTTTCCCATATCTCTTGCAACATCTGTCATTCTCCTTTGTTTTTTCTTTTGGTTACTTTTGCCAATCTATAAGTATGAAGCAAGTTATTTAAATGTGTATTCCTCTAGTTATTAGCAATTTGCAGCTCACCCATCCCTCATTTAACAATTTTCCTTTTAAGTGGTGCTTCCTTGGTTTGGTTTGTACCTTTAAAATATTAATCAGGATTATTCATTTTTTGTATAAGCCCCTCTATCTTATTTTTCAGTCATAAACTCTTTTTCTCTACCTATGTTTGAAAGGAAATTTCTTCATTTCTACTTTAATTTACTTGTGACATCATCTCCATGCATGGACAGCTTTTGGTGAGGTGAGAGGGCATGTATTATATGATGTGCAAATCTTAAAAAAAAATTCTGCCCTATTGTGGTACAGTTCTCCCACCAGTTTTGTCAAAATGTAAAGTGAATCCTTCTCTTTAGCTTTACTAAACAATGGATTTTGATGTTTGTTTTTATCTGTTTTATTTACCTAATCTGTTTCACTGGAGGACCTCACCAATATTTAAACAGCACCAAATTATTTTGGTGGTTATGATTTTGTGATATAATTTAAGTTCACATATTTGCTCTGGTATGACATGTCCTTCCCATTTTTTTTTAATTATGTCCTTTGAGATAATTGAATTTCTCTTTCTTCAGAAAAATCTCGATAAAACCTTTTAAAAATAATTCTATAAAATAATTCTTTGGTAGTTCAACTAATATGGCACTGAATAAATTTAAGTAGTACTTTTTTCAAAAATTAAATTGTTTTGATCTATTCAGGGACAATGACCATTTCCACAACTATTTTTGTCTCTCTATGTTATCATGAAGATTGAAGAGAGATAAAGACAGATATTAGCAAAGCGTGTAAAACAACACACCTCAAAGGTTATATAGTATGCTATGATCAGGTTGGGCTTATACTATGAATACAGAGTTGTTTCAATATTAGAAAAAAACTATAAAAATAACTGAACATATAAATTTCAAGAATAACAAAAATATTGTTATAAAAGCACCGCACTCATTTTTGTTAAAAAAAAAACCCTACATATTTGGAAACAGGCATAAATGGACCTTTCCCTAATACTCTAAGTAACAAGTATAAGAGAAAAAACTATCATATGTAATGTGAATAAGCTGTAGTTTGAATCACATGATTTCTTTATCTATAGGTAGGTAGACACATAATTAGCTTACATTCAGAAGCTATTCTATTATATTTTTCATGTTTATTTATTTATTTTTAGGTTTCGACATTCATTTCCACAAAATTTTGATTTCCAATTTTTCTCCCCATCTCTCCCCTCCCCTCACCCCAAAACACCTTGCATCTTGATTACCCCTACCCTCAATATGCTGTCCCTTCTATCACACCCCACCCTCCCCTTATCCTCATCTTCTCTCTTTTCTTGTAGGGCAACATGGATTTCTACATCCCATTACCTGTATTTCTTATTTCCCAGTTATATGCAGTAACAATTCTCAACATTTGTTTCTAGTATTTTTAATGCCAACTTCTCTCACTTCTTCCTGCCCCATCCATCCCCACTGAGAAGGCAAGCAATTCAATACAGGCTATTTGTGTGTTGTTTTGCAAAAGACTTCCATAATAGTCATGTTATGTAAGACTATATTTCCCTCCATCATACTGTGTCCTCCATTTATTCAATTCTCTCATTTGACCTTGTCCTTTCCCAAAAGTGTTTACTTCTAAGTACTCCCTTGTCCCATTTTCCCTCCCTTCTATCATCTCCTTCACCCCACTTGTCCCCTTCTCCCCTACTTTCCTGTAGTTTAAGATAGATTTTCATTCCAAATTGAGGGAGCATGTTATTCCCTCCTTAAGTCATCTGTGAAGAGAGTAAGCCTCACTTTTCCCCTCTCACCTCCCCCTTTTCTCCCGCATTGAAAAAGATTTTCTTATCTCTTTTATGACAGATAATTTGCCCCATTCCATTTCTCCATTTCTCCTTCCAATACATCCCTCTCTCTGCTGATTCCAGCACAATGACCACGGGCACAGGTTCTCAAGGGTCATGATGTGATATCCTCTGCCTCTGAAGAGTGTAACTATTTGGAGGTGAGGTTTTGTTTGGGGCCTTACTCACAGGAAGTGTGGCCTGGTCCAAGCTATCCTGGGGGGGGGCGGCACATTGTGTGTGTGTGTGTGTGTGTGTGTGTGCATAATTTCACCAACTACCCAGATACTGAGAAAAGTTTCAAGAGTTACAAATATTATCCTTTCATGTAGGAATGTAAACAGTTCAATTTCAGTAAGTCCATTATGATTTCTCATTCCTGTTTAGCTTTTCAAGCTTCTCTTGATTCTTCTGTTTGAAAGTCAAATTTTTTTTTCAGCTCTGGTTTTCTCATCAAGGATGCTTGAAAGTCTTCTATTTCATTGAAAGACAATTTTTTTCCCCTGAAGTATTATAATTATTCTTTCTGGGTAGGTGATTCCTTGTTTTAATCCTAGTTCTTTGACTTCTGGAATATCATATTCCATGCCCTTCAATCCCTTAATGTAGAAGATGCTAGATCTTGTGTTATCCTAATTGTATTTCCATAATACTCTAATTATCTCTTTCTGGTTACTTGCAATATTTTCTCCTTGACCTGGTAACTCTGAAATTTGGCTACAATGTTCCTAGGAGTTTCTCTTTTTGATCTCCTTCAGGAGGTGATCAGTGGATTCTTTCAATATTTATTTTGCCCTCTGGTTCTAGAGTATCAGTACAGTTTTCCTTCATAATTTCATGAAGGATTATGTCTAGGCTCTTTCTTTGATCATGACTTTCAGGAAGTCCCATAATTTTCAAATTGTCTCTGGTGGATCTATTTTCCAGGTCAGTTAATTTTCCAATGAAATATTTTACATTGTCTTCCATTTTTTCATTCTTTCAGTTTTGTTTTGTGATTTCTTGGTAGTCATTAACTTCCATCTGTTCCATTCTAATTTTTAAAGAACTATTTTCTTCAGTGAGTTTTTGAACCTCCTTTTCCATTTGTCTAATTCTGATTTTTAAATCATTCTTCTCCTCGTTGTCTTTTTGAACCTCTTTTGCCAATTGAGTAAACCTATTTTTGAAGGTGTTATTTGCTTCAGCATTTTTTGGGTCTCCTTTAGCAAGCTGTTGACTTGCTTTTCATGATTTTCTTGCATCTCTCTCATTTCTCTTCCCAATTTTCCCTTCAACTCTCTTACTTGATTTTCAAAATCCTTTTTGAGTTCTTCCATGACCTGAGACCACTGAGTATTTATTTTGGATGTTTGGGATACAGAAGTGTTGAATTTTATGTCTTTCTCTGATGATAAACATTGTTCTTGCTCATCCAAAAGGATGGGAGAAGACATCTGTTCACCAAGAAAGTAACCTTCTATAGTCTTATTTTTTTTCCATTTTTTAGGCATTTTCCCAACCAGTTAATTGATTTTTGAGTCCTTTGTCAAGAGTAGGCTATACTCTGGGGACCTGAAAGATCTCAGTTCCTAACAGGTGGCTCAATCAAGCCTGCACACTGGTCTGGGAGCAACCAGAAATTTTGTGCCCGTAATCTACGAGTAGCAAAATTTCCTCTCCATGATCTTGTCACCTTCATTTCTTCCACACCAGCACTTGGGGCTGAGATTTAGATCAGCTGCTCAATTCCCCCAGAGGCTTTACCTTGAGTCCTTCAACAATGGATTCTGGCTACTGCCTGTCATGGAAGCCACTGCCACCCACTGCTGTCTTTGCCACCACCTGGGGCCAGAGCTATGAGGGGACCCTGCTCCATTCTCAGTCAGCTGAAAAAGCCCTCTCACTGAATTTTGGTGGCTGTGGGTTGAGGGATCTGCACTGCTGCTGTGAATTTCACCCCCAATGTCTGCTCCTCTCAACTTCTCATAGTCAAAGGTGGGCTGTGCTCTGCTCTGTGTCCCATGAGACAGACCCTTCCAGTTGGTGTTCAGGTCACCTTGGTCTGAAAGTCTCCTCCACTCCATCACTTTGTGACTTCTGCTGCTCTAGAATTTGTTAAGAATCATTCTTTACAGGTGTTTTGTGGGTTGTGAGGGGAGAGCTAGAGGATGTGCATCTTTCTACTCCACCATCTTGGCACCCACCTCTCCTAATTCTGCTTTTTAAAGCCTTCTTCTCCTCATTGGCTTTTTGGACCTCTTTTTCCAATTGAGTTAGCCTATTTTTAAAGGTGTTATTTTCTTTAGCATTTTTTGGGTCTCCTTTAGTAAGCTGTTGACTCTCTTTTCAAGCTCTTCCATGGGCTGATACCACTGCATATTTATTTTGAAGGTACTGGTTGCAGAAGTCTTGACTTCCTCTGACAGTACACATTGTTCTTCCTCATCCAAAAGATAGAAGGAAATACCTGTTCACCGATAAAGTAACCTTTTATGGTTTTATTTTTTTCCCTTTTTTGGGCATTTTCCCAGCTAGTTACTTGACTTCTGAATGCTCCTCTTCACCCCAGGACTGTGCTTGGAGCTGAGATTCAGATCAGCTGCTCAATTGCCCCAGGGGCTTTAGGAGGAGTACTTCACCAATGGACGTTGCAACTGCTGCCACCACAGCTGCCACTGCTACCACCACCTGAGACTGGTGCTAGAGGGGCACCCTGCTCCCCTCTCACCCACTTGGGAAAGCCCACTCCTTGACCTTTGAAGTTTTCTTTCTATCTTGTGGGTTGAGGGACCTGCAGTCCTCTACTGCTGCTGGGGATTCTGCCCCAGGGGCCTGTTCCAGTCCTGTTCCTCCTGCTGCCACATGGCCAGGCCTGGGTTCCACTGCATTCTGCATCCCATGTGACAAATCATTCCAGTTGGCCTTCCAAGTCACCCTGGGCTGGAAGTCTCCTCCACTCCATCGCTCTGTGGCTTCTGCTGCTCTAGAATTTGTTGAGAGACATTTTTTACAGGTATTGTATGGGCCATGGGGGGAGAACTAGAGTATGTTAGTCTTTCTATTCTGCCATCTTGGCTCCTCCCCTCAGTATCTATTTTAAACAGAATGAATGTTCCTATTTTTTCTTGTTCGGTGTTGTTGGTAATATATAGAAACACTGATGATTTTTGTGGATTGTATTCATGTACGGTATAGAGATATATTTTTTATAATTTCCGAATTAATGTTCATTAGGAATATAGCTCTTTCTCCTCCCCTTCACCCTGGCTTAAGGCACCAAAAATTATATTATACAAGAAATTTGGTGGGAGACCTTCCTATTCCATTTTTAAAATTGATTGGTTAATATTAGAATGAATGACTTCTTGAATGCTTGATGGACTTGATTTGGAAATTCAATTGAGCATTTTTCTTTTTTTTTTAAATTGTTTTATTTGTTTTCATTCTACAATCACTTCCATGTATTTTGGATTTTTCCCCTCCATTCCCCTACTTCATCCTTCCCTCCCCACTCACTCCCTGAGATGGTATACAATTTTATATGGATTCTACACACACATTCCTATTAAATGCATGTTCACATTAGTCGTGTTGCACAGAATAATTAAAATGAGTGGGAGAAATCATTCAAAACAAAACAAAACAAAATAAAATAAACAAAACAAAACAAAATAAAAAAAGAAAAGGATCTGCTTCATTCTTCAGTAAAATTCCATAGTTCTTTCTCTGGATATAGAAGGCATTTTGCCTCAAGGGATCATTGGGAATTTTTTAAGTCCTTGCATTCCAATGAAGTACTAATTCTACCAGAAAACTTCTTCACACACTGTGGTTGTTGTTGTGTACAAAGTTCTCCTGGTTTTGCTCCTCTGACCCAGCATCAATTGATATATGTCTTTCCAAGCCTCTCTGAAGTCTTCCTGTTCATCATTTCCTATAGAACAACAGTATTTCATTACATTCATACACCAAAATTTATACAACTATTCCCCAATTGATAGGTATCCCCTTGAATTCCAGTTTTTGGCCAATCTGCTATAAAGAGAGCTGTTATAAATACTTTTGTACATGTGGGACCCTTTTCCATTTTTATGATCTCTTTGCAATACAGTCCCAACAGGGATATAACTATGTCAAAAAGGTATGCATATTTTTGTAGCTCTTTGGGCATAGTTCTAAATTGCCCTCCAGAATGGTTGGACTAGCTCACAGCTCCACTAACAATGAATTAGTGTTGAACTCTCCCACATCTTCTCCAACATTTATCATCTTCCTATTTTGTCATGTTAGCCAATCTGATAGGTGTAATGTGGTACCTCAGAGTTGCTTTGATTTGCATCTGTCTAATCAATAGTGATTTTGAGCATTTTTTTTCAGTGGCTATAGATAGCTTTAATTTCTTCCTCTGAAAACTTCCTGTTCATATCCTTTGACCATTTATCAATTGGGGAATGACTTGTATTCTTGTACATTTGACTCAGTTCTCTATGTATTTTAGAAATGAGACTTTTATCCCAGATATTAGTTGCAAAAATTCTCTCTAAGTTTCCTGCTTCCCTCTTAATCTTGGTTGCATTGGGTTAGGTTGTACAAAAACTTTTCAATTTAATATAATCAAAATTATCCATATTGCACTTTATAATGTTCTTTGTCTTTCGTTTGGTCAAAAATTTATCCATCCCCCATAAAGCTACAAATGCATTATTCCTTGCTCCCATAATTTGTTTAGTGTATCAGTCTTTACACCTTAGATCATGTATCCATTTGGGCTTTATTCCTATGTACAGTGTCAGGCTTTGGTCTATGCCCATTTTCTGTCATGCTGTTACCCAGCTTTCCCAGGAATTTTTGTCAAACAGTGAGTTCTTATCCCAGAAGCTGGGGTCCTTAGGTTTACCAAACAATAGATTGCTGTGTCCTAACTTCTGTTATCTTGATTACCCAACATATTCCACTGGTCTACCCCTCTATTTCTTAGCCAGTACCAAGTGGTTTTGATGGTTGTTGCTTTATGATACAATTTGAGATCTGGTAGGAGTAGACCCCATTCCCTAGCATTTCTTTCCATTAGTTTCCTTGATACTGTGGACATTTTCTACCTCTAGAAAATAACTATCTGGTAGTTTGATTGGTATGCCAGTGACTATGTAAATTAATTTAGGTAGGATAGTCATTTTTGTTATATTGCCTCAGCCAAACCACGAGCAACAAATGTTTTTCCATTTACTTAAATCTGACTTTATTTGTGGGAAAAATATTTTGTAATTATGTTCATATAGTCCCTGGATTTGTTTTTTTTTTTTTAATTTAACTTTTAACATTTATTTTCACACAATTTTGGGTTACAAATTATCTCCCCTTTTATCCCCTCCCCCTCCCAAACCCGAACTTTCTAATTGCCCCTGTGACCTATCTGCTCTCTCCTCCATCCTCCCTCCCTGCCCTTGTATCCGTCTTCTCTTTTGTCCTGTAGGGCCAGATAGCTTTCTTGACCCCTTAACCTGTATTTCTTGTTACCCAGTGGTAAGAACATTACATTTGGTCCTAACACTTTGAGTTCCAACTTCTTTAGCTCCCTCCCTCTCCACCCCTTCCCCTTGGAAGACAGGCAATTCAATATAGGCCATATCTGTTTAGTTTTGCAAATGATTTCCATACTAGTTGTGTTGTATAGGACTAACTATATTTCCCTCCAGCCTATCCTGTCCCCCATTACTTCTATTTTCTTATGGTCCTTTCCCTTCCCATGAGTGTCGACCTCGTATTGCATTCTTCTCCCCATGCCCTCCCCTCCATCCTCCCCCCCACCCTGCTTGTGCCCCTGTCCCCCACTCTCCTGTATTATGAGATAGGTTTTCCTATTAAAATGATTGTACATTATATTCTTTCCTTTAGTGGAATGTGATGAGAGTAGACCTCATGTTTTTCTCTTGCCTCCCCTCTTTATCTCACCACTAATAAGTCTTTTGCTTGCCTCTTTTATGAGAGATAATTTGCCCCATATAACTTCTCCCTTTCTCCTCCCAATATTTCTCTCTCACTGCTCGATTTCATTTTTTTTAAAGATATGATCCCATCCTCTTCAATTCACTCTGTGCACTCTGTCTCTATGTATGTGTGCATGTGTCCATGTGTGTGTGTGTGTACTCCCACACAGTACCCAGATACTGAAATGTTTCAAGAGTTACAAATATTGTCTTTCCATGTAGGAATGTAAACAGTTCAACTTTAGTAAGTCCCTTATGATTTCTCTTTGCTGTTCACCTTTTCATGGTTCTCTTCATTCTTGTGTTAGAAAGTCAAGCTCTGGTCTTTTCATCAGGAAAATTTGAAAGTCCTCTATTTCATTGAAAGACCATTTTTTCTCCTGAAGTATTATACTCAGTTTTGCTGGGTAGGTGATTCTTGGCTTCAGTCCTAGTTCCTTTGACTTCTGGAATATCCTATTCCATTCCCTTCTATCCCTCAATGTAGAGGGTGCCAGATCTTGTGCTATCCTAATTGTATTTCCACAATACTTGAATTGTTTCTTTCTAGCTGCTTGCAATATTTTCTCTTTCACCTGGGAATTCTGGAATTTGGCCACAATGCTCCTAGGAGTTTCTCTTTTTGGATCTCTTTCATGTTGTGTTCTGCGGATTCCTTGAATATTTATTTTGCCTTCTGGTTCTAGAATCTCAGGGCAGTTTTCCTTGATAATTTCATGGAAGATGATGTCTAGGCTCTTCTTTTGATCATGGTTTTCAGGTAGACCCAGAATTTTTACATTGTCTCTCCTGATTCTATTTTCCAGGTCAGTTGTTTTTCCAGTAAGATATTTCACATTATCTTCCATTTTTCGAATCTGTGCAGTATGTTCTGAGATATCTGTCTTTCTCATAAAGTCCTTAGCGTCCATCTGTACCATTCCAGTTTTGAAAGATCTATTTTCTTCAGTGAGCTTTTGAATCTCCTTTTCCATTTGGTTAATTCTGCTTTTGAAAGCATTCTTCTCCTCACTGGCCCCTTGCACCTCCCTTGCCAGCTGAGTTAGGCTGGTTCTCAAGGTGCCAATTTCTTCAAGATTTTTTTGGTTCTCCTTTAGCAGGGAGCTGATCTGTTTTTCATGCTTCTCCCTTATCCCTCTCATTTCCCTTCCCAGTCTTTCCTCCACCTCTCTAACTTGATTTTCAAAATTCCTCTTGAGCTCTTCCATGGCCCGAGCCCATTGGGTGGGCTGGGACACAGAATCCTCGATTTCTGTGTCTTTGCCTGATGGCAAGCATTGTTCCTCCCCATCAGAAAGGAAGGGAGGGAGTGTCTTTTCTCCAATAAAGTACCCTTCAATAGTTTTATTTCTTTTCCCTTTTCTTGGCATTCTCCCCAACCAGTAACCTGACCTCTGAATGTTCTCCTCACACCCACCTTGTCTCCTGGTCCTCCCAGCCAGCGTTTGGGGACTGAGATTCCCGCCCGTTTGGGGAGCCCCTGTCTGTAGCCGCCTCTCAGCTTCTATCTCCTGGGGGGGCCCGAGCCATGGGGGCACCCCACTCCCCTCTCAACCCACCAAAGAGACTCTCTCACCTACCCCCGTCAGTCACCTGTTGGTGGGGGGGCTTGTGCCTCCGCTGGAGATCCCGTCTCTGGAGACTTCTCGGATCTGTACCTCTCCGAGCCGCGGCCGCCGCCGCCGCTGCAGGTCCGGGCTGGGCACCGCATCTGCAGCGCGACGGACCTTTTGTGAGAGGTTTGCAGGTCCCTCTGTGGGTGGGGGGACCCGCGTGGCCGCTGGAGATCCCATCCCCATAGCCCTCTCAGATCTTTTCCTCACGGTGTCGCTGCCACGGTAGGGCTGCCCTCTGCTCCCCGTCCCGGCGCCCAATCCACGGCGCGAAGGAACCCCCGTGCGAGGTTTGCAGGTCTCTCCGGAACAGAAATCTCCCTCTCTCCAATATTCCGTGGTCTCTGGGTGCAGAATTTGCCCTGGGTTGGTCCCCTCTAGCCGTTCTGTGGTTTGTGTGTTCGGAGCTATGTGTATGTGCGTCTTTCTACTTCGCCATCTTGGCTCCGCCCCCTGGATTTGTTTTGACAGGTAGACTCCTATGTATTTTGTAGTGTCTATCATTGCTTTAAATGGAATTTCTCTTTCTATCTTTTGCTGTTGGGCTTTGCAAATAATGTGTAGAAATGCAGGTGATTTATGTGGGTTTATTTTCTATCCTGTCACTTTGCCAAAATTGTTTATTATTTCAAGAAGTTTTTTACTTGATTCTCTGGAATACTCTAAGTATATCATTGTATCAACTGCAAAGAGTGCTAACTAGTTTCTTCTTTACCTATTGTAATTCCTTCAATTCCTTTTTCTTCTCTACTTGCTACAGCTTATATTTCTAGTACCATATTGAGTAACAGTGGTGATAATGGACATGCTTGTTTTACCCATGAACTTATTGGAAATGTATCTAATTTATAACCATTGCATGTAATGCTTGCTGATGGTTCTAGGTAGATACTGCTTATTATTTTATGGAAAATTCCATTTATTCCTATGCTCTCCAGTGTTTTCAATAGGAATGATTGTTGTATTTTATGAAAAGCTTTTTCTGCATCTATTGAGATAATCATGTGCTTTCTGTTAGGTTTGTTTTTGATATAATCAATTACGGTAATTGTTTTTCTAATACTGAACCAACCTTGCATTCTTGGTATAAATCCTACCTGGTCATAATGTATTTTTCTCATGATAAGTTGCTAAATTTGTTTTGCTAAAATCTTATTTAAAATTTTTGCATCTATATCCATTAGAGAAATTGGTCAATAATTTTCTTTCTCTGTTTTGGCTCTTCCTGGTTTAGGTATCATAACCATATCTATATCATAAAAAGAATTTGGTAGGACTCCCTCTTCCACAATTTCCCCAGGTAGTTTATACAGTATTTTTATTAACTGTTCTTTAAATGTGTGATAGAATTCACTTGTAAATTCATCTAGCTCTGGAGATTTTTCTTAGGGAGTATGTTGACAGCTTGTTCAATTTCTTTTTCTGAGATGGGGTTATTTAAGTATTCAACTTCCTCTTTTGCTAATTTGGACAATTTGTATTTTTAAAATAATAACCCATCTCATTTAGATTTTTGAATTTATGAGCGTACAGTTGGGCAAAGTAATTTCTAATCATTGTTTTAATTTCCTCTTCATTGGAGGTGAGTTCACCCTCTTCTTTTTTGATATTGGTAATTTGATTTTTTTCTTTCATTTTTTTTAACCAAATTGACTGAAAGTTTATCAATTCTATTGTTTTTTTCATAAAAACCAAATCCTAATTTTATTTATTATTTCAATAGGTTTCTTAATTTCAGTTTTATTAGTCACTCCTTTGATTTTCAGTATTTCCAATTTAGTATTTACTTAGGGATTTTCAATTTGTTTTTTTCCAACTTTTTCAGCTGCATGCTCAATTCATTGATTTCCTCTTTCTCTATTTTATTCATCTTGGCATTCACAGATATAAAACTTCTCCTAAGAACTGCTTTTGCAGTATCCCACAAGATTTGGTATATTGTCTCATTATTGTCATTCTCTTGGATGAAGTTGTTGATTGTTTCTATGATTTGTCCTTTAGCCCACTCATTCTTTAGAATTAGATTAATTAGACTCCAATTAATTTTTTGTTTTATCTTTCCATGGCCTTTTATTATATTTAATTTTTATTGCATTATTATCTGAGGAGAATGCATTGACCATCTCTGCCTTTCTGCACTGGATTGTGAGGTTTTCATTGTCTAGTAACTGGTCCTTTTTTCTGTATGTGCCATATATCACTGAGAAAAAGGTAAATTCCTTTCTATCATCATTCAGTTTTCTCCAGAGGTCTATCATATCTACCTTATCCAGAGTTTTATTCACTTCCTTCACTTCTCTCCTTTATTTTCATGTTAGATTTAAGAAATTCAGAGAGGGATAGGTTGAGGTCCCCCACTAGTATATTTGCTATCTATTTCTTCATGTAACTCCCTTAACTTCTCCTCTAAGAATTTGGATGCTATACCACTTGGAACATATATGTTTAGTAACAAAATTGCTTCATTGTCTATGGTGCCTTTTAGTAGGATATAATTTCCTTCCTTATCTCTTTTAATTAGATCTATTTCTGCTTTTGCTTTCTCTGAGATTAGGATTGCTACCCCTGCTTTTTTTACATCAGCTGAAGCACAATATATTCTGCTCCAAACTTCTACCTTTATCCTGTGTGTATCTCCCCATTTCAAATGTCTCTTCCTCTGATGTAATTTACCTTTTTCTGCCTCCTCCTTTCACGTCTCTTGTTACAATTTCTTTGCTCCCTGTAAATCACATTTTTATATATCCCATCATTTACTTTATTTCCTCTCCCTCTATGTATGTGTATTCCTTTTATATGACTTAATAAATATACAGTTCTCAAGATTAACATTTATCATCTTCCCTTATAGGGATGTAACCAGTTTGGTAATATTGAATACCAAGTTCTTTTTCTCTGTTTATATTTTTATGCCTCTCTTGAGACCTATGTTTAAAGATCATATTTTCTATTGAGCCCTTGCCTTTTCATCAGGAAAGTCTGGAAATCCCTTATTTCACTGAATGTCTATCTGTTTGCCTGAAATATTATGCTCCACTGTGCTGGGTAATTGATCCTTGGTTGTAGTCCCAGCTCCTTTGCCTCATGGAATACCATATTCTAATCCCTTAGATTTTTTAATGTAGAAGCTTCAGGGTCCTGTGTGATCTTGGCAGTAGCTCCTTGATGTTTGAATCTTTTCTTTTTGGCTGCCTGCAGTATTTTCTCCGTTACTTGATAGTTCTGGAATTTTGCAATGATATCTCTTGTAGTTTTTAGTTCAGGATCCCTTTCAGGAGGTGAATGGTGAATTCTTTTGATGACTATTTTGCCATCTACATAGGACTTCTTTGCAGTTTTTCTCGATGATTTCTTGGAAGATATTGTCCAGGCTCTTTCTTTTCATCAGGACTTTCTGGTAGATCAATAATAGTTCAATTTTCTCTCCTGGATCTATTTTTTAGGTCAATTGCTTTTCCAATCGGATATGTTATGTTTTATTCTATCTTTTCATTCTTTAGATTCTGTTTGACTGATTCTTGATTTCTCATAGTGCCAATCGATTCCACTTGCCCAATTCTAATTTTTATTAAATTATTTTCTTCAGTTAACTTTCGTATCTCCTTTTCCATCTGTTCAATTAATTGTTCCTTTTAAAGAGTTATTTTCTGTAGTTAGTTTTTGTACTTCCTTTTTCATTTGTCCAATTTTCCCAGTTAGGTTTTGTGCTTCCTTTGCCATTAGTCCATTTTTTCTTTCTAAGGAGCTGTTCTCTTCAGTCAATTCTTTTTTCGTATTTTTAAAGTCATTGATCAGTTTTTCTTCTATTTCTCTAATTTGGCTTTTAAAATCCTTCTTGCCCTCTTACAGGAACACTCTTTGGGATTGAGACCAATTCATTGTATTCTGAATTTTCGGATGGGAATGCCGTCTCAATATTGACCTCTTTGTCATTAGTGTTTTAATACTTTTCCCCGTAGAAAGATTCTATGCCTTTTCTTTTCTGGCTTGATTCTTGCTCATGATGATAACTCTTTTCCTGGCTTTTAAAGTAGATCTCTGCTTCTGTGGCATCGGGGGTTCTGTCCCACAGATCTTGTGCCTTGAACTTGAATTTCTGTGTGTTGTGACCTCTGGTTCTTTCAGCTAGAAACTAAAATTGTGCAGTTTATTTGGTGTTAGGTTGGTTGATGTCTGGAAAAAGGGGCCAGATGAAGTCTCTCTGGGTTTCCCTGGAGTTCCCTGGAGTCAAATACACTCACGGGGTTTCTTCTGCTCAGCTAGAGCATAGGCAAGCTCAGTGATTGGTGAACCTCTCTGAGGTAGTGTCTTTCAAATTCCTGTGGGGTGCTGAGGCATGCTTGGGGTCCTGGTCTTGGTTCATATGAGCTATACCCCCCCCTGGGGTTCAAGATCTCCTCCTGATTTCCTGAGGTGAAGTTGTCTGGGACAGCTCTGGTCCTGCACTGATCCCCTTCAGATACAGCAAGAGGGACCCTCCTTAGCCATTTTCCTAGTCTCATGGGCTAAGAGACTGTTTGCCCCTTTAACTGATTTCACTGTGCCAGTATTTTTCCTGAGGAAATATTCTCTGTACACTTCAAGGTCAATAAGGGAAGAGAGATAGCAATTATTGATATCCACTTTGGCTCCCTGAAGTTCAAGTAGACAACTTATGGATATTTAATCTGCAGGCTGATGGTCTCAGGAGTGGCTGCTGCAATTACCTGGGATTCTGTGCTTCTCTTTTCCTTGGTTTCATTGGATTCCTGTCCTGAGCCAATATGTCTGAGAATCTGCAGTGTCTCTGCAGCTTCAGATTGCCTGGGACTTCTTGCTTGGTACTGCCATGGTGGGACCATGTTCAATCCTCTTTAATTCCTAAAAAAAATAACAACAACAATAACAAAAAATTAGCTAGTGGTTGAACTTTCATTTTATAAAAGTTCATAATTGATCGATCCAGAGCATTTTTTTTGGAGCTCTCAGTTTGGGCAAGTTTTTTTTTTTTAATTGTTGGAATCCATAGGTTGTGTTTTCTCATAGGTTTTTAATTTGTTGTTTTTCTTGGCTTAAAAACTCATTGATTCATCTTTCTTTTCTGTATTTTCTTCATGAATGTCTTTATGGATATAAGGATTCTTTCCTCTAGGGATATATTATATTGATATTTTGAATGGTGTCTTTGTTTTCTTTAATAACATGATGATTTGTTTAATTTGTTCATTGAATTACCTATTCTTTAGGCTTTTGCTTTTTTGTGTTTCATCCTTCATTTTAGAAGAAGTCCATGACATCAGAGAAATGATGACATAACTTGCACTTGACTTTGTTTTGAGTGAGGAAGGTCTGTGCAAGGTCATCAACCTCACTTTCTCCTCGTGAGCCATCTGGATCCAGTGACCAGATATTCATCAGGATAACTGGAGATTGCCCAGGATTCAATGGGAGACTTTGGCCTTTTTTGGCTAAATCTTATTCGGGTACTCACTTAGAGTCAGTTGACAGCCACTCAGTAAACAGGCCTTTAAGAATTAATCAGGAAATGTCCTTTTTAATTAGCAAAAGAGAAAAAAATATAAGTGAATCACGTTGGGAGGGAAAGAACAACAGTTACTATTAATAATCACTCTTAAGGCAGGAGGGCCCAGAAAACAGCCATTAAGTGGAGTTTGCACAGGGACTTATTCCTGTGCAATCAGTGTGCTTCAGAGTGCACTGGATTTAAGGTTTTGGGAAAGACATGTCATGGAAAAATGATTTGCCACTTCTGTTTTGAGTTCTTTTTACAAATGAAGAGCTCAAGTAAACAGGGTTAAGTGATATGCCCAGGGTCACATAGATATTAAGTGTCTGATACTGGATTTGAGCACAGAAAATTAGTCTTCCTGACTTTAGGCTGGGTATTCTACCTGATGAACTACCTGCTTTCCCTTTATCAAGGAGAGGAGGAATCAATGGATTTGATCCAATAAATATTCATTAAGAACCTACTATGTGTCAGGAGCTGTGGTAAGTGCTGATTATACAGTTGATAAAAAGATAGTTTTCCTCTCAAGAAATTCCTAAAGTAAAGTGAGAACACACAAAAGAAGGAAGAAAAGTGTGGAAGGAACATGAGGGGTTACCCAACTCTGTGGAGTTGAAACCAGGAAAAGCAGAGGATGCAAAGTGGAGTGAACCTGTCTTGTCCCAGCCCTCTGTAAGGGAAATCACTGGGATGAGTTTAAATCTCTGCCCTCCAGCCCTTCAGTCAGAATGGAAAAGAGACTGAGGGAGATGGTGTCTATCAAAGCTTAATTTCAAAGCTTGGTGGAAAGATTAGAAGTGATAAAATTATTCTGGGAGAGTTATCTTGTTCCATGAGTTGAAACCCGGTAGAGCAGTAGATACAAAAAGAAGAAGTGGTGGTGTATATTCAAAAGCTAAGCTTTAATATTGAAAACAAATATTTAAATTCATCAATTGAGAAGATATGAATGAAATAGCATTTTCCTAATTGGAATTTGATGTTTAATTTATTATTGATTGATTTTTACAAGTTGAAAGTTTCAGAAATAAATAGGAGATTGTATGAAAATTCTAAGTGTGGCTTACGTTACATAAACATAATAATAATCATGATGATATCTTTCAATAGTAAAGGCATGATTCTTCCAGCACTTATTATGTGTTAAGGAATGGGGATAAAAATTGAAGAAAAATAAGATGATTCCTATTTGCCAGAACTCCATGGAATCCACTAATTATAGGAATTTCTCTCTCTCTCTCTCTCTCTCTCTCTCTCTCTCTCTCTCTCTCTCTCTCTCTCTCTCCCTCTATCTCTCTCTCTCCCAATTTGAATTTCAGCTAGGCAAATATACATTTTACCAGATTCTGTTTGGCCCATTCCATTGCTGCCTGAGAACTTGTTGTTCCTGTATTTTTATTTGTCATTCATAAATGCTAACACTTCTCTGACATTGTCCATTTAATCAGTTGTTCCTTTCCAAAATATGGTTTTCCTTTCTGAAGTTGTTGCCTTTGATTGGAAGGCTGAAAAGAAAATATTATTTATGTTCCTTGAGTATTTATATTCTTGCTCTGGTTTGTCTTTGTAGCTGGAAGGTACATTAAATATCTATTTCAATCCCTTTGAAAAAAAAACTTAGGGTGACTGGAAAACTCAGAGATACAGTGACATGGTAACAATCATGGAATTATAACAGAGCAAAGGTTAAGTCTTCTGGATTATAATTCTTTATAATTTTCATTGTTAATCAACAACGGGGAAAATACGCAAAATGATTTTCCTAAAGCCTACTCATCATCAATTCTGGATTTCAAAAGTTTAAAAGCTTTGAAAATATAAGAAAATAGTAGATAATCAAGCTTCAAATCATAAGTAAAATAAAGTTCACTCCTTATTCAAAAATATTCTTTTCAATTGACAGTGATTCTGGTTGTGCTTGAACTTGTGACATTCATCATACCAAATCACTTTTAATTTACCCCAGGACACATTTGTCTTGTTTCCCCTCACACCCAAGAATTTTTTTGGGTAACTGACAATTTCTTTCTTCTTGCCCAAAGTAATGTGTATGTTAATGGTTACATTTGGTAGCTGAGAAAAGAAAAGAAAACAAACAAAGAAAAAGAATGAGGTCTTACTAGGACAAAGTTGAAACAGTAGAGTGGAAGAAACAGAGAAAGACCTTGAAGGCATTGTTGTCCTAATTTTGTGACAGAGAGATGGTATCCAAAGATAGGAAGACTCTAAAGATGTGTCTAGGTGTCTCATAAGAACCTGGTGGACTATATGCCATGCTAGGAATGCATACGCAGTGTGTGTAGTGAGTGAGAGAGGCAGGAAAAGAGGGTCAAAGGAGAAGTACAAAGGAGAATGTCCATTTTCTTTATCCTACCATCTAATAATAAAAAAACAGTAGACCAAGACAAAGGTTATTAGCACAGACATCTCTGCTAAAGGGTACTGGTAACTGTAAGCTACACTTAGAAATTCAATAAAACTTTCAGAGTTTTCATATAAAATACTTATTTGAAAAATAAAACAAAACCAAAATAATGAAAGAATCGAAGACAATGTGGAATATCTCATTGAAAACAACTGACCTGAAAAATAGATGTAGTAGAGACAATTTAAAAATTATTGATCTACCTGGAAAACATGATAAAAAGAGCCTAAACATCATCTTCCAAGAAATTATCAAGGAAAACTGCCCTGATATTCTAGAACCAGAGGGTAAGACAGAAATGGAAAGAATTCACTGATTGCCTCCTGCAAGAAACTCCCAAAAGGGAAACTCCTAGGAATATTGTAATCAAATTTCAGAGTTCACAGTTCATGGAGAAAATGTTACAAGCACCCAGAAAGTAACAATTCAAGTATTGTGAAATACAATTAGGAAAACAAAGGATTTAGCAGCTTCTACACTTCAAGATCAAAGGACTTGGAATATGATATGATATTCCAGAGGTCAAAGGAGATATGATTAAAACCAAAAATCTCCTACCCAGCAAAATTGAATATAATACTTCAGGGGAAAAATGGAATTTCAATGACATAGAGAAATTCCAAGCATTCTTGTTGAAAAGACCAGAGCTGAATAGAAAATCTGACTTGCAAATACAAGAATCAAGAGAAGTATGAAAAGATAAATAAGAAAGAGAAACATTAAGGAACTCATTAACATTGAACTGTTTACACTCCTACATGGAATGATGTTACTTGTAACTCATGAGACCTTTTTCAGTATTAGGGTAGTTACAGGGAAGATCTATCTATCTATCTATCTATATGTGTGTGTGTTTGTGTGTGTGTATGTTACACACACACACACACAAACACATACACACACATATATATGTAGGTGTGTATGTATGTGTATATTATATATGTGTACGTTTGTATATGTACATGAGTGTATGTGTGTATGTATGAATCTGTGTGCATATATATGTATATATACATATATATATATATATATATGCATGGTAAGTTGAATAGGAAAGAAGAATACCCCCCAAAAATAAAGTTTACTGTTGAATGAAATGTACTAAGAGTAAGAGAAGGGGAGAGGTAGAATGTAGGAAATCGATTCACATATAAGAGGGAAGAAAGTGCTTCTACAATGGAGGGGAAGAGGTGGGAGATGAAAGGAAGTAATTGAACCTTACTCTCATGGGATTTTGCTTATGGAGGGAATAACACCCACTCAATTGAATTCGAAAATCCATTTTACCCTGCTGGAAGACAAGAGGAAAGGGGATAGGAGAGAGAAGATAATAGAAGGGATAGCAAATTGGGGAAAGGGATGATCAGAAGCAAACACTATTGTGGGAGGACAGGTCAAGGGAGAGAATGGATAGGTACCCTTCTGGGGATGAATAAGGCAGGTAAATTCTTCAATTGAGAAGTAGAACTTTTTCAAATAAGTATTTTATATGAAAACTCTGAAAGTTTTATTGAATTTCTAAGTGTAGCTTACAGTTACCAGTACCCTTTAGCAGAGATGTCTGTGCTAATAACCTTTGTCTTGGTCTACTGTTTTTTTATTATTAGATGGTAGGATAAAGAAAATGGACATTCTCCTTTGTACTTCTCCTTTGACCCTCTTTTCCTGCCTCTCTCACTCACTACACACACTGCGTATGCATTCCTAGCATGGCATATAGTCCACCAGGTTCTTATGAGACACCTAGACACATCTTTAGAGTCTTCCTATCTTTGGATACCATCTCTCTGTCACAAAATTAGGACAACAATGCCTTCAAGGTCTTTCTCTGTTTCTTCCACTCTACTGTTTCAACTTTGTCCTAGCAAGACCTCATTCTTTTTCTTTGTTTGTTTTCTTTTCTTTTCTCAGCTACCAAATGCAACCATTAACATACACACTACTTTGGGCAAGAAGAAAGAAATTGTCAGTTACCCAAAAAAATTCTTGGGTGTGAGGGGAAACAAGACAAATGTGTCCTGGGGTAAATTAAAAGTGATTTGGTATGATGAATGTCACAAGTTCAAGCACAACCGGAATCACTGTCAATTGAAAACATAGACTGCAGAGCTTCTCTACTCCAAACCTCTCATTTTGCAGATGGAAAAAGTGGGGCAAAGGGAGTTTAAGTGATTCCCAAACAGGTAGCAAATGTCATAGGCAGGATCTGTACATAGATCTTATCTGGAAGAAAAAGCCATTATTTTTCCCTTCCAACAAACTTACTTTCCATGTTTGACCTGTATGTGTGATTTGTGATGCTGAAGTTCTGTGGTCCTTTCAAAGATTTTTAGACTTCCCTACAAAACTACATTCTGGGATATTCAGTACTACATGCTTTCAGATGACCAGTCTAACAAGGTGTACTGGGTGTTAGCACAGAACCCAAGAGTTGGAAAGGATCTCATAACTGTTGTTCTAATGTTTGCATTTCCTTGTTTTCTTCAAAATTTGTTTCAAATATAGCCTTCTACATGAAGACATTTTTTGTCTCCAGTTTTAATTCTTCCCATAATACCTCCCTTTGAGAAATACCCTTCACCCTTTAGTCAGATTTATTTTTCATAGAGACAGAGCTCTTTATGTGTTAGAGATTCAGCCTCAGAACTAAAACTCTTGCACATATGCTATGTGTCCCTGGGCAAATAACTTGACCTTTAAGTACTGTAAGCAAATTCCTAAGTTTCAGAGAAGGTAATGGTGGAGGCAGGTTCTTTATCAGTGAAATCAAAGGCTTAGTCTCCTTTGTTTGTCTTTATATAGTCTCTATTGTACTCAATCTTTCCATACTTTATGTATTGCAGAGTTAAACTACTAGAAAATGGTGGACTATTCCATTCCCTGTAATCTTAAGGCATTCAAGCTGCTAATACCATCACTTAGATCATCTATTTGGTGTGCTCTCCTGTCCATTACATCAACCAAGTAGAAGACATGAATTAACTTTTACAAGGAAATATTCACTGAAAAGTTATAGCAAGCAGAGTTTTTAAAAACATCCCAAGCCAAGCTTATACCTTCTTCCCTAAATCCAGTTAAAGCCTGGGAAGAGTAGCTTCCAGTCAGCTCAAAAGGTGACATCCTGGTCCAATATGTATCTAGATAGTCATTCACCAAAACCTAGAAAAGAACAAACATTAAAGAAACAGACATGATGATTTCAAGACACGTTTGCTGGCTGGGGAGATAAGAAAGACACAGTTTCTTTCCAGACCCTCGTGCAGAGGCTCATAGCAGTGCTAACTCACTATAAAGCAACAAGGAAAGAGAGTGAGAGATAATCCATTCAAACATTTGTTATGCACACCAGTTCCAGTTAAGCATCTACTGACTCTTCAGTCTTTCTGGGTCCTTAGGCACCCAGGAAAATAGTCACCATTACATAGCACTGTTCTTGTGTCATCTTGGTGAAACAGCTTCTAAAGTTCCCCGTATTGGATTGGCAGCAGGCAAAGGATATTCCACATGTTCTACATTACCAATCAGGGAGAGGAAATCAGAACATACTCCAAGGAACAGGACCACAATCATTTAATTACACTTACATTTATGCACGTCTTCTCTGATAGAACGTAAGATCCTTAAGGATAGATACTTTTTTCTTTTTTGTTTTTCTATATTCAATGCCTAGCTACACCTAGTAAATAGTAGGGACTTAATAAATGCTTTTTAAGTAATGGAATAATGAATTAACCTCTAGGTAATCTAGTGCAATTTATACAGCAGCTTTTTGTAACACTTCCCTAAATTCCTTACTCAGCCTGTCTGTGAACAAACCCAATGAAGATCAACCAAAGGAGGGCAACAGGGATGGTGGATACTATTGAATTCATGTTATATAAGAGTAAAAGGAAAGATTGAAAGATATTTCACATGAAGAAGAAAAGAGAGAATTAGAGCTGAAGGACTACGGAAGAGAGAATCAGTAAGTCAGTCAACAAGCATGTGACTTGCTATGAATCAAGCATTGTAATAAATACTGGGGAAACAAAAGATAAGCCAAAAGCAAGACACCCCCTAACCTCAAGGAGCTTACATGCTAAAGAGCAAGAAAAGAACACATCCAAGTAAGATGAAAAAGGGTTTGGGGGAGATAACCAGCAAGGGGGCATGATGGAGCAGTTCAAATCACAAGCTAGTCTGGGACCCATACCTACATGTATACATGTTCTGGGAGAAACTATTCAGTTTGACAGAGGGGTCACAATGGCTACTTCTGAGGTATGAATTATTGACTGGAGTGATCTTTTAGAATGAAGAGCATTCTGGGACATGTTAGAGGAGTCTGGATGGGAATATAGTAGGAATTGACAAGTAGAGCTGACCTGTTGGATTTCAGAGGGTAAAACTAGAAGGAATGGGTAGTATTTGAAGAGAAAAAAAATAGTTTTGATTGAATGAGAAAGTTCCTAAGCTCAGAGCTAATGAAAAATGAAATGAGTTTTCTTGGGAAGTTGTGGTTCCCCTTTCCCTTGAAGCCTTTAAGCAAAAGTTGAATATTTTAGAATTGATTATTGCTCAGGTACATTTTAGAACATATGGCTTCTGAGATCTTTTTACTCTCTGAGGACCTGTTATTCCATTACTCTACAAAAACCAAATACTGACATGTTCACAGCAGGAAGGAGAAATTAACATATTCTCTAAGCTCCTATTTTGAAAGCTAAATATTTATTTAGTCAAGAATTTTTGCTTTTATCATAGATTTTGCCATTTGAAAATATTTTTTCTCCCTGGGATAACTGGGAGTATTAGGAAACTCTAATATACATACAGAATTCACATATAATTCCCTTTATTAATTAACTTTAATTGATAGAACTTTTAATTAAAATAAAAATATAACTTTGGTAACAATAATACAACGAAGGTAACAATTTATTGGATTCTTAATCTAACATAATAAAACACACACACACACACACACATACACACACACAGGATTAGGTATCAGAAAAATCTATATTTTAATCTCAACTACTCCACTTAACTAACTATAGAATATTGGGATAGCTAACTTCCTTAAACTTCAGCTTCTTCATTTGTAAGTAAGAAACAAAAATGCTTATCTTATGTACCTTTCATTGAAATTTTTAACCATTGAACAGAATAGCCAGGGCAAAATGATTTTGAAATCCATAAACATTAGGCAATATTGTCAATGGAAGAAATATTATTGTTAGCACAGTTTAATTTCATATGCATGTGCGTGTATGTATGCACATATGTATAGATACATGACACACACATTTAAAATATTTATTCTTAAGATTCAGTATTTATTCATTGACTACTTGACTTAAAGAATGCAATTAAATGTCAGATCTATTAGAAAAGTTACAACATTTCAATGGATCTGTCTTTTTTGAATGTGTGCTCACTTAAGAGAATATTAAATGAAATCAAATATCAATGAAATACAGATGAAATGAGATAATATACATAAAGGACTTTGCATACTTTCAGTGAAATCTAAATAATGGCAATAAGTAAATTGGCTTGAATTAAAATTTGTAATGAATTTTATGAGGTGGTTTTACAATGTCCTGTGTACTTTGCTCTAATTCATTGGTTCATCACACAAGATTCCTAGGGTAACAATGGGCCCTTTTTACAACCCATTTGAAGATGAAGTAAACTGAGAGTTTTAGGGACTCTCAAAGGATACACAAGAAACTTAAGGCCAGGTACATATAGTCCTCTTTTCAGTCCATTTGGCCAAGTTACTTTATGAAGCAGTCTGTTTCTTATAAAATGTGTTTTATATTAGGTTTGAGAAAACACATTAAAAAAAGTAAAGGTAATTAGATACAGAAAGTTAAGTTGAACAAATGTTAAGGACTTAAACCAAAAAACCTCTAAAAGAATCCAGGAATCTAAAAGTTTTAAGAACTTTTTCAGCTTTTTAAGAAAAACAAGGATGTTAGTTCAGGCTAAGTTTCCTGAGTTCTGAGCTTCTTGACTTTTGCCATATCAAGAGAATAATTTAAATGTCGATATGTTTTGTTTTTCTCTGCCATTGCAAACACTCCTAAGCTTCAATAACAAAATACGAAAGAAGCTTGAAAAGGACCCCTAATGATCAGGGCATTGATATCATCAGCACTGCCTTCAACAAGTATCCAAGAAATTGACCTAAACCAATGGGCATTATGGACATTGCATGACAGGGATGCTGAAGTTACCTAAGCAGATATGCCTTAGATCTCTCACCCTATTGTACGAATGTGCTGAATTCATTCTGATAAATGCATTGAACCTAATAGATCACAAAATGATGTAGCTCAAAGGGTTTTCTTTTTCATAAGACATGGCAATTACATTTTCTTTATTGTGCAAGCTTTACTACCTCTTCTTTTTTTCTTTCATAGGGAGTGACTTACCTGAACCTTGTATATATTCTATATTTAGATATACACGCATATATTTTATCTCCCTTATAGAATAAATATTCCTTGAGGATGAGGATTATTTTATTTTTGTCTTTATACTTCTAGCATCTGGAACACAGTAGTCATATAATAAGCATTTATAGATGAATTGATTAACTGTATTAATTTTATATTTGTCCCAAGATTTAATTAGACCAGTTCTTCAAATGACAGATGCTAAGGTTGCAAATGTATTATAGAATCATAGAACTTGAGAGATTGATGGGATTTTAGGGGTCAGAATAATCAATAGTAATCAATCAGGAACATTTATTCATTGAAGACAATTCTCTCTTTTTAGATTTTCTTGTCAATTTTTAATCTAGTAAACTGATGGTCCATTTTTAACTTCTTTTCTCTTTTTGCAGATTTTCCAATTCTGTAATCACAGTATGTATATAATGTATTCCAAATAGCTACCATCCTTCCTACTTTTCTGGAAAATACTAGTTCTCAGAACAGTGTGTGTGTATATGCCATGTGTGTTTGGCTGGGGTTAAGTGGCAAGTGGGATTCATAGGGCTGTCCAAAATCTTGATTTGATCCATATAGGAAACTCTCCTGTAATGCAAATAACCAACTCATCTGTAACTGATAGCCCTCATAGTGGCCTGGGGTCATAGATAGTTTAAGTGACTTCAAATCTGACCTCTCTTGTCTTCAAATCCAACCTGTGTCACTACCTCATGATCTTGGGCAGGTAATATTGCTTCTCCAAACTTCCGTTTCTTGATCTATAAAATTATATGGCTTGATGAGATGGCATCTAAGGTCTCTATGTTATTATATCATTATAATGTGTGTGTGTGTGTGTGTGTGTGTGTGTGTGTGTGTATTTTAAAGACCTGAATGCCTATTATAGCTATATTGACCATTTTTACCTTGTGCAACTGAACACATATATGCTAAATGTCAAAAATAATACCTTGCCAGTGACAACTAAATGATTTTTATTACACTTAGTTTAATTGTTGTAGTTGATGTTCATGAGCAAATAACCTCTCAATCAGCCTAGCTAATAACATTTAGAGGCTTATCTCTTAAAACCAACTCAAGTCCTTTCTCCAGCTTTTCCTCAATTGTGTATGGGTCATGTTGTGCAATTAGTTTTTACTCAGTTGAACGTTACTATATGAGTGATTAGTTTTATAACTTAAATGGCTTGGAGAATATTCAAGGAAAAGGAGACCAGAGTAGATTGGCAAAATAACCCTTCAGTTCATCAATAAAATGTTTACCTTGATCAAATGAAAATGTGCAGGAAAATGAATTCTCTTTAGACAAAGTTGTTCTTGCTTGTGATTTTTCTATTTTGACGGCCAGAGTCGTGACTGTACCAGTAGACTTTTGTCCTTTGAGGGGAGTACATAAAATCTCATGACTTCACCTGGTATTCAATTTGAATTCAAATGGAACCTTTGACCTCATGCCAAAACTACTAATTGGATCTTATATTTCCTGCTGAGATTTTTTCAGATACGTGTTTTAATAATGATAAATGTGATATCAATCAGTTTGTTTGATACATACTATGTCCTTTTTGTCTTACTGGCACACCTGCTCCTTTTTTTTTGTTCCCTGCTAAAATTAGGTATTCAAGTAAATTCTTTTGTTTTTCTTTTGGCAATCTTTTTCTTTCTCATCTCACCTTCAAAGGTTTGAAGTACAAGTCAATTACTATATTCTAAATACAAAACTACAACTGACTTTGACTTCTGTACTTTGTTGCTTTGAATTGAATTCAACATTTCTTTTATTTTGATCAGAAGCTGACAACTACTAACTTTATGTCTGAAGTATTTTCACATAATAAGGGAACATTTAAACAAAACCTCCCAGATGTTAAAAACAATCATAAACAACAGAGCACAAAGAATACAATTGCAACTAAAGAGCTGTGATTATTATTGCTTGTGTATGCAGCTCACTTGGTGATTCTAAAAGGTCAAAATAATAGGATAGATGTTGCTGTGTGCCAACTTACTTCAAAATAATCCATGACAAGAGATTGCAAATAGGAGAGGACATACTAATCAGCTGTATGTTGTTCCAAGAAGGTCCCTTTTGCCCTTCATTGCATTCCAAACATTTGGACTATTGATGCTTGAAATATAGTAATTTGAACTTAATTCAATTTATTTACATTATTCCAAACTCTTCAATGAAAATTCCCTTAGAAATTAATCTGTCTCAATCATTTACCCCTTTAGTTGATATTTTGCAAGGGATTGAAAGAGCATAAAATGTTGGTTACCTAAGGGAGAATTGTCAAGATAAGAATATAGAAAAGGAACACAACATTGTAGACAAAGGGAACACTTCAGCGTTGACCTTGTAGTTGTCGTCTTCGCTGTCTTTGTTGTTATCATTTGTTTGTTTATTGTTTTTTTCAGAATTTGCCCTGATAGCACCACTATCTGGAGCCAGATGGCTATCGATCATAAATGAAACTATGTAAGAGAACATGGACAGATGCATGGAAAATTATCACCATTGTTGGAAAAAAAAAAACCACAACAACTTAACCTCCAAATATGACAAATAAAGGGCCAGTAATGTTATCTTCATCTATTAAAGGCTGCATACTATAATGAGGATCATTTACATGAGTGTTACAATAAATTTCCAACTTTTTAATGGTTCGCCCTGGCCATGTTCTCACACATTTCTATGTGTTTCAAAAAAATTGTACATCCACTATTTTGAAGGGGTCATATAAAGTTATAAGCTCAGAAATGTTACAGTACTTAACACTAACATTAAAAAAAAACTTTTTGAGAAATAAGATCATGTTTTCATAATGCTGAAATAAGCCAAATTATAATGAAGTCCATCTGGGTTTTTTGAAATTTCTACAACTGTAAACTCCTAGATGTTTGAGTTTGATAGAAAATGTGCTACAGGGTCTTGGTTAAAATGTAGTGGAGCTGTCAGACACCAACCCAAATAGAGAGGATATGTGCAATATTCCACATGGACTGAGGAAACGTCAATATGGAGCTCCTGAAGGGGTTGAAGTTAATCACACCCTTAGGAATCACAAAAACATCACATTCTTTTAACTGGACATCACTTTTCTCTTCAGTTGTCATAAACTCATATTTGTTCAAATAGTAGCCTTTTAAAAGTAATTATATTGCTGCATTACTATAACCTTATAAGAGGAAAGAGAAAAAAGACAGATGCAAAACTGATAACTCCAAATATTTGTAAGTTTGTTTCAAAAATAGTTCATTTGAGAAATATAATAGTGACCTTAATGAACTCATAAAAATTTTACAAGCATTCTATTGTATTATTTTAGATCATGAAAAAAAATAAGAAATTTGGCAAGAGCGAGAGTAAAATAAAATAAAATTGTATTGCAGTATAAAATTGCTATTAAGCATTGTATTCATTAATGCACTATTTTAAAAAGTCATATTGCCTAACAATAATAACATAAAAGTTATCTGAAGGAAAGTATGACTTTTTCAAAATGTGAGTAGTATAGAATTTTACATGCTAACAAGGTGATGGTAATGCAGAACATTAGGTATATTTTATACCCTAATTTTGAAATCTATTAATTTCTAATGCTTTTATAACTGTACCACTAATAAATGAATGACATGAATGACAACTCATATTTGCATGGCTCTTTAAAATATACAAACCACTTAATGATATCAAATGAAATTTTAGATAACTCATCATGTACTTGTGTATAGAAATATAATAGTGTATATATAAATATATGTGTGTATGTGAGGGTATCCTGAGTATGAACACACATATATGCATATATATACATATAGACATATTCACACTAAATATTTATACATGTGTATATATAAACATATATGCATATATACACATGCATACATACATGCATATACATACATATATGTACATACACACACATATATATATATAATACATGTGTATGAAGAGAGAGAGAGAGGGAGAGATAGGAGCTAGAAAGACCTATATTCAGGTCTGGTCTCTAACTGACAGACTGTCCATTAGACCCTCATTAAGTCACTTAACCTTCTAGTGTTATAGGCATGTTTCTGAGACTGTAAGCTCCAGAGATAGTGCCAATCTTCATTTTGAGGGAGGGCTTCACCTTCTTGGAGTTCTCCATACAAATGAAACCACAGTTCTAGTCTCTAGAACTACATATGCATATGTACATATATAGACACTCATCTCCCTGTCTAGACATCTTTGTTTATATGTAGAAAGTTCTGAGTGAAACTTAACAAAAGGGTAAACTAAGGCAATCCTCTGTGTGATATAAGAACTTTTTAATATGTTGCTGAATCCATTAATAAAGAGGTATCTTGCCTGACTCTATGCTGAAGGCTCAGAGTGTGGACCATCAAGGTCTTTTAAACTTAGATGTATTTTCCTTCTTATTGGCCTGACAGTACATCATTTGGATCTCCCCTGGCAAAGACAAGGCAACCATAGTTGGCAAACATTTTGATAAGGAGGTTAGTTAATAATTTCCAGTAGGAGTGATCATATTACTGTGTCTTGCACTTCAGAAATTGCCTGCCTTTCAGAATTGGGGTCTGACAAAAATAAGGAAAAGAATGAATCACAGAGTAATATTGGTTATTAAATAATATGGCGCAATAACTTATTTAATATCTAGATATAAGTATAGATGTAGCAATTGATAATAAAGATAGAGACTTATTCATAGACTCAGACATAGACACAGCCAGAGATACATATATTTGCCCCTGTGCATGTCAACTCTATGTGCCAAAGTCAGCTCCTAGAATTAACTACAAAGTTGGAGAATTAGGAGTTGGGAACTGCAGTTGGTGGAGGGAGCTGCACACTTTGAATTCTTCTCTGTAATAAAATCATAGATCAGTGGATTCATTGTGACATTAATTTGGAGTACCGTTTCCAGTGGTGCAGATCTCAAGACATTGATTCCTCATTACATGCTATTGTGATTTATCTTCTCTTAAAATTTTCCATAGATGATTTACTCAGTATACTAAAGGCCTTCTTCCTAGTATTTGTTTTTTTTATTCTGTGCTCATTAATGTGATCTTTAGAATGTACAATTGTTATCTGTGCTCTTGCTAACTAATATATTAATTGGCTTTCCTAGTCATCCATTTCCTGGATCATAACTTCTAGACAGCTTCCCATACACAAGTTAACAGTGACAACATGTTAGTCTTTTAAGCCATCTAAATTTTCATAACTTCAACAATCTTGATTAAAAGTATCAACCAACATATAAAACAAAGACATAGGAACTCAGGCAAAGAACTTTTCACTCCCATGGAGGACTTCAAATTAAGACTCTTGTGTTTCATAAATGAATGCTTATTGACTGTTTCTGTAAATAGCATTTAAGATTGTATTTGAATATTGACTTTAATATTTTTAAAATTACAAAGGTACCTTTAGAAAAGCAAAATAGCATATTTTGAAATCCAGGAGACAGCGACAAGCACAACTCCAAATACATTCAAAATCATTGATTTTACCATTATGCCAATGTCATTACAGATGTATCTTTGATGTCAATATGTCTTGAGTCCAATTTCTGTTAAGTGGCTCTGACTATGTATTAAGCAAAGTAATTATTTAGGCTGAAGGTTGGAAAAGTACTTAATAGATGATGGATTAATTGAACTATACTAGTTCCTATTTGATTTACTTTAAAAGTTACAACTAAAAATGTACTTTTGGACAAATGTGTCATAGAAAAAACTTCCAAACATGTTTTGCAATTATTTGCAGTTAGCTGAAGGATTTTATGCTCACCCTGTACCTTTCTGTTTCTGGCAACAAATAAAACTTCTAACGTCCAATGTGGCCTTTTGATTATCTGGCATGAATGAAACTAACTTTTGCCAGGATTATTACGAATGAGATTGTCCAGGCAAGGCTTCCACCCTCTTCTCAGAGTTTTAATATTTCCAATATATAGTTTTTCGTAAAACTGCTCATGTGCATTCCATGTTTGGGAGGTGCTCTTCAGTGGACACATACTGAATTAGAAAGGGAGGTGAGTGTAACAATTTAACCTTTTGGGGGAAGATTATTGAAATTTTAGACTGAGTTTCAAGCTTCTTGGACTCAGAAAGTCATTATGCATATTTGCTTCTGATTTTAAAGTAATACTCTAACAACTAGGATTATAATTGTGCCTGTTGTTGATTAGTTTACTATGGACACTAGACTATAATCGAAAATAAAAACAAATTATTTAAAAAATTAATAGAGGTTTTTGAACTGGTTGATTAATCTAGACTCTAAATTTCATTTTCCATCATAGCTCCATAAGAGTAGATTATCTTCCCTAACTGGCACATACCTTTTCAGCTTCATTTTATGTGTTGTCTTGAGGGTAGGGGCCATCTTTCTTTTTCCTTCTACATGTATCCCCACTGTGTAACACAGTCTCTGGAATGTATTGAATGCTTAATAAATATTAGCTGAATTGATTTTAATTGGCAATCTATATAATTAGCTTACATTATTATTAATGCCATCTATAAAATAATTCAATAGTAATGGTTAATAATTCAGTTCAAACAAAGATTGAACAAGGCACCAAAAGTCAAAGAGAAACATGAGGCAATCTTTATTAGCAGACTCAAGGAAAACATCTCCTGGAGAAATAAGACATTCATAGCATTAGGAAAATGGAGTTTGGGAATGAGAAAACAAGAACATTAACAATTGGGATTAGGCTGAAGAACTTAAAATAGGAGGTGACACTTCCACTGAGATGAAGAAAGAAAAGGATTCTAAAAGGACAAGTTGAGAAAGAAATACATTGTATTCAAAGGAGTACTTATGCAAAGACATGAATACCAGAAAGGGTACATGACATTTCAGAAACACCTGGTAGTCCACTTGGGTTGGAATGTAGAATGTGTGAGGGGTGTAATAAATGATGGGCTTTAAATGCCAGGCTGAGGAATTTGTGTTTTGTCCTAGAGGTAATAGGAAGTTGCTGAAGATTTCTGAGTATGGTAGTGACATGACTAAACATGTGCTTTCAGAAGATTACTGTTAAAAAAAAAAAGATTACTGTGACAGCTGTGTTGAGAATTTATGGGAGAGGATGAAGCAAAGAAACAGAAAATAAGGAGGCTATTACAGCACTGAAAGAAAAAGTGATAAGAACTTAAATGATTAGGTTGGTTGCAGTAGTGAAGAGAAAAGGATACATCCAAAAGATTTTTGAGGGGGAAGGAATGGGAAGTATTAAAGATTACTCTGACATAATGAACTTTCCTGTCTGGTAGAATGAAAGTATTCACAACATAAAAAGCAAAGTTTGTAAGGGAAAGGATTGTGTGTGTGTGTGTGTGTGTGTGTGTGTGTGTGTGTGTGCGTGTGTGTGTGTGTGTGTGTAGGTGGTGAGGGTGAATGATAACTCGTATATTTATAACCTGGAATTTCATAATCATGTCCTCAAAGGGGAAGTGCTCCAAGAATTTGGCAACAACACATGAAAGAGATATTCCTAATAAATAGAAAGATTTGAAATTGAATGAAGAGGTAGGACAGGGAGAGGAGGAGGGAGAGAGAGAAAGAAAGAGAAAAACAAAGAGAAAGAGAGAGAGACAGAGAGAGACAGAGAGACAGAGATAATGACATGTGGATATTTAGAAGACAAGAGGTTTCATGACATTCTTCTTGGGATACATTTTAAGGAGGGCACCTAGGTGTTCCAGTGGGTAGAGCACCAGTGCAGGAGTCAGGAGGACCTGAGTTCAAATCTCGCCTTAGACACTTGACATTCACTAGCTGTGTGACCTTGGGCAAGTCATTTAACCCCAATTGTCTCATCCTGGGTCATCTCCAGTCATCCTGATGAATATCTGGTCACTGGATTCAGATGGTTCTGGAGGAGAAATGAGTCTGGTGACCTGCACAGCTCTCCCTCACTCAAAAACAAAGTCAAGTGCAAGTCATGTCATCATTTCTCTGATAGCATGGTCTTCTTCAGCAACGAAGGATGACCAAACACATACATTTTAAAGGGGCAGGCAATAATGATCCAACAAAGCAGAAGGACTGAAAGAGGGGGAAAGAACTTGGAAAGAATTGAATAATGGTAGAATTAACCACTGGTTTTTAGATCTACAATAGATTTGATGATCAGACCCAATAATTAGTCACTCATGGTTCAATGCTATCTTAAAAGAAGGTCAGTCAAAAAGGGCTCTCTCATGAACCTGTACTTAGAGTTATGCTGCTTAACATATTTAACAATGGCTTACAGAATGACAGAGAGGGTATGCTTTTAAGTTTTTTAAAGTGACACACTAGAGAGGAAGTTCTAGTAAACACTTTTGATGAAAAGGTGATTATCTAAAATGGTCTTAAAAGGGTAAATAATTAGATCAAATAGCACAAGAATAAATACAGGGATATATATAAATTCTTACAATTGGGCTTAAAAAATTAGCTTTGTGGGATATGTGGTTAGACAGTACTTCATCTAAAAAAGATCCAGGGTATTTGATTCACTAGATACTTATATATGAGTAAATAGTCTGTGGTAAAAAATAATAATAATCAATGAGTCTTCTGCCTTATCACCCTTTTTAGATTTTAAAAAATGCAGGAAGCAGAGTATTTAGAACTAAGGATTTGATTACTTTGCAATATTCTCCTCAGGTCACATATGGAATATTGTATTCAGTTCCAAGGACACATCTTAGGAAGAAAAGAGAATATATTGAGAGAAGGGCAATAGGCATAGGGAAGATCCTTGAGATTATGACATATGAGAATTGGCTACAGGATAAAACAGGAGAAATAGGAATATTTATCCAAGGAAAAAATGTTTTAAGTGAGACATGATAGTCATCTTTTGAGACCCCTAAATACTATCATATCAAAGAGGGAAAATTCTAGCATTCCTTGGTCACAGAGGGTTTAACTAGGAGCATTAGATAGAAATTTCAAAGAAAAAAGTTATTTTTAATTAATTAATTTATTTTTAGTTTTAAACATTCATTCACAGAGGATTTTGAGTTCCAGATTTTCTCCTTATCTCTCCCCTCCCTGTACCCTGAAATGACATTCATTCTGATTACCCATTCTCGCAGCATGCTCTCCCATTTATCATCCATCCCAATCCCCTTCCCCCTTACTTTCTTGTAGGGCAAGATAGATTTCTATACCTCACCACCTATATATCTTATCTCCCAGTTGCATATAAAAACAAATTTTAACATTTGTTTTTTAAACTTTGAGTTGCAAATTCTCTTCCTTCTTCCCTCCCCACTCACCCTCATTGAGAAGGTAAGCAATTCAATATAGGTGTAATTATGCAAAACATTTCCATAATAGTCATGCTGTGAAAGACTAACTGCATCTCCCTCTATCCTATCCCATCTCTCTCCCCACTAATTCTGTTTTCAACTTTGGCCCTGTCCCTTTTCAAAAGTGTTTGCTGCTGACTACCACTTCTCACCATCTGCTGTCTCTTCTATCATCCTCCCACCCTCATCATCTTCTCCCTTACAGTCTCATAGGGTAAGATACCCAACTGTATGTTATTCTCTCCTTTAAGCCAAATTCATTTAAAATAAGATTCACTCATTGCTTCTCACCTCCTCCCTCTTCCCCTCTATTGTGAAACCTTTTTCTTGTCTCTTTTATGTGATATATTTAATATTATTATAATTTTATGTGATAATTTCCCCTTTCTTATCTCTTCCTTTCTCCTCCCATTATATTCCTCTCTCACTCTTAATTTTATTTTTAGATATCATCCTTTCATATTCAACTCACCCTGTGCTCTCTGTCTATCTATCTATCCATCTATTCATCCATCTATCTATATATCTGTCTATCTATCCATCTATCTATCTATCTATCTATCTATCTATCTATCTATCTATCTATCTATCTATCTATCTATCTATCTATGTATATTTCCTTCAACTACCTTAATACTAATCAAGGTTTCATGAGTTACAAATATCATCTCTCCATGTAGAAATGTAAACAGATAAACTTTAATAAGTCCCTTATGATTTGTCTTTCCTGTTTACCTTTTCATGCTTCTCCTGATTCTTATATCTGAAAGTTAAATTTTCAATTCAGCTCTGGTCTTTTCATCAACAATGCTTGAAAGTCCTCTTTTTAATTGAAATTGCATTTCTTCTCCTGGAGTATGATACTCAGTTTTGCTTGATTTTAATTCTAGCTCCTGCTTTTTCATAATCCAAATCCTTTGATCTCTTAATGTAGAAACTGCTAGACCTTGTTTTAACCTGATTGTATTTTCAAAATACTATCCTGAGCTGGAGCCTTCCTCTGTCACTTTGTGGGTTCTGCTGCTCTAGAATTTGGTTAGAGTCATTTTTTATGGGTATTTGCAGGGGTTTGGGGGAAGGTCTCAAGCAGGTCCCTGCTTTTAGTCTGCCATGTTGGCTCTGCCCCACCCAAAAGTTCATTTTTGATATAAGGGAAAGCTTTCTAATTATTCATGCTATCTTAATTCTTCAAAAGCCACTTAGGTATTTCAAGTATTTTATGGAAAGGTTTTTTTCATAGATTGCCAATGAAATGCCTTCCAACTCTGAGCTCTGTGTTTCTATTATGTCAAAGTAGGACACAGTATCTAGGAGGAGAAATTAGTCAATTGGGTCAAAATATGTAGAAAAGGCATGAATAATAATGCCTAAGAAAAGATAATTGAATTTAGAAGTTGAGATATTAGGTAATTTTCAGAGTACACTTGCAGTATAGTGGTTGGGTTAGAGGCCAAACTACAATGGAAATGAGCGCAGGTAGTGAGAAAGTGAAAGCATGTTGTGTGGTATATGTCAATGTGTTTATACATTGAAGTTCCTAAGTAAAATCATGCAAGTATGGGGGGGTAGAGAAAAACTATGAATCAGATACTGAATACCTTGAGAGTTATATTGAAGTTGCCTAATATGAGGAAAAGAGATGGGGAGGAAAGAAAGACTGAGTTAGATCATGAACTTGTTTAAGAAAGCAAAGTATCCTTGAAATAGATGGATAATAGGTACCAGGATTGGGATTGAGTGATAAATATGATTTAAATGAAATTCAAAGACAGATAGGTTACAGAGTGATAGTGGTAGGAGAAGGTAATCCAGAACCAGTGAGTCAGGGGTATGAAAGGAAGTGAGATCAATGCTGGACAGGGTGGCATGGGAAACTATCAGGAAAGAGCCTGGTTTTACTGAGTTCAAGAAGACAGAAGGAGTCAGAAAGAAAAGAAGTTAAAGGTGAAAACAGGTTTGTTACCTATGAAGAAGTAATTCCAGAGACTAGAGTAGAAGAACTGGGTAACTCTAAATAATCATGGAGTTTCAATGATTTTGTGAATGGTGGTCTTACATTTGCACATATGTATGCTGCACTTTTTCATATTTTAAAACTGTTTCCCCAACATAATCACATGGGACGTTAGGGACTTCAGGAGCCAAGTAGTGGAGTAAGTAGTAAATCACCAGAACTCTCCTGTTATTTACCTCAAAACAACCATAAAGCTCTAAAACAAATCCTGGAACAGTAGAAACAGCAAAAACACTGGGTGAAGCAATCTTTGGGCCCAAGAAACTTGGAACATCAGCAGCATAGGTCTGTCTCAGTTAGGTAGAGAGGAACTGCAATACAACATGGGAAGAGTAAGAGTCCCAGGGGGCCAGGGCAGGCCAGCAAGCTACAGGTGGATCCTGAGGCCCATTGTGGTCAAAGAGGCAGATGCAAACACCAAGACATTTCGTGTGCCTCAGCATAAGCAGGGAAGGCATTAGACTCCAGTTCAGAGAACCACCAAATGCTGAAGCATAGCCCCAAGCAAAGAGGTAACCTTCAGTTGCCAAATTCCCTAGTGCTTCAGTGTAGCCCCAGGAAATGTAGAAACACCCCACCTGTATCAGCACACACCAGACACAACTACTATAAATCTGACTCAGCATCAGGTAAACTGCCAGATCCCTACAGTCTCCAGAAGCACCAACCACCTTCCACCCAATCCACTCAGTTCAGCACCAGACACAAGGGTACTTGTTGGGCTTCAGGTCATCAGTGCACCATCATATGAATATGCAGGGCCTGAAACCACTGGCACAAGAAGTTGAGACAGTGTCCCTTTCCACCCCAGGAGCAGAGTTCAAAATTAAAAGAAAGGGAAAAAATATATTTAAAAAAGTTGAGCAAACAATAAAAAGAATCTGACCATAGAAAGTTATTGTGGTGACAGGAAAGCTCAAAGCAAAAACTCAGAAAAGAATAAAATGTGAAAAAAAAAAAAAAAACCTATGGACAAACCCGGTATCATCCTCCAATAAAGAAAGAAAACAGGAAGTGGTCTGAAGACTGGGGGGAAAAAAACTCATGAAAGAGCTCAAAAAGGAGCTTAAAAATCATATAGGAGAGGTAGAAGAAACATTGGGGAAAGAAATGAGAAACATGCAAGAGAGTTAGGAAAGAAGAGTCAGCACTTTGGAAAAAGAAAAGAACTGCTTAAAAAGTAGAATTGGTAATATGGAAAAGGAGATTACAAAAAAAAAAAAAACCTGAAGAAAATTCCTTAAAGAGTACAATAGGCTAAATGGAAAAGGAAGTACAAAAGCTAAGGGAAGATAAGAACCCCTTAAATATTAGAATTTGGCCAGTAGAAGCTAATGACTGTGAGATATTAAGAATCAATAAAACAAATACAAAATAATGAAAAAAATGGAAGTAAATGTAAAACATGGGGAAAATGATTGACATGGAAAATAGATCCAGAAGAGATGATATTATAATCATGGGACTACCTGAAAGCTATAATCAAAAAGAGGACTTGGACAGCATTTCTTCAAGAAATTATGAAAGAAAAATTTTCTGATGTCCTGAAACCAGAGGGCAAAATAGGCATTGAAAAAATCCTTTGATTACCTCAGGAAAGGGATCCCCAAATAAAAACTTCAAGGAACATTATAGCCAAATTTCAGAACTATCAGGTCAAGGACAAATACTATAAGTGACCAAGAAGAAAAATCCAAATATCAGGGAGTCACAATCAGGATTACATAGGATTTTGGCAGTTAAACATGAAAAGACCAGAGAGCATAGAACATGATATTTAGGAAGGCAAAAGAATTAGGACTACAAGTAAGAATCACTTACCTAACAATGTTAAGCATAATTTGTCAAGGGAAACATGGTCATTTGGTTAAGTAGAAGAATTTCAAACTTTCATAAGGAGAAGACCAGAATTAAACCAAAAATTTGATCTCCATTATCAAGATCCAAGAGAAACATAAACAGGTAAAAAGAAAAGAGAAACTAAATTAAACTAAAGTTGAACTATTTACAGTACAACGATACCTGAAATTCTTGAGAACTGTATCATTAATGGTACAGCTAGCAGGAATATACATAGATAGAAGATAAGGGTGTAAGGTAAATTTGAGGAAATGGAATGAAAATATATTAAGGAATGAGAAAGAGGAATACACTGGGTGCAGGAGGAAGGGATATGTAAAATGGAGGTAAATTGTTTCACATGAAGAGGAAGTAAAGACCTATTACAGTCAGGGGAAGATAGGAAGGTGGGCGATGGGCATTACTTTTCCTTACTCTCGTTGGTGTTGGCTCAAAGGGGGAATTATGTTCACAATCAGTTGAATATAGAAATCTATCTTACCCTACAGGGAAGTAGGAGAGAGGGAGACTAAGTAAAGGGATGGGAGGGGTAAGAACTGACAGAAGAGAAGGCAAACCAGGGAAGGTGGTAAACAGGAACAAAATATTGGTGAGGAGGCAAAGAGTGAAAGGAGAGCTGTTTCTTCTTTCACAACTGTGACTAATATGGAAATATGTTCACATGATTGCACATGGATAACCTATATGAAATTGTCTACCATTTTCAGAAGAGGGGAAGGGACAGGAAGAGGGTGAAAAATTTCAAACTCAAAATCTTGTAAAAATGAGTGCTAAAAAATTGTCTTAATCTGTAGTAGGAAAAAAATAACATTAAAACACAAAACGACACAGCAAAATAATCATGTGAAAGAGAAAAGTTTCAGATCATCATCCTCATTTTAGATGCTAAGAAACTGATACTCAGAGAGTTTGAGATTTACTCAGTTACAAAGCTATAAAGTATTAGACTGTGTACTTGAACTCAGGTCTTCTTATTTCCAAATTCAGTGCTCTTTTTCTGTAATACTTTTTATCTCACACATATGCAGTATGTAGCCTGGATATATCTCAAACATTCTTCAATCCGTTTCTTTTGTCTTCTGATATATTGCCCTATAGATACACAATGGAACTTATAAGAGGTCTTAATGCTTTGTATGACATAGCACAGACCTGCACTGGAACCTTTCCTAAAAATGCCTCAGCCTCTTCATTGAATTTTCATTTACTGTCCTTAGGAATCATTTTTATTAATCTTGTGTCCTACACATATTAGGTAAAACTCATTATCTGCTATATAGAAACTACAGGCAAGAGCAACATATTTGATAGAGTTTTAAGTTTTAAAGAGTTCTTTTTACCACCCCAATTTTAGGAGACAATACAAGTATTAAAACCCCCATTTAAGGATAAGGGAGATGAAGATTTTAGAAATTGTCATACATGGTCACATAATTATTAAATCTCAGAAATGGGCAGTAAACACAAGTCTCCTGACAAACTTAATTCTTGAGAGAGTGAATTGTCCTTCAGGATGCCTATGTTAAACTATAGACATTGAATTAAAATTATATAGTATGGCAGAATATTGCTATTACAAAAGACTCAGCTTCTCTCTGTGTCTCTCAAGCTTTGTCTCTCTCTCTGTCTCTGTTTTTGTCTCCCTGTGTCTCTTTTTCCTACCTAGGCCTGACTCTCTCTGTATCTTTCTGTCTCAACCCTCTCCTTTCCAGTTCCTTTAAAGTGTTTTTCAGCTCTAAATCTACAGATCTAAGATTCTATGCTCCCATGATACATGAAAATCTTCTGATATTGCATCCCCCCAGTTGTTAAATACCTTAGCTTTGCCTCAGGCCACCAAAATTTAGATGGTGCAATATACATATATATATATATATATATATATATATATATATACACACACACACACACACACACACACACACACACACACACACACACATACATATACATATATTCCTTCATCATTGTAAGAATTGTTTAGCCTTTAAATTGTCCAGAAATCCATATTTTAAAATGACACCATAAGAAGATCATATTTTTAACAATATGCAGCAACAGCTTAAATTTATATAGGCTGTTCTTTAATGTTAACAAAGCACTTTACATACACAGTGTCTCAGATCCTCACAACAGTACTGGGGATTAGCCACCAGTCCTGCTGTCTTCCTTTTTTTGTGTGAGGTTACCAAGTTCCACATACTTTCAATGATTTGTCAGTGGTCTCACAATTAGCTCATGTCAGAAGGCAAATTTGAAATTTCTAGTCTGGCACTCTATCCACTACATGGCACTGCCATTCATCCATTTCTGATATAATATGGTAACTAATTCCCTCTGCTATTCACTTGAATTGGTTTTAATTACTTGAATTATTTTTCATCTTTTATTATATAGTTAATTTTAGGCCATATAATTAGAACAATAGCCACTGCTTCTACAATAACAAAAGAAACTATTTTTAGTATATTTTTATTATTAATAATAATAAAGTTAGCATTCATATAGTTTTTTAGGAATTGCAAAATTATATACTTATGTTATCTTATTTGATCCTCACAACTTTGTTAGGTAGGTGTTATTATTATCATACCCAATTTAAAAATGCAGAAACTGGGAGAGGTTAAGTCACTTGCCCAGGGTCACACACAAGAGACTGGGATATTCCTTATTTGACATTCAGTACTCTTTTCCACTCTGTTACCCACTCCAAGCTGTTCTGTTGGCTGCTTAGTTACTCACTGCAGGCACCAAAAATCACAGTATGCCTTTATCACATGTAAAACACTATGTTTTTAAAAGTGGGATCAAATCAAGCCTTATTTTTTTTCATTGTTTCTATTAATAAATTTTATCCAAAGCATTTTCTTATCTTAGGAATGTTGTTATTAATTTTCTTGTTAATGGCTTTATCTGCCTACTTCTGCCTTCATCCAAATTTCCAAAGAAGTACATATGGTTCCTTAATAAGGTAATATGAACCCTAATGTTTAAGGAATTGCTAAGTTTGCTGATGATTCATATTCCCATTTACTTAAGAAAAGTTGACTGTGATAATTGAGAACCCACTTGGAGCAAGAGATCAAGACAGCAAATTTGACAGTCTACATTGATACTGGCAACTGGTAAAGGCTTTAAAAAAAAATCTTCCTGGAACTTCCAGAGCCCACCCAGTGTTTGGAGCTGTTTTTAAGTGGAAATACAGATTTTTTAAAGGCTTCAAGAATCCAAAATAAAAATAAATGAAAGTGTTCAAAAAACTCAGAGTCTGTCTACACTGTGGACAGTGAAAAAAGTAGTCCACCAATAAATTTGAAAACAGTCAGAACTTTTTGAATATTAATTCACTGGTGAAGTCTAATCAAAATAAGATCAAAATAAGTGCAATTTAAGTTGAGAGGGAAGCAACTGTACTTAAGCCATCAATAGGAAGTAAATAGAGTTGGACTAATGGTATTCTTACTATTTCCCAGAATCCAAGTCAGAGCAACTCAAAAGGGAGGGCAGACTGGTTATACTAAGAAAATGTGTATAATGCAATATGTAATGTAGTAACAGTGAGGAAATGAGAACTCCAGAAAAATTGTGCTTGTTTTTAATAGTGGGATGATTCATTTTATTATACAGTTAAATTTGAGCTTAAATGACCTTAGAGGTATCTTCTCCAAGCCTTATTCAAGGAAACTTAGGCCCCTAGAAGTTATATAACCTGTCCAAGATTGTGTAGCAAATTAAATGACATAGCCAAGATTTGAACAGTTTCTCTGACTCTGAATCCAGCATTCTTTTCTTTATATCTCTATGCCATTAATAAATAGTTGTTGATTGATTTCTGTCATTCTGATTATGGACTAATCTGATAAGGTGAAGATTTATTTTAATTTAATAAATTGATGGAGCTTCACCAATGTGGATTTTCTAATGTTCAGTAAAATGTGTTTTCTGATTTAATTCCTTCTCAATTGATTATATTCATTGCATTGATGGATTTCTATGGAGTATGAATCCTCTGATGTTCAACAATATGTGCTATGATTTACAGTTTTCCTAAAACTCTTTCACTTAAATTGTTTTGTATCAACAACATTTTATTAGGCATCTTCTGTGTGCCAGGCACTGTGATAATTGTTGGGGATATATATACCAAAATGGAACATTCCTAACTCTTAAGGAACATACAGCCTGCTGGGGACATGCAGTGTATTACTCATAAATTGGCAAATACATGCAAGTGAAATAGACAGTGATTTTGGCACTGTAATTTAACTGAAAAAGTCTTAAAGGATATGGTTTCTGAGATAAGCTTTGAGGGAACATGAGGTTCAGCGAGTTATAGGTGAGGTAGAAGAGCATTTCAGACACGGGAGAAGAAGGGTGTTAGCATGTAGAAAAGCACAGGGGTTGATGATAGAATGTCAAGAAAAGGGAATAAATAGCAAATAGATAAGTTCAGTCACTAAGTAGAGTGTGAGTTCTGCGATTTTCAGTAAGGACTATATTTAGGATGGAGTATCTCATATTCTCTGTCTTCATAAGGGTTCTCTCCAGGATGAATACCCTGACGTTAGATATTCTTCCTGAAGAATATAAACTATTCATCATACTTTTAAGGCTACTCTTTAGAATTTGATATTCCATAAGGTCTGACCTCTGATTGAAGTCCTCACATTCATTTCATTCATATGATTGCCTATGGATTCAAGTTTTTGAATTTATCATTTTCTCTGAGGTAAAATGAGGGTGTCATAATACATACATATTTTAACTGACTACTTGCATGGAAAGAAGAAGAGAGGCAGTTTTAAATATATTTTATAAATATACATATATGTATGTACTATATATATATAAAACACATATGTGTGTATGTCCACATATATATGTACATACACATATATGTACGTGTTCATATATATATATATATATATATATATAAAATAGATAGATACAAAATATTTTCCTCCTGTAATCATCAGTTAAATTTTGATATTGCCAAGGGAAATTTGTGTGTGTGTGTGTGTGGGGTGGTAAGATTATTATTCCTTTCATAGTCTTTCTCCTAAATCTGTTCCTTCTGACTTTCTGTCCCCAGAGTCTGAGGTGCTTTATTTCCTCACCTCATCTCTACTTCCTGACTTCCGTCAAGACTCAGCTTGGATCATCTTTTGCAAAAAATCTTTCCAAGTCCCTCATTTCTCTCTCTCTCTCTCTCTCTCTCTCTCTCTCTCTCTCTCTCTCTCTTTCTCTCTCTCTCACTTCTTTTTGAGATTACCTCTCATTTGTACTAAACTGCCCTTTTAGAAATGCAAGTTTCTATTGTTTTTACAAGTTTTCTCCCCATTTGAACATGAAGTAGAAACACAGTTTATTTTTAATTAATTATTATTATTATTATTTTTTTTTTACAAATTTTCTCCCCAGTTGAATATGAACTTCTCCAGGGAAGGCACTAGTTTGTTTTTGTTTTTGTTTTTGCTTTTATTAATTCCTAACAATTGGCATAGTATCTGGTACCTAGTAAGTGCTTAATAAATGTTCATACATGATAATGATATAATTACAGTCTTTCATATGGAGGAATTTTGTTTTGACAGGAGCCAGAAAATACTTCTGCATAAAGAAAAAGAGTACATTCTTTTTTTAAAAAAAATATTTGCTTTAATGTACTGCTTGTTTCATAAAGGAATGGTTTAATGCCTAAAATCAGTCAGAAGAAGACTCTGATTTAATCAAAACTGACAAAATACATCATAAGAAGCAGTGGTATTTTTAACAATATGACTTAAAGGTATAAATATCAAGGACTAAATCACCTTATAAAAGATGGTAATGGTTCATCTTCATGTGAACAGTTTGATAAAGGGGCAAAGAAAGACTCCTATGTATTAAAAATGATGAAATTTGATTGTAAAAGTACAATTTAAAAGACAAGACACTGAGATTGAGGACTATTTTGAGAACTGATTAATTTTTTGGAAATGGTTTAAAATGTAAAAGAGTAAAACAAAAAAAGAAGACAGAAAAGAATATATAATTATTTTTCACCTAGGGGATGATTTGGAGAATTTTTAGCTCATAAATGAAAGGTGATTCACTTAGTACCAGTTGGCTCTGATTTTTTGCTATCAGGTGTTGAGACAAAGAGGTTGAAGAGAGAAGAGCAGGGAATCAAATTATTCAAAATATATATATACATATATGTGTATATATGTATATATACATACACATATGTATATATGTATGAAATATGAATATACAAATATATGTGCATGTAAATATATATTTGTTGAAGGTGTTTGAAAAACTCATAAGCAGGAATTATCAGTTGGAAAAAAAAGGTTTAAGCCAATAGTTCCTGATTAGTTTAATAAAGACTGAAGCTTACTTGGGCAGAACTTCAGCTCTAGTTATTTCCCTTGAGTACCACCTAGAGCTTGAGAGAGACATTTCATACCTTTTCATCTTTGTTGACCTCTCCAGTTGGAGAGAAAAGCAGAAAATCCAAAGAAGTTTTGGAATTGCTTTGCGATAAAGAAAGAGATACTAAACTCTTAAGTGGAAAAAACAAAATCCCAGAGAGCAATGAGCTAGCGAGGTCAATTTCTCTTCTCCCGAGTCAATCTAAGAAGTTTTGCTATAAGCTCTTTTTGTTCAATCAAATTGGATGACATATCATCCTGTTGAGTGAATAGCTGGCTGGGCTTGTATTATACAAAGATGGAATGAAGAACTTTGCGTTTTTCTGGCTGAAATAGAACTGCTAGTCAAATGAAATTTTGGTTTTTCAACTCCATTTTAATGATGATTATAAGCTAAAAAAAATAAAGATCATGTAAGTTTTTCATTGCTTCAAGAAAACAGGGGGATAAGAACATATACCTATGAAGAAAGTTGTTGTTGTGTCTGTCCTTCATTCTCAAAGAGGACCATAATATCAAGATGATGACATGACTTGCACTTGACTTTGATTTGAGTGAGGGAGGGCTGTGCAAAGTCGCCAACCTCACTTTCTTCTCCTGAGTCATCTGGGTCCAGTGGCCTGATACTCTTCAGGACAACTGGAGATGGCCTAGGATCCAATGTGAGACCCTGACACTTTCAGGCTAAGGTCTTATCACATTCTCATTTTGAGTGAGATACACCCATTCAATGAACAGGCATCTTTAAGTAGTTACTCAAATGATGGTCCCTTTAATCAAATAAAAAGAAAATCAGACTGGAAGGGGAAGACCCTCAGAATTTCTGGGTGAAAGAGAAACAATTACTACTTAATAATTACAATCCCTCTGTGCTAGGTGGGAGGGGACTTGTCCTGTCTTTGAGCTCCAGAGTGAATTAGGTTTAAGACTTAATCTTTGAGCAAGAAATATAGCCAGTAAACTTAGAGGAAAAATGGCAGCTTTGCGGCATGTAGTGTATCTTCCCATGGGTGGAACACCAGAGGAGAGGAGGAGGAGAAGGAGGAGGAGAGGAGCTGTTCCTCATTCACAGGTTGTGTTTGTCCTTTGTCCCAGAGGAGGACCCTGACATCAAGATGATGGCATGACTTTCAAGGGAAAGACCAACAGGAAGAAGTTACCAGAGAAATGAGGTCAAGTCCATAAACTTTTTCTAAATGAAGCAATGATTATGTGAGTTTCAATAAGAATATAGTTTCTCTTCTTTCTTGTACTTTCATGTAAGATTTCTTAAATGGTTGTCTACTCTCTCTCAAGGAAACTGAGTAAATGTGCTAGACAGTGTGACCCAGGTTTATGTGTGAATAGTGTTATAGTTATTTTTTCAGCATTTGGCTAATAAAGTCATAACTGTGTCTTTGTTATCATTTGCTTTATTTCCAAGTGAATAGTTCTGTTTAATATTTTAAAGTGCCCTCTTTGTGGGTGGCTGGTTGTGTAAATGGAAACAAACCAGTGGAAACTTAAAAGCTAAATTGCTGAGTAGAATGGATTCCTGAACAATAAGGTTTACACTTGGGACACAGGGAATTTGAGTATAAACATGTTGTGATCCTTTTATGGGATCCTATCTATAAATGTCTGTGTGGGAGCAGATTGGAGTGAAAGTGCCAGCTTAGAGATTGAAAAGGTACCCACAAACTTTGTATGAAAGGTGTAAAACATCACAGAGTGGGCAAAGCACACCACAGATATGTGAAATAGTATCAAAAGATTATAGAGTTAGAGCTGGAAGGGACATTGTAGTTTATTAAGTCCAACCCTTCCATTTTACAAATGAGGAAACCAACAAACAGAGAGCTTAAGTAAGTTCCGCAGTGTCGTGTAGTTAGTAATAATCTGAGACATATTTGAACCTGAATCTTCTTTCGGGTGCATGAAATAACATTCTCAAAGCTCCCTGATACTGAACATGGTCTGTGTAAGTCTAGAATTACTAGTATAGTGAAATAAAAGTTGGAAAATGTAGATTTTTAGCAAAAAAATATAGGTTGTTTTACTGTGTAAACTATTTCCTAAGAATAGGAGAAAATTTGGAGCTTCTTTTAATCTTCAGGACACAGTAAAGCAATGACCAACTCTGTGATAACCCAAGGATTTCTAAAATCTATTTTAGTCAATGGTTTGGTATGTGCAAAGTTAGCCTAAGTGACTCCATGTTAAAAAAAAATAAAAAAAAAGTCTTGCTTAACAATGATTACCAAGGCCTACTTCAGCTGCTTTATCCTGGCTTCTCTTGACACCTCCAAGAAGATATGGCTACACTTAAGAGATTAGCCAGCGCTGATATATGTTGCAGAAGTCAAGAGGATGAGGAGTTTCTTGGAGGCTTGCTTCAGCTTGTCATGAAAGGAAGCTTGGGGTCCTTGGTGATAGTACAAGGCCCACTTGAATACTTCAGTGTCAGGATGCTCTTTTACATGTGGCAAGGACAGATGTTTACAGATATTATTTGAACAGACCAAATCTTTGAGATGAAAAGTTTCAGGTTAACTGTTTAAAAAAAAAAAGAAATTGCTTAAAATTTGGGTGCAGACACAACTAGTATGCAAAAAATGGTGATCCTGAAATACCCCTGTGTGTGTGCATGTGTGCATGTGTGTGTGTGTGTGTGTGTGTGTGTGTGTGTGTGTGTCCTTTGACAGGAAAAAGTTAGCATGACATAAAACCCATTTACTCAGAATGTATACCAATCAGCATTTTCTACCATATATGAAAGTCATTTACTCCTATCTATAGAATCAATGGGCAATTTGTAATAGGCTGTACCCCAACTACTTGCTGCCTTAATGTGGTAATAAACAGCCTTTGTCTTATTTTCCTGAGTTTGTCTTATTAACAAAGGCAAGACCCAAACTAGATTTTTTTAAACTGGTAAGTATATAATTTGGTCCATAAAAACAGTACCCACAAATGTATATATCCACCTTATAACAGTAGAAATAGTATCAGAAGAACTTGCATGGCTGTTAATCCAGTAGTTTGAATGGTTAAATATTTTATTTGCATACATTAATTTCTATTAACTAAGAGGTTGCAAATAAGAAAAAATGATGTAAAAGAAGTAATTTCTATTTTTGGTATAATTTGTAGAAATGGCATTCATTTGGAGAAAAAAATAAAGTTAGATTCAGTTTGATTATGATTAGTTTTTCTTGGTGTAATAATCATAATTTCTTTTTAAAACACAGGAAACAAAAAACCCCCAAACGTGTAAGCCTTTATTTTGCTTTCTTTTTAGTGCCATTGGTACAAATAATGACTCATATAATTTTGCGAAGGAGTTCAGAATAGGTTGCAAGGAAACACACTTAAATGTATCTGATCTCTTTACTTTTGAAAACTTTTTTTTTTTACTTAGTAGGGGGCTGGAGCCAAGATTGCAGAGCAGAAGGATGAACTTGTAGAAGCTCTCTCCCATAAAATATCTGTAAAAAATAACTCTAAACAAACTCTAGAGCAACAGAAGCCACAAAATGATGGAATGAAAGAGATTTCCAGGCCAAGACGGCCAGAAAGCCTGACAGGAAAAGTCTATCACACTGGGTGCAGAGCACAGCCCAACCTTGGCCATATGGTTCAGCTCTGACAGGACCAGAAGAGGCTTAAGCAGCGGCAGTTCCCAAATTACTCAATCCACAAACACCAAAGATAGTTTCAAAGGTCAGTAAGAAAGCTCTTTCACCTGGGTGAGAAGGGAATGGGGTCTGGCCCTGGCCTCAAGGGACAGCATCCATTTTTGGAGGCCTAGGCCTAAAGATCCTGGGGGAATTGATCAGCTTATCTGGGTCTCAATCCTAAGTGGCCACCCTGGGGTGAGGAGGAGTGCTAACTGGCATGGCAGAGCTAGAGACAGTTGTGAAGAAGGAATTTTACTCTCAGATCCTGGGCAGAAAAGCTTGTGGTTACTTCCAGACCAAAGCACAGGCCAAAAGAGGAATAAACTCCTTTCCCATGATTGTGTCATCTTGGAGGAACTGAGAACTTACAGGTCCCTAGAGTATAAAAAGGACTCAAAAGTTAAGTAATTCGCTGGGAAAATGGCCAAAAAAGGGGGAAAAAATAAGACTATAGAAGGTTACATTCTTGGTGAACAGGTATTTTCTTCCATCCTTTTGGATAAGGAAGAACAATGCATGCCATTAGAGGAAGACATAAAAGTCAAGGATTCTGCATTCAAAAGCTCCAAAATAAATTTGCAATGGTTTCAAGACATAGAAGAACTCAAAAAGGTTTTTGAAAATCGAGAGAGGTGGAGGAAAAATTGGGAAGAGAAATGGAAGCAGTGAAAGAAAATCATGAAAAGTGAGTCAATAGCTTGCTAAAGGAGACCCAAAAAATGCTGAAGAAAATAACATCTTTAAAAATAGACTAACTCAAATAGAAGAAGAGGTCCAAAAAGCCAATGAGGAGAAGAATACTTTAAAAAGTGGAATTAGCCAGATGGAAAAGTAGGTGCAAAAGCTCACTGAAGAAAATAGCTCTTTAAAAATTAGAATGAACAGATGGAAGCTAATGACTTTATGAGAAATCAAGAAATTATAAAACAAAACCAAAAGAATGAACAAATACAAGACAGCAAAATATCTCATTGGATAAACAACTGACTTGGAAAATAGTTCCAGGAGATACAATTTAAAAATTATGGAACTACCTAAAAGCCACAATCCCAAAAGGAGCCTAGGTATCATCTTTCATGAAATTATTAAGGAAAATTACCCTGATATTCTAGAACCAAAATGTAAAGTAAATATTTAAAGAATCCATTGATCACCTTCTGAAAGAGATCTGAAAAGAAAAACTCTGGGGAACATTGTAGTCAAATTCCAGAGTTCCCAGGTCAAGGAGAAAATATTGCAAGCAGCAGAAAGAAACAATTTGAGTATGATGGGAATATAATCAGGATAACATAAGACCTAGTACCTCCTACATTCAGGAATCGAAAGACTTGGAATATATTACAGAAGTCAAAGGAACTAGAATTAAAACCCAGAATCACCTACCCAGCAAAACTGAGTATAATACTTCAGGGGAAAAAATGATCATTCAATGAAATAAAGGACTTTCAAGCATTCTTGTTGAAAATACCAGAGGTGAATAGAAAATTTGACTTTCAAACACAAGAATCAAGAGAAGCATCAAAAGCAAAACAGGAAAGAGAAATCATATAGGACTAAGTAAAGTTGAACTGTTTACATTTATTATTCTTTAAACTTTTCTCAGTATTTGGATAGTTGGAGGGATTTCACATATATATATATATATATATATATATATATATATATATATATATACCAAGGGCACAAGGAAGGGATGATATCTAAATGAACAAAATTAATAGGTCAGAGAAGAAAGTATCAGGAGGAGAAAGGGAGAAATGGAATGGCTCAAATTATCTCTCCTAAAAGAGACAAGAAAAAGCTTTTTCAATGGAGGGTAAAAGGGGGGAAGTGAGAGGGAAAAAGTGAATTTACTCACATCAGATTTGACTTAAGGAGGGAATAACATACATTCACACTCATTTTGGTATGAAAATCTATCTTACACTACAGGAAAGTAGTAGAAAAAGGGATATGTGGGATGGGAGGATGATAGAAGTGAGGGCAAGTGAGAGGAAGGAGTAATTAGAAGTAAACACTCTTGGGGAGGGACAAGGTCAAAAGAGTGAATAGAATAAATGGGGGGCAGGACAGGGTGGAGGGAAATATGGTCAGTCTTTCACAACATGACTGCTATGGAAGTCTTTTGTAAAACTACACATATAGCCTATATTGTATTGCTTGCCTTCTCAGTGGGGATGGGTGGGGAGGGAGGAAGGGAGAGAAGTTGGAACACAAAGTTTTAGGAACGAATGTTGAGAATTGTTTTTGCATGCAACTGGGAAATAAGAAATATAGACAATTAGGTATAGAAATCTATCTTGTCCCATAAGGGGATAAGGGAAGGGAGGGGTGTGATAAAAGGGAAGACAGATAGGGGGAAGGGATAATCAGAATGTATGTTGTTTTGGGGTGGGAGGAGGGAAGAGATGGGGAGAAAACTGGAACTCATAATCTTGTGGAAATAAATGTTGAAAACTAAAAATAAATAAATTAATTAATTAATTAACAATGAAAAAAATAAAAATAAATTTTTGCTTGCTGGCCACCTAGTAAATGTGATCCTGATACAGTTCTATACTTCATCTGTTTTTGTCCTCCCATAGGATGCCATAAAAAGAAAATAAAATGACAATATGAATCATCTTTATAGAATTCTAGTCTTTAAAAAAAAAGACACTACCTGTCTCTTCCATAAAATAAATGCAGAAGAAAGAAAAAAAAGAAATTATACTTAATATTTAGTATAAACAAGGTTGAAAATGCTGAAGAATATGACATCAATTCAACTTTTATCACATATAATACAAATTTGTCCAAGAACTCTAAGAATTTCAGTTTTACTCATTCTGATGTTGATAATTCAATTCAATAAATACATATTTACCATTTCCTCTGTTCAAGAGATTATCAGAGATAAGCAAGAAATATTTTTTGCTCTCACTCAGATTTCAACTTGGTGAGGGAGAAAACTTGTGTATACATATCACAAATGGCCAGAATAATAGGTAAAATCTAAATGCAAAGGGAATGGAGCAGAGAATGATTGCTTTTCACTTGGAGATGTTATTGATAGTTTCCTGGAAAAGACAACATATGATTTGCACTGTAATAAGTGGTTTCAATTTTGAAAGGCAGAGAGTGAGCAAAACGAATTCTAGGAAAATGAGTAGGGAGAGCAAAGACACAGGACCCTATAGGAGGAATGGCAACTAAGAGCATAGATTTAGAACTGGAAAGGACCTTAGAGTGCCACTTATTCAAAGTGTCATTTTACTGTTGAGGTAAATGAGGTGCAGAAAGGAAATTATTTAGTATGGGTTCTCTGACTCCAAATCTGGTATTTTCTTACTGTACTTCACTTTGGAACATAGTGAAAAAATATACATAAATTAGAGAAAAAACTGAAAAACTTAGTTTGGAGTCAGAGTGTAAAGGACCTTCCAAGGTAAGGAACTTATTCTATAGGCAATTTAAGCTGAGGAATGAAATAATAAGAGCTGTCCTTTAGAGAGATTCATCTGACAGCAATGAGCAGCATAAATATTATAAGGGAGAAATCTGAAGCTGGAAAATCAAGAAAGAGGCTACTGTAGGAAATCAGGAGAGGGATAATTAGGAACTCATTTGGGGTTTTAGCAATGGAAATGGAAAAGTAAGAAAGGATCTAAGAGATAGTGAAGAATAAGAATAGATTAGACTTGACATCTATTTGGATGTTGCAGCTAAAGGAGAGGGAGGAGGCCAAGATAATTCTTAGGTTTCAAGTCTCAGAATTCTATCTGAGAGTATAATGATGATAGCAAATATAGAAGCAAGGAACAAGTTTGAGGTTGAGGGTAGTGGAAAATAATGAATTTGTTTATGGGTGTGTCAAAGGGGAGATGTTAATCATATAAATGAAGGGAGTTGTAGGAAGGGTGATAGAGATATCATGAGGTGGCATAGTGAATAATAGATAAGATGTGGGACTTGAAATCAAGAAGAATTGGTTCAAATTTCACCTTGGATAAGTCACTTACCCTCTCCCAGCTTGTTTCCTCATCTGTGAAATGGGGAGTAATAACAGCATCTACCTCACAGGGTTGAGGAGAAGATCAAATGAGATAATTTATGCAAAAGACTTCGCAAAAACAAAGAATTATAGAATTATTTTTATTATTATTATTATGAAATGTAGGCATGGAACTTTAGAAAGGATTAATAGGAATTTGGAGATCTTACACCAAAGGTTTCAACCTTTAGAATGAAGATGAATAGTAAAGAACAGACAATAAAAGAAGTCAGAGTTTCTGAGTCTTGGGGAATTCATGCATCTTAAAAACGGGGGAATGAAGGACAAGTAAAGTAAACAAACATGTCATAAATATAGTAAGAGAAACAGGTTAGGGCACTGTCATAGGATGATATATTTAGAGTTCAAAGGGATGTCAGAAATCAACCAGTACAACCCTCTCATCTTACAAATATGGAAACAAGTCCAAGGGCACCAAACATCTTGCCCCAGTTCATATCAGTAGCAAATATCAGGTTAATGCATGATCATCAATTAATATAGGTATATAAAAAGGTATAATGAAGATAAGTACTGGCTACTCTCATGAAGGTCAGTGCCAGTTCTGAATCAAAGAGATATGTCCTATAGATCATGTAGTCATGAAGAAGTTCTTTGTAGATAACATTGTTATGTACAAAATATAGCATATTTGCCTTAATTAAACATATAATTACTCAAAAGGTTTTGCCTGAAATTTTCTCAAAAACAAAAATACCCCCCAAAAGATATAAAGGAAATATATAGAGGAAGCAGAGGCAAGATGGCAGAGTAGACAAGCATTTATCTGAACTCTCCCAAGCTTTCCTTTAAACAAATCTGAAATAATGCCTCAAATACAGTGCTGGAGATGCACAACCAACAAAAGGTCAGGTGAAACAATTTTCCAGTCAAGATAACTTATCAGGTCAATAGGAAAAGTCTGTCACACCTAAGTGGTGGAGTGTCCTGGGAACACAGAATAGGCAGCAAAGGCCACAACTTAGAGGAAGTTGCATTGACAGCAGCAGCAGTGTCAGAAACTCTCAGCCCATAGACAATAGAGGGTTTGGTTCAAAGGCTGGTCAGAAGGAAATTTTGGAGTACCATTTGCTGGTATTGGGTTAAGGACTCTGTTGCATTGTCTATACACAGTTTGAGGTCAAAATCCCAGGACCAAAAGGAGAGATAGGAGCAGAGTAGCAAGGGTCCTGTTCATAGTTCCACTGCAGAGAAGAATACTTGTAGCAGCTCATATGGAAATAACAATGCTGGTCTCAATTCCAAGACAGAGAAGATAGCAATAACTATTATAACTACAGGAGACCAGAGGACCCAGTCAGAAAAGGGGTTCTAGTGCTAGTGACTACAGGTGAACAAGGTCCCTTCCTGGGTAAAGACCAGAACACAGGGTAGGAGAGCAGTGATCACACCCCTTGTTAGATCATACCACTTTAATAGCACCAAAAACCTACAGGCTTCCAGAGCTACATCTGAAGAGAGCAAAATGAAAAGGCTGAAGATTGGGACAGTGCCTTGTCCACCCAGGGAACAGAACTCAGCTTTAACATCAGGTTAAAAGTCAAGAGATAGACTGAAAAAATGGACAAACAACAACAACAACAACAACAACAAAGAACCTGATCATAACAACTTACTACGTTACAGGGAAGATCAAGATGCAAAGTCATAAAAGACAAGTACATCAAAGCAGAGGGGCGGAGCCAAGATGGCGGAGTAGAAAGATGCACGTACACATAGCTCCGAACCCACAACCCATAGAACGGCTACAGGGAAGTAACTCACGGCGAATTCTGAACCCAGAGGCCACGGAACATTGGAGCGAGGGAGATTTTTGTTCCAGAGAGACCTGCAAACCTCTCACAAAAGGTCCTTCACGCTGTGGACTGGGTGCCAGGACTGGGAGCTGAGTGCAGCCCTGCTGCGGTCGCGGCACCAAGAGGAAAAGATCCGAGCAGGCTTCAGGGACAGGATCTCCAGCGGCCACGTGGGTCCCTCCACCCACAGAGGGACCTGCAAAACTCTCGCAAAAGGTCCGTCGCACTGCAGATGCGGAGCCCAGCCCAGACCTGCCGCGGCCGCGGCATCAAGAGGTACAGATCTGACCAGGCTTCAGGGATGGGATCTCCAGCAGCCGCACAAGTCCCTCCACTCACAGGTGATGGGGGTTAGTGAGAGAGTCTCTTTGGCGGGTCGAGAGAGGAGTGGGGTGCCCCCATAACTCAGGCCCCCCGGGGAGGTAGAAGCTGAGAGGTGGCTGCAGACCAGGGCTCCCCAAGGGGGCAGGAGCCTGCATCCATTGTGGAAGGTCTGTGCATAAACCCCCTGAGGGAACTGAGCCTGAGAGGCAGCCCTGCCCCAACCTCAGCACCTGTACTTAATCTCACACTGAATAGCAGCCCTGCCCCCGCCAAAAGCCCTAAGGCTGGAAGCAGCATTTGAATCTCAGACCCCAAACGCTGGCTGGGAGGATCAGGAGGCAAGGTGGGTGTGAGGAGAATATTCAGAGGTCAAGTCACTGGCTGGGAAAATGCCCAGAAAAGGGAAAAGAAATAAGACTATAGAAGGTTACTTTCTTGGTGAACAGGCATTTCCTCCCTTCCTTTCTGATGAGGAAGAACAATGCTTACCATCAGGCAAAGACACAGAAATCAAGGCTTCTGTGTCCCAGCCCACCCAATGGGCTCAGGCCATGGAAGAGCTCAAAAAGAATTTTGAAAATCAAGTTAGAGAGGTAGAGGAAAAGCTGGGAAGAGAAATGAGAGACATGAAGTCAAAGCATGAACAGCAGATCAGCTCCCTGCTAAAGGAGACCCAAAAAAATGTTGAAGAAAATAACACCTTGAAAACTAGCCTAACTCAATTGGCAAAGGAGGTTCAGAAAGCCAATGAGGAGAACAATGCTTTCAAAAGCAGAATTAGCCAAATGGAAAAGGAGATTCAAAAGCTCACTGAAGAAAATAGTTCTTTCAAAATTAGAATGGCACAGATGGAGGTTAAAGACTTTATGAGAAAGCAAGAAATCTCAGAACAAAATGAGAAGAATGGAAAAATGGAAGATATTGTGAAATATCTCATTGGAAAAACAACTGACCTGGAAAATAGATCCAGGAGAGACAATTTAAAAATTATGGGACTACCTGAAAGCCATGATCAAAAGAAGAGCCTAGACATCATCTTTCATGAAATTATCAAGGAAAACTGCCCTGAGATTCTAGAACCAGAGGGCAAAATACATATTCAAGGAATCCACAGAACACCGCATGAAAGAGGTCCAAAAAGAGAAACTCCTAGGAACATTGTGGCCAAATTCCAGAGTTCCCAGGTCAAGGAGAAAATATTGCAAGCAGCTAGAAAGAAACAATTCAAGTATTGTGGAAATACAATCAGGATAACACAAGATCTAGCAGCCTCTACATTAAGGGATCGAAGGGCATGGAATAGGATATTCCAGAAGTCAAAGGAACTAGGACTAAAACCAAGAATCACCTACCCAGCAAAACTGAGTATAATACTTCAGGGGAAAAATTGGTCTTTCAATGAAATAGAGGATTTTCAAGTATTCTTTTTTTTTTTTTTTTTTTTTAAACTCTAAAATTAAAATGTTTAATGTTGGTACTCATGAAAAAAAGATGTGGAGCCAGATCCAGGAACTGATCAGCTAGGAGTTCATGCCTTTGTTTCTAGCCTTTGCTAGCCCAGCCAAAGTCATCATTCTCAATTGCTTAGTGAGGGAATTATTCTTATAATAATTCTATGGTTAGCATAGAGAGTAATCCTACCAGAGCCAGGGAACTTGGCTTTTTTTTCTAAAACGAGAAGATTTTTTGACTCTTCAATATGCATACATGTTAGCCATAATGTAGAATCTGCAATATATAAATGGATGTCTGATCTCATTCACGTGCATACCCTCAACTATAGTGATGATGAAAACACATTCATATACATCATTCTGAGTGCCTCCTGTCCACATCTTACCATTTTTCTTGAATAGAGGCTCTATGCCAGAGTGGTACAAAACCTGTCCAATAGTTATCTCTCCCTCTGACTACATGATCAACCCACTTCTTTTTCTAATCATGCATCTCTCTGATGACAGCTTGTATACCATTCATTTATATTCATTCATTTTTTGTGATATGTTCTAGTCTGTCTACACTGACTAGGAGCCTTTTTTTTTTTTTTTTTTTTTTTTAGCTTTTAACATTCATTTTCACAAAATTTTGGGTTACAAATTTTTCCCCTTTTCTCCCCTCCCCCCCCAAACGCCAAGCATTCTAATTGCCCCTATGACCAATCTGCTCTCTCTTCTATCATCCCTCTCTGCCCTTGTCTCTGTCTTCTCTTTTGTCCTGTAGGGCCAGATAGCTTTCTATACCCCTTTACCTGTATTTCTTATTTCCTAGTGGTAAGAACATTACAGTTGATCCTAACACTTTGAGTTCCAACTTCTTTAGCTCCCTCCCTCTCCACCCCTTCCCTTTGGAAGGCAAGCAATTCAATATAGGCCAAATCTGTGTAGTTTTGCAAATGACTTCCATAATAGTTGTGTTGTATAGGACTAACTATATTTCCCTCCATCCTATCCTGTCCCCCATTACTTCTATTCTCTTTTGATCCTATCCCTCCCCATGAGTGTTGACCTCAAATTGCACTCTCCTCCCCATGCCCTCCCTTCTATCATCCCCCCCCACTCTGCTTATCCCCTTATCCTCCACTTTCCTGTATTGTAAGATAGGTTTTCATACCAAAATGAGTAGGCATTTTATTCTTTCCTTTAGTGGAATGTGATGAGAGTAGACTTCATGTTTTTCTCTCACCTCCCCTCTTTATCCCTCCACTAATGAGTCTTTTGCTTGCCTCTTTTATGAGAGATAATTTGCCCCATTCAATTCTCCCTTTCTCCTCCCAATATCTTTCTCTCTCACTTCTTGATTTCATTTTTTTTTTTAAGATATGATCCCATCCTCTTCAATTCACTCTGTGCACTCTGTCTCTATGTGTGTGTGCGTGTGTGCATGTGTGTGTGTGTAATCCCACCCAGTACCCAGATACTGAAATGTTTCAAGAGTTACAAATATTGTCTTTCCATGTAGGAATGTAAACAGTTCAACTTTAGTAAGTCCCTTAGGACTTCTCTTTGCTGTTCACCTTTTCATGGTTCTCTTCATTCTTGTGTTTGGAAGTCAAATTTTCTTTTCAGCTCTGGTCTTTTCATCAAGAATGCTTGAAAATCCTCTATTTCATTGAAAGACCAATTTTTCCCCTGAAGTATTATACTCAGTTTTGCTGGGTAGGTGATTCTTGGTTTTAGTCCTAGTTCCTTTGACTTCTGGAATATCCTATTCCATGCCCTTCGATCCCTTAATGTAGAAGCTGCTAGATCTTGTGTTATCCTGATTGTATTTCCACAATACTTGAATTGTTTCTTTCTAGCTGCTTGCAATATTTTCTCTTTCACCTGGGAGTTCTGGAATTTGGCCACAATGTTCCTAGGAGTTTCTCTTTTTGGATCTCTTTCATGCGGTGTTCTGTGGATTCCTTGAATATTTATTTTGCCCTCTGGTTCTAGAATCTCAGGGCAGTTTTCCTTGATAATTTCATGAAAGATGATGTCTAGGCTCTTTTTCTGATCATGGCTTTCAGGTAGGCCCATAATTTTTAAATTGTCTCTCCTGGATCTATTTTCCAGGTCAGTTGTTTTTCCAATGAGATATTTCACATTATCTTCCATTTTTTCATTCTTTTGGTTTTGTTTTGTGATTTCTTGGTTTCTCATAAAGTCATTAGCCTCCATCTGTTCCATTCTAATTTTGATAGAACTATTTTCTTCAGTGAGCTTTTGAATCTCCTTTTCCATTTGGCTAATTCTGCTTTTGAAAGCATTCTTCTCCTCATTGGCTTTTTGAACCTCTTTTGCCAATTGAGTTAGGCTAGTTTTCAAGGTGTTATTTTCGTCAACATTTTTTTGGGTCTCCTTTAGCAGGGAGCTGATTTGCTGTTCATGCTTTGACTTCATGTCTCTCATTTCTCTTCCCAGCTTTTCCTCCACCTCTCTAACTTGATTTTCAAAATTCTTTTTGAGCTCTTCCATGGCCTGTGCCCATTGAGTGGGCTGGGACACAGAAGCCTTGATTTCTGTGTCTTTGCCTGATGGTAAGCATTGTTCTTCCTCATCAGAAAGGAAGGGAGGAAATGCCTGTTCACCAAGAAAGTAACCTTCTATAGTCTTATTTCTTTTCCCTTTTCTGGGCATTTTCCCAGCCAGTGACTTGACCTCTGAATATTTTCCTCACACCCACCTCACCTCCTGATCCTCCCAGCCAGTGTTTGGGGTCTGAGATTCAAATGCTGCTTCCAGCCTCAGGGCTTTGGGCGGGGGCAGGGCTGCTATTCAGTGTGAGATTAAATTCAGATGCTCAGTTGAGGGCAGGGCTGCCTCTCAGGCTCAGTTCCCTCAGGGAGTTTATGCACAGACCTTCAACAATGGATCCAGGCTCCTGCCTGCTTGGAGAGCCCTGGTCTGCCGCTGCCCCTCAGCTTCTGTCTCCCGAGGGGGCCCGAGCCATGGGGGCACCCCACTCCCCCCTCGACCCGCCAAAGGGACTCTCTCACAGACCCCCGTCACCTGTGGGTGGAGGTACTTGTGCGGCCGCTGGAGATCCCGTCCCTGAAGCCCGCTCAGATCTGTTCCTCTCGGTGCCGCGGCCACGGCAGGGCTGTACTCAGCTCCCAGTCCCGGCGCCCAGTCCGCAGACGAAGGACCTTTTACGAGAGGTTTGCAGGTCTCTCCGGAACAGAAATCTCCCTCGCTCCAATGTTCTGTGGCCTCTGGGTGCAGAATTCGCCGTGAGTTACTTCTTTGTAGTTGTTCTATGGGTTGTGGGTTCGGAGCTATGTGTATGTGCGTCTTTCTACTACGCCATCTTGGCTCCGCCCCTCGATTTTCAAGTATTCTTGATGAAAAGACCGGAGCTGAAAAGAAAATTTGACTTTCTAACACAAGAATGAAGAGAACCATGAAAAGGTGAACAGCAAAGAGAAGTCCTAAGGGACTTACTAAAGTTGAACTGTTTACATTCCTACATGGAAAGACAATATTTGTAACTCTTGAAACATTTCAGTATCTGGGTACTGGGTGGGATTACACACACACACACATGCACACACGCACACATACATAGAGACAGAGTGCACAGAGTGAATTGAAGAGGATGGGATCATATCTTAAAAAAAAATGAAATCAAGCAGGGAGAGAGAAATATATTGAGAGGAAAAAGGGGGAAATTGAATGGGGCAAATTATCTCTCATAAAAGAGGCAAGCAAAAGACTCATTAGTGGAGGGATAAAGAGGGGAGGTGAGAGAAAAACATGAAGTCTACTCTCATCACATTCCACTAAAGGAAAGAATAAAATGCACACTCATTTTGGTAGGAAAACCTATCTCACAATACAGGAGAGTGGGGGATAAGGGGACAAGCAGGGTGGGGGGGATGATAGAAGGGAGGGCATGGGGAGGAGAGTGCAATTCGAGGTTGACACTCATGAGGAGGGATAGGATCAAAAGAGAATAGAAGTAATGGGGGACAGGATAGGATGGAGGGAAATATAGTTAGTCCTATACAACACAACTATTATGGAAGTCACTTGCAATACTACACAGATTTGGCCTATATTGTATTGCTTGCCTTCCAAAGGGACGGGGTGGAGAAGGAGGGAGGTAAAGAAAGTGGAACTCAAAGTGCTAGGATCAACTGTCAAGTAATGTTCTTGCCACTAGGAAATAAGAAATACAGGTAAAGGGGTATAGAAAGCTATCTGGCCCTAGAGGACAAAAGAGAAGATGGAGACAAGGGCAGAGAGGGATGATAGAAGAGAGAGCAGATTGGTCATAGGGGCAATTAGAATGCTTGGTGTTTAGGGGGGGAGGGGATAAAAGGGGAGAAAATTTGTAACCCAAAATTTTGTGAAAATGAATGTTATAAGTTAAATAAATAAATTTAATTTAAAAAAAAAAGTACATCAAAGCAGGTACAAGGAAAGCCTCAAAAACAAGATGAATTTTTAATGAGCCCAACAAGAATTCTTGGAAGGCCTCCCAAAAGATTTTTATAAATAAAATAACAGAGGTAGAGGAAAAAATTGGGGGAAAATGAGAGTGAAATAAATTATGGAAAATGTTAACAGATTGATGAAAGAAGCACAAAAATAGTGAAGAAAATGTGACTTTAGGAAAAAAACAGAATTGACCAAATGGTAAAAGAAGAAAAAAAGTCCACTGAAGAGAACTCATTAAAAAAAATTCACTGAATGGAAAGAGAGGTACAAAACATCACTGAAGAAAATAATATCTTAGAGGGGTAGATTTGTGGAATAGATTAGGACACAAGACATAGTAGTCAATGATTATAACAGTCTGGATTAGATTAATATCCAGTGATCCCAGTTTCTGGGACAAGAACTCACTGTTTGACAGAAACTGCTGGGAATACTGGAAAATAGTGTGGCAGAAACTGGGCATAGACCAATGCCTGACACCATATAGCAGAATAAAGTCCAAATAGGTACATGATCGAGGTATTAAGGCTGATACTATAAATAAATTAGGAGGCCAAGGAATAGTTTCTTTTGTCAGATTTATGGAGAATGGAGGAATTTATGACCAAACAAGAGCCATAGAATATTATAAAATGCAAATTGATAGTTTTGACAACACTAAATTAAAAAGTCTTTGGACAAATGAAGCCAACACAATCAAGATTAGGAGGGAAGCAGAAAACTGGAAAAGAACTTTTACAACTAGTGTGTGTGATGAAGGACTCATTTCTAAAATATCTAGAGAACTGAGTCAAATTTATAAGAATACAAGACCAATTGATATAGGGTCAAAGGATATGAGCAGGCAGTTTTCAGAAGAAGAAATTAAAGTTGCCTATAGTCATATGAAAAAGAGCTTTAAATCACTATTAATTAGAGAGATGCAAATGAAAACAACTCTGAGTTACAACATCACACCTATCAGATTGGCTACCATGAAAAATAAGAAAATGATACATGTTGGAGAAGATGTGGGATAGTTGGAACACTAATTTATTATTCGTGGAGCTGTGAACTGATCCAACCATTGCGGAGAGCAATTTGGAAAAGTGAAATCATAAGGAATTCAATAAAGTTTATATTCTTATATGGGAAGATTATAATTGTAGCTCCTAAGAACTTTATCATTATTAATACAGTTTGAAGGAGTCTACATAGACAGAAAGCACAGGTATGATATGAGTATAATGGGATGATTTACAAAAACAAAATTAAAGATTGAGAAAGAGAGTAGCCCTGTTATATGGGGAAAGGGAGAGGGAAAGTGAAAGAAGTTATCTCACATAAAAGAGAAATGAAAGGAAGAGCTTTTAGTATGGAGGGGAAGCTAGGGAGAGGTGGTCAGTGCTTGAAGTGTCTCTCATTGCTTTGGCTCAAAGAGTGAATAAGACATACAGTAGGTTGGGTATGGAAATCTGTCTTATCCTACAGGCAAATAGGAGAGCAATGAAACAAGATAAGGGACAGTAGATTGAGGGAGGCGCTGCTCAGATGCAAAGTAGACTTTTGAGGAGAGAGAGGAGAGAGAGAGAGAGAAATAATAGGATTAGGGGAAACACACAGCTAATAGTTGTAATTGTGAGAATGAATGGAATGAACTCACCCATAAAATGGAAGCCAGTAGCAGAATGAATTAGAAACCAGAATCCAAGAATAGGTTGTTTACAGATACACACTTCAAAATGAGATACACAGAGTTCAAATGATTATTGTTCTTATTACAGATTTCATAGAACATATCCATTAGTATAAGACAAACACTCCTAACAAACAGTGAGCTGAACCCAGAACTAAACAGGAATAAGAACGGACTGAATTGTGTTGAGAATATTGGCCATTTCTTTCCATAATCTCATACTTCTTTAAAACAAAATCTCAGACTTTAACACTGTTTTTCGAGTGTCATTGTATGACCACGAGTCTTGGAATACTATAAACTTTTAGAGAATATTTGAGGATTATCTAAAGGATTAGAGAAATGCGTATGATGTGCACAAGTAATTTGCAACACATTTAACAAGGAAGATCAGTGGTATATAGTGTAGGAGATCAGTGGTATATGGTGTGTTAACAAAGAAGCATTTAATTGAAGGGAAAAGATAGGTTAGAACAAGACTGATGAATAATGGGTGGTCAAACTACTTGTTCTATTGGTGGGGATATATTTTGTAGTTAAGATTTTCATTTATATAAAGAAATACCAAATAAGGAAATTATCTCCACCAATGCATGTTGGAAATCTGTCTGCAAACTATAGTCTTAGGGGATTGTCTAGAGCACTGGGACTTTAAATAACTTATCTAGGTTCTCGTTGATCACATATATTGGGGCCAGGACTTGAATCCAGGTTCTCTTTGTTTAAAGTATACCTTTCAACACACTACACCAATCTATCTCTCTTTTAGGCTCCTTCAGTATTCGGGAAATTTCAGTATACCAGGACCCAAAGAAACTGAAGGATTTATGAGAAGGCGTGTACAAAAGTCACACAATGGCATGGATAAGAAATGCTTATAGTCTGTATTTTTGCTTGTACTACTAACATCTGTGAGATCATAGATCCCTTGGTTTAATGGGGGTGGGGGTGGGGAAGAGGATAGTGTGAGCCTCTTATGGCAACAAAAATGGCAGAACTGTACTATTTTGTTTTAGATGAGGTATTTTTGAACCTTGCCTTGAATTATTGCAATATTAACCACTACCCTTTCACTAGTTCTTTGCTTTTCATATGTATATACACACACATTTTTAATCCTGTGTGTGTGTGTGTGTGTGTGTGTGTGTGTAATATTTTCTTGAAATAATGGTCATGACAAATTAATCCCATTTATATTTGCTGTGGTAGAATATGAACTTGCTTTGATTAGTTTAGCTTTCCTTGCAATATTACACCATTTTATCTGAAGGTTAAAAGTTCAAAAGACATGCCTAAGATGAGTTCTGTGGTTTCTGTCCAGGTGTCTATTTATACAGTGTTAAACAAATGAACATTTGAATCAGGATTCAGTAAAACAGAGACACTAAAATGAAACTTTGACCCTGATCATTTGAGCCCTCATCATGAGGCCAATCAAATAGTGTCTCTGTGAAATTGTTCAGATGGCCAAACCATGCATGATGCAGGTCAGTCATTTCATGAGGGGAATGAATATGAACATAGTTGTCTACTGCAATGTATAAACTGGAGATACAAGGGGAAATAAGATACGTAAAAGAGACAAAATTATTTTTGTGATTGATTTAGTAACTCTTATAATTGAGGTCACTATAAGAGGATGTCATAAAAATAATGTGGCAAACTATGAAGATTCAGTTTAACTACACAAAAATCTGAGCCCCAGTGTATTTGGAGGGAGGGGGAGGCCTTTATTCCTAAGTATCAGCAGAGAGATAATTTTGCTTATTCCTTTTTATTGCTGCTTAAATCCCTAGATTTCTAAAAGGAAAGAATTCCAAATTTTAACAAGTATCACAAAGAAACAATGTGCTGTAATGGATACAGCTTAGTTAGAGTCAGGAAAATATGGATTCAAGTCTCATCTCTGATACATATTAACTATGATTTTCAGTCAGCTCACTCAATCTCTCTGGGCCCAAGGCAACACTCTTAAGAGTACACTTTACATATCAGTTGTTGATTTGCTTTGGTAGTTTCCTCACCAGGATTTCCTAGTTGTAACTAAATTAGTGGTCTAGGCTAAAATCAAAAGAAAATAAAACAAAAGTATCACAAATAGTAATATATTTCAGAATATAAGGAAGTATAAGGAAATAAATACATTTAGAAGTCCCTGGCCTCCCTTCAACATTTTTAGGACAACAGTCCTAAAATGGAAGTTTGAATTGAGACTATGTAGGTCAGGACTCAAGAGGCTGAACTATTAGAAACACCTAATTTCATTGCATATTCCATCACTGCCTAAATTGGCTGTAAAAAGGAAAAAAGAAAAACCATTGTTACAGTGTTAATAAGTTCAAGCTAACATTGCTAAAAGCAGACAGCCAAAACATCACAATTTTCCTTTGAAGAAGAGATATAACTTTTCATAGAGATTTACACTTTCTTAACTCCCTCTCCCTACACCCCCACCCCCCACCCCTGTAACAACCCAATGTCTTGTTTGGTTACTTCATATCATACTTGGCTCATTCTTCTTTTGTGGTGTGGCTCAGTGAATGTAGAAATTATCCTCTGAACATAAAAAACGTTCTTACTGGTTGGGCAGGGATTTGAGCTTGAAGTTCCAGGAACTAACACTGGAGGTCTTTTTTCATCTTTCCACTTCAATGCAGTGAGTTTGGAAAGTTAAATTAGGGTTTCTGTTGACTCAGGTATCTAAGTGGTTTTCCTGAGAAGCATAAGCTGGTCTCTGCTAAAGGGAGGCCACAACATGTTCCCTGTTTTACATTCAGTGTCAAAGTAATTTTCTTTCATACTAGGAAAGAATTTCCCCAAAGGAGATGATGACTTCAAACCTGGTTAAAGAATCAGTAGGCCTTTCTTAGGTAATTGCTTGTAGGGATTTTTTTTTTTTGGTTGAATCAATTCTCTCTGGTTGTTGGTTTTTGGAATAACTTTGTAAATTTAAAGTATTTGGGATAGAAGACCACCTTCTCTATGCCTTTAGGTTCAACCAAGCTGTTTTTAAGTATACTTATGAAGCTATTTTTAGTGAAATTATCATGCATTTGGTTTTGATTTATATAAATTTATTTCAGGAAAAGATTGCTGTTAAGAGATGTTTGGTCCAAGAATCCTATGGGGAAAGAGAAGGAAATAAAGGTCATGTACTCCACCCTCCTTTCAAAATTCCTTCCTAGTATTCATCTTCTTGTATTTTTCCTACTCTGGTTTTAGTTGTCCCAAGGTTGGTAGTCTTTTTTTTTTTTTTTTTTAAATTTCCTATAGGAGAAAATGTCTTAATCAAATAGTTCTGTGGGTTTCCTGATACATAACTGAAAATTTCTTATCGTTTTCTCCATGTTTGTCAGGATACTTTTTTTGTTTTTTTGGGCCATTATTTCATAATCTTGCCTCTGGTTTTAATTTCTTATATCTATTAACTTTAATATCATATCATTTTCCCCTCTGCATGAATACATTCTTGCTAAATGAATTCATGATCTGTTTTTTTTCCTTTTAATTGTCTTTTATTTTTCTCCTGGGTACTTACCAGTCACTGTATGACTCAACTGACCAAAATATCTTTCCTGGTCTTTGCACATTATGTATATATATATATATATATATATATATATATATATATATATATATATATATATATATATATATATATATATATATATATATATGAATACTATAAATATTAGAATAGGGTAGTAGTCAAGGGAAGATATGGATTTCTATTCTTGGAATTCTTCAATAATATAATAAAGGCTTGTGGATCTGAAATGTTTTAAATCTAAACTTTCATGAGAAGAGACAGTGGGAGGAGATCAAGGGACCCTTTGACTGTCCAGCCCTCTGATTAGTTGTGGTTTTATGAGTATCCATATTTTATTTTCCTGTAGTTGAGATGAAAAGGTGAAAAATCTGGAATTCTATTCCTTTGCAGCCATGAGAAGGTTCCAGTTCAACTATACTGAATTTGAAATTCAGAGGACAATGAATGAAAATCTCTCTAATTTCTATCTAGTCAGTACACTATGACTGCCCAATGATTTTTTTTTTACTTTTTCCTCTTTGCATCTTGATTTTGGAATGGTCCAGTGCTTTTATTCCTTTAATAAACTTTCTTCATTGAATCATTTATCTGATAATAATTACCTCCTGTTTAGAAGACAAAATTATACCTCACATTCTTTTTCACTGTCCTCTTCAAATTTTCTAAAATAGATCCTCAAACATAAAAAAAAAATAAACTGTCATTCTCCCTGATTCAATAGAGGTAGGGACCTCTATGTCACAAAGAGTGACGGCTTGCTACACCACTAACTCTTAGCTTTTCTTCTTTCTAAAGTAACTGACAGTTTTTATAGCCTTTGTAGAAGATTTTAGAAATTAATTAAAATGAAGACTATGTATATGAACATACATGTATTTCATTTGTAAATCTTATTTCAAATACACATTTGTGGATATATGAACATATATAATATGTATGATATATATTATATATAATATATATGGAGTCACACACATACAGTACTTTCAATGATGACACACTTATTTTAAGCATGAAGACTCATCTTCCCTTACCTAAAGAATCATCTTTTACTGTTTCATGTTTGCAAATCCTAGACTACAACAATTTTTAAGTAATTGTAATTATGGTTAACTTAAATAAGTACCCAGGGGCTTCTTTGGTATCGACAGAATTTTGCCTTATGTTCAAATGAAGAGGATGGCCATTGGAGTTTTTACCACAAGGTTGGACTTACTGTGTTCTACTCTCATCAAATCACATCTCTATTCAATTCTGCATGCCATAGCCTAATGAAATATTGATAAATTTGACTCCATCTAGGGGATAAGAACAAGGATCATTGTTGTCATTCATCATTCTTGAAGAGGACACTGACAAAATAAGACAATGTCATAAGAAGATTGTTTTTAAAAATTAAGGAAAGTGTTAGTATTTATACTATCCCAGCTTCTACAGATCAACCAACAATAACAACAGTTAAAGGAAAAAAATCATCTAGAATATTGAATCAGGACAGTTTAATTGTCACTCCAGAAAGACTGTTAACTGGGATGCTTAGAGAAGGATAGTAAAAATAGAACAGCTAAGAGAACTAAGAAATAATCTTTCCTCAGAGACTAAGTTTATTCCTGGGGAGAATATATACTCTGGAGAAAGTAAACTGATGACAATTTATGAAAGATTTTGACTACTAGCCTGAGAAAACTCAATGGTGGGATTGCATATCCAAGATTGAAGAGAAATCAATACTTACATTTGATTTTTATCATGGTGAACCTTGTTGGATAGTTTTTTTTCCATATTATTTCTTACACAATAACTTAATTTTATAGCTGGTAGTATTGGAGCTTATTTATGTCTATAGACAAGAGAGTTTGTTATTTATAAACAGAAATGAACAAAAGCTTACAGAAAATTGGTTTTTCTGGTTTGCTTGGCATATTAGAGTTGATATTAAGACACAATTTATTATTCAATAAGAGAGATTGCTAATTTCTATTAAATTATGAGAAAATCCCTTGATCATCTGAGAGCCTGGGTTAAGAATTTGTGAGTGAAATAGGAGGTTAAGGAAAGGGAGTCTGGAATAGTTTTCTACTAGTAGAGCAGCAACCAAAAGTGACCTCAGAAATCTATATTGCCCTTCTTACTTTATATATGAAGAAACTGAGATACAGAAAAGTTAAATGATTTGCTTAAGATTAAATAAAACTAAGTGATAGAGGTAGAATATGAATTTAAGTCCTCTGATAACAAATTTAGTTTTCTTTCCACTTTTTCACTACCCATATAATGTGATTCTCAAGTACTAAAAGAATTGCCATTTGGAAGCGATGCTGCATTTAAAATATAAGATTAATGAAGAAATCTAGAAATCATGTCCAAAAAGGAAATTAGATAAATCTGGCATTGCCTGTTTTAATGAAGTCATGTTGGCTCTTTGTGTTCATTATACACCATTCACTGATAATACTTTTAAAAAACATTTCAGAGTTTTGTGAACAACTATTCTCATTGGCTTAGAGTTTTCAGTCTACTAACCAATTTTTAAGCCCACCTGTTTCATTCAATTATAACGTATATGAAGAGGATTAACCTAGAATAAGGTAAGGAATAGAGTGGAGGCACATTCAGTATGGCCTTCAAGTAATATCAGATAAAGAAATTTGAACTCCATTTGGAAAGGTGAGTCACTGAATGACATAACCAAGATTGTGAGTTAGAAGGGCTAATCTGTCAGTGATAGATGGAATAAATTAAGGGAGAGAATAATTAGATGGAAGAGGGGCAATGGGGTATGTCAATAATTTAGACAATGTATTTGTACTGGCATAGTGGCCCATGAAAAATTAAAAATTGATTTGTATTTAGATATATATGTATATACATATATAAATATTATATTATCTCTTCTTGAGAAATAATATATGGGAAAATAATGAAAAATGATAATATAAAATCTACTTTAGTCAGTCTTTTCTTATATAGCAATGGAAGACTGCTTTAATTTCATCGAAAAAAAGAATCACATAATAATAGTACTTATATCCACAAAGATTTGTGAAGATCATTCTATATCATCTCATTTGATCTTCATAATAATTTGGGAAACTAGGTTATTATTATCATCCCCATTTTATATTTGAGGAAACTGAGGTTCAGGGAAGTCAAGTGACTTGTCCATAATTACATAACTAATAATTGTTTGAAGCACAATTAAAGCTCACTTCTTTCTGACTAAATCCAGAGCCTTATGCACTGTGCCATTTGCATACAAACTGTTAATTGCTTAATTTGAAGGAACCTTTTTTAAATTGAATTAAGAGTAATCAGCCAACAAACATTTATTGAGTACTTACTAAGTACCAAACACTATTTCAGCTACTAATTAAAAGTCCTCCCAGTTCTCAATAAGCTTACATCCTCACAAAAATGCTCTTGGAAAGCAGATATTAAATATATTTTTATTTTAGTAAGAAAACAAATCCCAAGAGTTCAGAGAACTTTTAGAATCCTAGACTGAGAGCTGGTAGAGACTTAGATGCCACCTATATCTATTACACTTCATTTAGAAGATGAGAGACACTTGCAATTTCACCAAAGGTACCACTCTTTTATCTTTTGGGATCCACTGCCACCAACGACAGCTGAAATCTACCACTGTAGGGAGCTGTTACTGATGAGTTACTGAGAGTAAAGACAAGAATTGCCTTTGGAAAGAGCTCTGGAAGATCAATCCCTGAAGAACTTAATTAGACTTTATTTTATAATTTAAACAGCTAAATAGCCATAGTTTCCCCCCCCCCCCCATGAATCCTCATACAATGTGATTTCTGACCTCATTATTCAACTAAATCTGCTCTTTCTGAAATTATCAGTGATCTCTTTAATTGCTGAATCTGATGGCCTTTTACTCAATACCCATCCTATCCATCCTCTCTTCCTCTGATACTATCAGTCAGTATCTTTCCTGTGCACTCTCTCATCTCTTAGTTCCCCTTCTACCACCTGAGAGTTATTTCTCATTTCCCTTTGCCGAATCACAATCCATGTATCATCAAGCATTTATTATATACTTATTCAGTATCTGGCTAAGTACTGGCATTACAAAGAAAGTAAAAACAAAGATAGTCCCTGTCTTCATAGTGCTTAGATAATAGTAAAGAAGAAATTTAAATAAGTAAATATATTCACAACAGAGAAATGGTAGAAGGAAGGTAAACTTAAAACAAAGGATTCCCATAATGGGGGTGAGAGTGGGAAGAGACACAGGGAAGATATCCTTTACAGGGTGTTATTTGAAATATCTTGAAAGAATTCAGAAATATCAAAAAGCAGAGGTGACAGTATGCCCACTAACTATGGGTAGACCACTGCTTAGCACAGTGTTTGACAGTTCTTTAAAATGATTGCTGATTGATTTATTAAATACTTTCTCTTTGATTAAATCTCTCCTGATCCTCAGCAAGAAGAGATGATATCTCTCCAGTAGCTTCCTCTTTTCTCTCTACAATCTCTTTTTGCTAAACTCTTCAGTTCATGTGTTTAATTATCATCTTTATACTGATGATTGTTAGGTCTATATTTCTAGCCCCAGTCTCTCCTAAGCTCTAGTGCCACTTTACCAAGTACCAGATATTTTTAAATGGATGTCTCAAAGACATCTCTATTCAAAATATCTCAAATTTAACACATTTCCTTTACTCCCACATCTACTTCCTCTTTCAAATTTTGCTATTACTATCGACAGCATGACCATCCTTTCTCCCATTCACGTTCTCCACCTCATTCTTATCTACCAGCTAATTGTTAACAAATTCAAATTTGTTAACTCCATATGTCTAATCAGTTGTCAAAATGTGTCATTTTTACCTCCAATATCATTTAAATATGTCATTTGTTCTCCAAACATGGAGTTACTACTCTGCTTCAATCCCTCCTACCTTTTTCCTGTGGTTATATAATAACCTCTTTTTTAGTCTTCTTGTCCCAAAGCTCAGTGCTTTTCCTAAAGTTCAGATCCAAACCCATCACTTTACTACTGAATTAGCCTCAATGACCCTTTATTATTCAGTGATCAAATATGAACTCTTCCCTTAGGTAGTCCTATGCAATGTACCCTCAATCTACTTTTCCAGATTTATTATGCATGGATCCCCTTCACATATGTAAGGGTCTAGACCCACTGGCATTATAGTTCTTCATACATCATAATGCATCAAACTGGGCATGTATTTTTTTAAAGAACAAAAACAAAGAATTTCTGTCTTTGTGGATAAATATAAAATTTAATTCTATGACAAAAAGGTAAAGAAAAAAAGTAAAAATTTGGTAAAACGGTAAAAATGAAGGATCCAAATTAAATGATTTAAGATGAGATTTATGAAGGTGTAATTTTTTGAAGTTAGTATTTAGGTGTCAGTAATTCTTGTGATTTAACCAGAATGACTTCTTATTGCCATTTACTTCAACAAAATTCATATTAGAATACTTCCTAGACAGTGTCAATAGATTATCTAGATTCTACAACAAATTGTCTTTAATAAATAACTTGAAGCTGACACAATTGGAATCCTCATGAGCCCTATCATAATTTCCATGAAAATTATATTGACTTTCACAAATCTTCTTAAATTATTGCTAAGTTCTCTCATCTATTTTTCTTTGGTTGAGTTAAATAGATATTTCATAAGTACATTTTACATATATATATATACATACACAAATGTATGTGCAACACACACATACATGTACATACCCATATGTACACATACATATGTACATATATTATATATGTATGTGCACACACAGACATGTGTGTATATGTTTGTGTGTATATGTATATGTGTGTGTATATATGTATATAAAATGCCATATAGACACGTATACACACACACACACACACACACACACACATACCATAGCAGCATGGTTGGTTTCAATAATGATAGCAAAATAGACAAGTATGTAGTCCTAGACCTAATAATCTGTAAGGAGTAGGAGAAAGACAAATACCTTTAAAGACAAAGGAACAAGTGTTTCAGAGGAAAGAGATTAACACAAATTTTTGCTTAAGCTTAGGAAAGACTAATCAAAGAGGCATTATTTATGAGCTATCTATTAATCTGTTAACAATTACTTTAAAGCACAATCAAGCACTGCACTAAACACTGGCTATACGAAGTCAAAAGTGAAGCAGTCTCTACCCTCAAGTATCATATGATCTGGCCAGTGAAACCAACATGTAAATATGTAGATAAATAAAATAGATACCAGATAATTTGAGAGGATGACATTAGTTTATAGGGGGATCAGAAAGGCCTTTATATGGAACTTCATGTTTAAACTGAACTTCAAATGAATCTAAAGACTCTTAGAGTTTGTGGTAAGGAGAAAAGTTTAAGGAATTGCTCTTGCAATGGGAAAATAAAATAGACATAAATTTCCTTGTATAAGGAAAACTGTGCAGGCCTATTTGGCTGGACTTATATAATCTTCAAGGGGAATATTAATGCAATATATCTAGACAAGTAGATTGGGGCTAAGTTATGAAGGATGTTAAGGGCTAAACAAAGAAATATATGCAGCATGTCTCATAAGTTTTAATACATTTGAAAGTTTACACTCTGCAGTTGATTCTAGAGGTTCCAGGATATCACTGGAGTTGAACAATAGAGGAGTGATATGGTCAGACCAAAGTTTTAGGGGCTTAAAAAAATACACTTTGACAACTGTGTAAAGAATGGAGTGAGGAGAGGACTTGACAGGAGGGGAAAAAAACAAAACAAAACAGAAGGCTAGCTTAGTCCAAAGCAGAAGTTATAAGGTCTTAATTACAATGTTAGCTGCATGAGTAGAGAAGGAATGGATATTAAAAATGTGGAGATAGAAATGGCAAGATTTGGCAATGGATTTCATAGATAACTGTGTGAGAATAAGGAACAGAAAATGATACTGATATTAAAATGCTAAATTTATTAGTAGTCTCCTTGATCATGGTAGGGAAATTCAGAACATGAAGAATTTATGAGACAAAATACTGTTTTATGTATGTTGAGACTGAGATGTCTATGTGATATGTAGGTGGAAAAGTTCAATGGATAATGATGCAGGATTAGAACTCTGAAGATAACAGGGCCAAATAGATTGATTTGAGACTTATCTGACTAGACGTGCTAACTAAACTCATGTGGGCTCCACAGAGAAAATGTAAAGAGACAAAAGATGGGACCTAAGACCAAACTTTGGTGTATGTCACTATTAGAATGAATGATATGGAAGGTGGTCCAGAAAAGGAAAATGATAAGGAAAAGGAGGACAAGTCATAGGAGTTCCCACACAGCTCTTTCATTTGAGCTTTATGGAAAACTAATTAAATATATGTAATACTCTTATCACACTGGACATATTGGAAGGGTTTTTTCAAACTTGCAATGAAACTGATCTGCTCAACTTATAATCAATTGAAGGAAAAAACATTTTTGTATTGTCATTTATCCTTCCCAAGAATTCCTGTTATTTTTGTTTTAGGTTTTCACAGACTTTCAAAGACTCTGATACCATTTTTATTTACATGATTTTTCATTAATTTTTGTTATAAAATGAATTAGAAGCTTGACATTACTTTTAAATATATTTTTCTCATTTGTGTTGACTTTTTAAACAACTTCTTTTGGATAAATTCTGCATCCTGGGGCATCTCCAGTCATTCTGATGAATATCTGGTCACTGGATTCAGATGGCTCTGGAGGAGAAGTGAGGCTGGTGACCTGCACAGCCCTCCCTCACTCAAAATAAGGTCAAGTGCAAGTCATGTCATCATTTCTCTGATGGCATGGTCTTCTTCGGCAACGAAGGATGAACACAACATCAACTCCTCTGCTGCAAAAGAAAAAAAATAATCTTACCTTCCAAAGTTTTCAACCAATATGGAGGATATCTACTTAAAAAAGTGGAGGCAAATGCCTTGGTTTTGAATCCTGTCCATTTCACTTAGCTGTATCATTTTGGATTATTATATAACCTCCCTAGGTCTCAGTTCCCTCACCTGTAAAATGAGAGGCTTAAACTAGATGAACCCTAAGTCCATTCTAACTCCTTATTCATAATCCCATTATATCATATTATGAATATGGATGTAAAGATTATGCACAAGTTCTTTTACTGGCAAGGTATAATTACAGCAGTTACATCATCAGATTTTGTAAGCAAAATCACCTTGCCCTTCGTAGTAATCTTGAGTAAGTTTCCAATAATAACAAGAAAAATGTAGTCCTTCAGTCAAGTAGCTGTTAGTTTTTAAGCAAAGCCAAATTCCTTATTTAAAGTGTCTGATTCTGTTTTTGGCAATAGGTACTCTAGGAAAAAAACTGTCCTTGCCCTGACTGTTGACAGGCATTGTTTGGTCTTATCTGTTGTACTTGTTCTAGTTGCTGGGTAACTGAACAAAAACTGGTCCAAGTGCTGAAAATCAGAACTCTGGGGTGGCTGATACAGAGTTGGATAGAGATTCTTGTAAGTCCTGTTCCATGACCCTCAAAAGGGAAGTGCTAGTTGACTAAAAGTGGAAAATAAATTAGCTGAGAATTACAATCATTGAAACTGCTCTTTTTTTAGTCTATTACAAAAAGTTCTGTTACATTGTTTCTTGTTTGCTTTGATTTTCATCTTTGAGGTCTTTCCCTCTTTGATCTTAGGGTGATATTCCTAGTAATGGTTGCTTTATATCTTTCCTTTTTCCTTCCTTTCTTGAAGCAATGTCAGTTTATTGAGCTTTTCCCTGATAATAGCACTCATGATAGGTAGAACAGCTAGGTGATACAGTAGATAGAGTGATGAACCTTGAGTCAGAAATACTAATCTTTCTGAGTTCAAAGGCTTTAGACACTGAATAAATGTGTAACACTGGATAAGTCACTTAATCTTGTTTGTCTCAGTTCCTCATTCATGAAATTATCTGAAGAAATAAATGAAAAAAAAAACACTCCAAAATCATTGCCAAGACAAAACCAAATGGGGTCATGAAGAGTTGGACAAGATTGAACACCAACAAGGACTCCTTCAGGACAATTTTTTTTTGTCAAAGTTCCTTTGTACAAAGGACTTAAAATGGATGTAACACCACCCTTTATCCTACAATTATTGCCTTTTCTCTGTGAGTTCAATTCAGTCATTTCATCAGGACTGAGTTTTGCCTTGTCAGGGTACTCTGCTAAGCAGAATTAAGTCATACCATCCCACTGGGTCATTGTTTGCTATTGATAGTCATGAGTAACCAGAGTAATGAGAAGCAGATCAGTGCCCTTCAGTGGAGTTCTGTCCGTGGACTTGTTGTCTGAGGAAGATCTTTCATCCCACCTTTCAAAACACATTGAACGATAACTGAGCAATGTAGGAGCTTGTCTGAGAATATTAAAGGCAACATATTGACTTTCAAAGATCGCTGGTTTTAGAATCAAAAGATTTGTTTGAACTCCAAACTCTGACATTTATTAGTGCTGTGAACTTGGACAGTTGATGACTGTACTGAATCTTACCTTCCCAAAACATGAAATGGGCATAGGAACTAGACCTATGTTCTCATAGATATGTGGGAGCTCCTGAGGGAAGAAATTCCTTCTACCAATGCAAATCTCTAAGTCCTTCTCAAGTTAGAGTCACTGGACATTGCCTAGAACACTGAGGTATTAAGTGACTTGATGAGAGTCATAATCAGAACAGCTAAACGCTTCAGTGGAGAGAACATTGGGTCTTAAGTTAGGAAAGCCTCAGTTCAAATCCAGCCTCAAATACACACAAGAAATGTGACCTTAGACAGATCACTTAACCTCTTTTTGATTCAATTTCCTAGTCTGTACAATGGGGATAAAATTGTACCTGCCTGCAAGGTTATTATGAGGATCAATGAGAAAACTTATATAAATCATTTAGCAAACCTCAAATAGCAATAAAAAATCCTAACCATTTAAAGATAAAGTTCTGGGGACAAGGACCATTTTTTTGCCTCTCTTTGTTTCTCTGGAACTTTTCTATAGTACCTGGGACATACTGAGTGCTTAATAAATGCTTATTAATCCCCAGCTTTGAGAGGAAAGATGGGAGATGTCAACCTTTCTTCAAGGTGTTAATAAAGATCAGTATTATACTTAGAATAAATTTAAAGGTTTTTTTCTAGGAATTTAATTCAAAAGTTGTGAGTGCAAATGGCATGGAATTGTTTACATTTGTTAGAAATTCTTGTTCTGTTGATGTATGTGTTCCATGTAAATCATTCCATTTTGGATTTACCTTAAAACTACATGGGGGGGGGGGTCAGAGCCAAGATGGCGGAGTAGAAGTAGAAGGATGAACTTGCTCTAGCTCTACTCCCCCTAACCCATAAAACACCTGTGAAAAATGACTTTAAAGCATTCTAGAGCAGCAGAAGCCACAAAACAACAGAGTGAAAGAGATTTGCAACCCAAGACAACGCGGAAGGCCTACAGGAAAGACGTATCACACCAGACTTGGAGTGGAGCACAGCCCATCATGGACTGTGTGGCACAGACAGGACTGGAGCAGGCTTCATGTCTCAGAATCATGGGTAACAGCTGTGGTTCCAACATTTCTTGACCTACAAAGCCAAAAACAGCTTCAAAGGTCAGTAAGAAAGCTCTTTCACCTGGGTGATAGGAGAGTGTCATCTGGTGCAGGCCCCAGGGCTGTGGCAGTCACTGCAGTAGCAGTATCCATTTTTGGGGCCTTCAACCTAAAGACCCTGGGGGACTCAAGCAACTAATCTGGATCTCAGACCTGAGTGGCAGTCCTGGGGTAAGGAAGCATGCTGGCTTGGTGGAGCTGGTGGTGACTGTGGAGAGGAATCCTACTTGTAGATCCTGGGCAGATAAGAATGCTTTTGGTTGGTCACAGAACAGAACATAGGCCAAGAGAGGAGTAAACTTCTCTGCCTTGATTGTGCCACCTCTGGGGAACTGAGAACTCACAAGTCCCTAGAGTACACCCTGCACTTAACAAAGAACTCAAAAGTCACGGGCTGGGAAAATGCCCACCCCCTCACCAAAGAAAGGGGAAAAATAAAAGTATAGAAGGTTACTTTCTTCAAAACAAGGTATTTCCTTCAATCCTTTTGGATGAGGAAGAAGAAAGCATACTATCAAAGGAAGACATTAAAGTCAAGGCGTCTACATCCCAAACCTCCAAAAAAATAGGCAATGATCTCAGGGCATGGAAAAGTTCAAAAAGGATTTTGAAAATCAAGTAAGAGAGGTGGAGCAAGAATTGGGAAGAGAAATGAGAGCAATGTAAGAAAATCATGAAAAGTGAGTTAACAGCTTCCTAAAGGAGACCTAAAAAATGCTGAAGGAAATAACACCTTTAAAAATAGAATAACCCCAGAATGGTGCCAAGATGACAGAGTCGAAGGGTGGACCTGTGAAAACTCTCCCCCACAGACCATAAAATACCTGTAAAAATGACTATAAACAAATTCTAGAGCAGCAGAAGCCACAAAATGACAGACTGACAGAGATTTCCAGGCCAAGAAAGCCTGAAAGGACAGAAGGAAAGGTCTATCACACTGCGCTTGGAGAGGAGTGCAGCCCAGGCCATGTGGCATGGCAGTGTTAGGACTGGAGCAGACCTCAGGTGGCAGAATCCCCAGTAGCAGCTGTGGTTCCCAAATTGTTCAACCCACAAATGACAAAGACAGTTTCAAAGGTCACTGAGAAATCTCTCTCACCTGGGTGAGAAGGGAACATAGTTTGACCACACCTGCAGCAGCCACTACAGTGGCAGCATTCATTTTTGGAACCCTCTGTCTAAAGACACTGGGGATCTTGAGCAGCTGATATGGATCTCAGGATGAGGTGGCAGCCCTGGGGTGAGGAGGATTGCTGGCATGGTGGAGCTGGACGTGATTGTGGAGAGGGAATTCTACTCACAGATCCTGGGCAGAAAAGTTTTTGTTTGCTCCCAGACCAGTGTGCAGGCCTTGTTTGTGCCACATTGGAGGAACTGAGAACTTATAGGTCCTTACAGTACAGCCTTCTCTTGAAGAAGGACTCAAAAGTCAAGTAACTGGCTGGGAAAGTGACCAAAAAAAGGGAAAAGAAATGACTATAAAAGGTTACTTTCTTGGCAAACAGGTATTTTCTTCAATCCTTTCAGACTAGGAAGAACAATGCATACCATTAGAGGAACACATGAAAGCCAAGACTTCTGCACCCAAAACCACCAAATTAAATATGCAATGGTCTTAGGCCATGGAAAAGCTCAAAAAGGATTTTGAAAATCAAGTAAGAGAAGTGGAGGAAAAATTGGGAAGAGAAATGAGAACCATGAAAGAAAATCATGAAAAGCAAGGCAACAGCTTGCTAAAGGAGACCCAAAAAATGCTGAAGAAAGTAACACTGTTTAAAATAGTCTAACTCAAATGGCAAAAGAGGTCCAAAAAGTCAATGAGGAGAAGAATGCTTAAAAAAGCAGAACTAGCCAAATGGAAAAGGAGGTTCAAAAGCTCACTGAAGAAAATAGTTCTTTAAAAATTAGAATGGAGCGAATGACTTTATGAGAAACCAAGAAATTGCCAAAGAAAACACCAAAAGAATGAAAAAATAGAAGAGAATGTGAATTATCTCATTGAAAAAACACCTGACAGAAAATAGATCTAGGAGAGACAATGTAAAAAATTTGGGACTTCTTGAAAGCCATGATCATAAAAACAGCCTAGACATCATCTTTCCTGAAATTATCAAGGACAATTGCCCTGATATTCTAGAACCAAAGGGTAAAATAAATATTGAAAGGATCTACTGCTTATCTCCTGAAAGAAATCTGAAAAGAAAAACTCCTAGAAGTGTTATATTCAAATCTCAGAGTTCCCAGTTTAAGGAGAAAATATTGCAAGCAGCCAGAAAGAAACAATTCAAGTGTTGTGGAATCAGCATAATATAAGATCTTGCAGCTTCTACATTAAGGGATCAAAGGCCCTGAAATATGATATTCCAAAAATCAAAGGAACTAGGATTAAAACCAAGAATCACCTACCCAACAAAACTAAGTATAATGCTTCAAGGGAAAAAATAGCCATTTAATGAAATGGAGGAATTTCAAGCATTCTTAATAAAAAGCCTAGAGCTATAAAGAAAATTTGACTTTCAAACACAAGAATCAAGAGAAGCATGAAAAGGTAAACAGGAAAGAGAATTATGAAGGACTTACTAAAGTTGAACTATTTACATTTCCATATGAAAAGATAATATTTATAAATCTTTAGATTTTTCCCAGTATTTGGATACTTGGAGGGACTATATACATACAGACAGAGGTGACAGGATGAGTTGAATAGAAATAACTGATAAATAAAAAGTAAAATTAAAGTGTGAGAGAGGAATATATTGGGAGGAGAAAGGAAGAAATGGAATGGGGCAAATTATCTCTCATAAAACAGGCAAGAGAAGCTTTTTCAATGGAGAGAAAAATGGGGTAGGTAAGAGGAAAAACAATAAATCTTATTCTCATCATATTTAGCTTAAGGAGGGAATAACATGCACACTCAACTTGGCATGAAAATCAATCCTCTACTACAGGAAAGTAGGAGAGAAGGGGATAAATGTGGTATCTGTGGGGGAATGATAGAAAGGAGGGAAAATGGGAAGAGGGAGTAATTAGAAGTAAAAATCTTTGGGGATGGATAAGGTAAAAAGAGAGAATAGAATAAATGGGGGGCAGGATAAATGGAGGGAAATATAGTTAGTCTTTCACAACATGACTATTGTCATAACTACACATTTATAGCCTATATTAAATTGTTTGCTTCCTCTGTGGGGATGGATGGGGAGAGAGGAAGGAAGAGAAATTGGAATTCAAATATTTAGGAGTGAATGTTGAGAATTGTTTTTTACACAACTGGGAAATAAGAAATATAGATAATGGGGTATAGAAATCTATCTTGCCTTACAAGAAAAGAGAGCAGATGGTGATAAGGGAAGGGAGGAATGTGACTGAGGGGAGGACAGATTGGAGGAAGAGGTAATCAGAATGCACAATGTCTCGGGGAGAAAATTTGAAATTCAAAATCTTGTGGAAATGAATGTTGCAAACAAAACTAAAAAAAACCCAAAAAACTAAGTATACCCTTTACCCAGTAATACCTCTATTAGGCCTATTTCCCAAGGTAATAAGGGAAAAAGGAAAAGAATTTATATGTTCTAAATATTTATAGCATCTAAAATATTTATGTCTTTTTCTGGCAAGGAATTATTAATTAAGGGGATGCCTGTTAATTGGGGAATGGCTAAATAAGTTGTGGCATATGATTATAATGGAATACTACTGTGCTGTAAGAATTGATGAACTTGTTGGGGGAAAACAACAATAACAACACAAAGACTTTTATGAAACAATGAAGAGTGAAATAAGCACAGCCAAGGGAACATTATAAATAGTAAGAGCTAGGTCCTTCAAAGAACAACTAAGTCATTGTATTATAAATAGTCAAATCAACTACAAAGGACCCACGTAGGAAGACTCTAGGCACCTCCAGAGAAAGAACTGATAAAGTATAAACAGTATGGTTTTACACATATGTATGTACGTATGTATGTACGTATGTGTGTATATACAGATATGTGTGGGTGTGACATGGTGGCCTTCTCCATTGAATAGTGGGGAGGGAAGGAAGGTAAAATGTAACCAATAAATAAATATAATTAATTTTAAAAGGACAGATTTAAATTTGTCACTCTTCATTGACCACAATATAGTAAAATGGACATGATTAAGTGGGAATCAGGAAAATTGAATTGTGTCTTGATTTGATCACTAGGTAGTAATATGACATTGAGTAAGTCATTTCATCTTTATATGTCTTTTTTCCCTTTATCTTTCAAATAGAAATAAAAATTCCAAACTACCTATATCCTGTGCAAAGATATGGTGAGACAGACCTGAAAATTCTTAGGAGAGGTGCATGTGTGTCACCAATATACAATATTGTTGTTACCATATATTTCCTTTCTCTTAATATCTATCTTTCCTGGACACTAAGGAGGACCCAGTTGCCACAACACATATCTTCTGCCTATAGTTTACAATAATTTCTGACTTTCAAGTCAGAAAGGCTTCTTCCTATACCATTGTTATGTAGATGTACTAGATAAGAAATTGAAAAGGGTCCTATCAAAAAGCTGGAAGGAAAGGGAACAGATGAAAAGTTTCTGAATTCAGGAATCCATGCCCCTCCTTACAAATAATTATTCAGTTTCCAAATACTCAAAGCCTCTTTTGGTGGTGAGCACAAGTCCAGAAAAAAATCACCACTTGTATTCTCTATGCTTATTTTCTTCTTTTGCATAGGTAAGAGACAGAGAACAACTTTTTTCACCTGGCCTGAAAGTATAATGATTAGAAGTAGCTCTGTTTCTATATATTTGGCAACAGTATCATTCCATCAGGAGATTTCTTTCTAAGCCTGTTCTTTGTTTTGTATTTCAGCACTTTTTAACTCTAATGATTCTGGGTTGTATCTGATGAGGTGTTTAAAGTTTGTTACTGTGTGAATGTGTTTGTCTTCAACTGAATTCACCATTTCTTACATGCCTGTTAAATTAAGAGGTCTCCAACATCTGGGTGTCTAAATTCAAATCACTGGAAAATTCTGAGGTCATATCCAATTAATTCTTTTGACTAGCTGTCATATTTGTTTAGCTCACCAGGTTTTCCTTGGTTCATTTTTACACATTCCAATCCCATCCTTGTTTGATATTTGGTTACTCATGTATCTCTGTACAAGTGACTAATGTTGAAACCTTAACCAGTTATGAGGCCCTGTGAAAGTTCACGGTGGTTTTTGTCTTCATCGCAGTAGATCTTATAATCTTAAGCATGCTGTGTCATCCCATGACAGTCAAGGTCAACTGAGGCCATATGAAGGTCTGTTTGCATTTATTCTAGCATTTTTCATTATAAAGGGGGAGGGCTGGAAGTTCAATCTGTTTCAAGTTCTATGGAATTCCCTTCCCTGAATATGCCTCAAGAGAAATCATCTATATTTCAGAGTATATTATAAGGCAGAGCTTTTTGATTTAGGTGTCAAAATGAGTTCAAAAGGCCTGCTGGTTAAAGAATCTTTAGAATTTTCTATTCAGTATTTTGTTTGCTTGTTTGCATTCTAATACTAGAATATAGAGTATGCCTGTGATTTAAAGCTTCATTAGGCTTCTTTAAAAGAAATTTTAATGTGACAAAAATTTCCATCTCGAATGACCCCCCCCCACCATGACTATATCACTGCTTATATGTTCCTTTTTGTGACTTGCTGTATGTTTCTTATCCTGTTTACACTGTGAATATGTTAATGAAAGGTTTAAATGTATTTCATACATACTGAACTTGAAAGACAATTTGGTATAGTAGAAAGATGACTCTCTGTGAGGTCAGGTTACCTGAATTTGAGTTTTAGCTCTTCTCTTTGTTGGCTTTATGATAGAGGATAAGTAAGGACTGTGTGAGTTTCAGTTTCCTTACATGTAGAATGAAGCTAATAATTTCAATATTTTTTTCAGATTTCATGAAAGAAAGCACTTTGTATATAGTAAAATCCTCTATAAATGTAAATTATTACTATTTCAAGACAAGAAGTTTTTACTACATTAACTTATTAAATATAATTCAGAAAACATTTATAATATGCTAATTAATAAGTGAGATAGAAAGACCGAACACTGTCCCTGACCTTAAAGAGCATATAATCATCTCATGGATGTGATAGCACATATGGACAAATAATAATCACACAGCTCAAAGTTTATAAAGTATATAATTCTGTGAGAATCAGTTGAAAGAGGCAATTCCTGATTGGTGGTAAGGATGTGGATAAGGGAAGATTTTACTAAGGAATTAGTAATTGAGCTGGGACTTAGAGGATAAGCACAACAAAGATGAGAGGCAGCAGGGATGAAAAGAGTATATTGTTTGCAGTCACATAAACACCCAATAAATAAAATAGTAAATTGCTCTCTGCTGGGTATTCACCATAAAAGTAATATCTCTGCTTCCTTATCTATTAAAACAAATGATTGTTTTAGACAGCCTCTAAGATCCTTCACAGTTCTAAATCTATGATCTAAGAGTAAAAAGTATACTCAATGTTTGCTGGATAACTAGAAAATATCCACTGGAAAATATATGAGGAATAAAAAGAAAAACTATAATTTTGTCCTAAGGTTCTATTTTATGAAATTGATATGACCCTATTTGGAAACCACAATAGGACTTCAATTCAAAATAAATATAAAATATTATGCCCATAAACATATATTATCTCATTTAAAGAGTTACCAATTTTTTGGTGGAGTGTTGAAATCTTAGTAAAAGTTAAAAAAATGTAAGTAAGCTTTCATTGAAGTTTATGGAGGAAAAATAAAAACAATGAAAAAAGTTGTATAGATACAGAACAAGTTTTATAGAGTTACTAAGTCCAAAATAGCAAAAATTCACATATTAAAAAATGGCTAACCACATTAGGTTGCCATCAGGTCATATAATATAAAAAATTAAAGTCTTAAGTTATTTGTTTTTTTCTTATATCCACTTTTATTGACCAATAAATATCCAGTTTTTTAAAGAAGAAAAAAACATTGCAAAAGCCTAAGAGTTTATTGTGTTTTTTTGCCAGCAAAATTTAGCTTTAGGCAGAAAGTTCATGTTATTGATGTTTCAAGAAATGGGTTGAGATTTAAAAATAAGATGGCAGTAGAATAGCCATAGCGAATAGAGAGCAGCTTCAAGAATGAAGCCAAGTTCAGAGTTTGGTAAAAAACAACATCACTATAGAATTTTCTCTATTGCTAAATATTCACAAAATATTTATACCTTTTGAATTCATTGAAATAAAGGAAGCAAGGAAATACTTTCTGTACTTATAAATCTTTGAGATAACCTTTCTGAAGCATATAGACAAACAGTGCAAAGTAAACAGAAGGTAAAATTATGTAAGTATTGATTTTACCTTTTTCAGGAGGTGATTTTCTAAACTCTATAGACAATTTCCACACACTGTTATGATGCAAATAAAACCCCAGCATTATTTAACTCCAAAGCAAGAGAAGTGACTTTTTGAATAAATTACATATTTGTCTATCATGTTAATTTTTAGTTGTAAATTCTTTTCCTTTATACAAATGTTGCTTACACAAATATGAAAGAAGTGCGAAACTTATGACTTTCTAAAAAAAAAAAAAACAAGCAAACCCAACTATCTTCTACTATCCCCATGTGATCAACCTGAAAATCTAAGCATCCAAATCAATACAATAATGTCACAAAAGAACCAGAAAGTAAGCTAAGGCATCCTGCTGATATAATGCTTACACAGAGGTTTTCTTGGGTTGTAAGGATATATTCATTGATCTTCAGATCAATTTGGAATTATCCATTTTGAAATAATGTGAACTCAAGAGGGAGTTGAATATGGAACAATATATGTAATTGCAGTGAGCTCCAAAGACATATGAAAATCATATAGCCCAGAGAAATAAAATATTCCCAGGGAAACCTTAAAAGCAAGTGTGAACAATTATTCCAAAATAATCAGAAACTCAAGAAAGCAGGAATACAGTTTTAGAATCAATCTGATTACAGTGAATTATCTTAATGCTAATGTCCGGTAAGGTGACATTCAAATCTAATTTTCTATGAAAAAAATGCTAACCTTCATCTATTTGATTGTGTTATCAAGTCATGAAGTAAACATGAAATCTTCTATCCATTTAAGATCCTGAGAAATTATGGAGTCAAGTTAGGGACCTGGACTTGGAATCAGGATAACCTGAGTCTGGACTCTACTTTTGATGCCTTGTAGCTATGTAGTCCTAGTTGAATCAATGAGTCTTTTGGGGGTTCTGATTCCTCATCTATAAAATGAAGGGGTTAGACTCCATAAGCATTAAAACCTCCTCCAACTCTTATCTTTATGATCTTGTGATCCTTCCTCACTAATAGTATCACTTGAAATGATTCTGTCTTTCAAAAATATCTTTTGCCATTACAAAACCCAGGAATATTTGAAAATTTAACTATTTTCCATTCTAGGATACTTCAATTCATTTTCTAGGATAATGTTTTTGAAGTTGGAAGGGATATCTATCTATCAATTATCTATCTATCTATCAATTATCTATCTATCTATCATCTATCTATCTATCTATCTATCTTCTTTCTATCTATCTACACACACACACACATACAAATGCGGATATCTATATGTGTGCATATATACATTCAAATATATTAATATAACACACACATGTATACTTTTAAATTTGCAAAATACATCAAGTGGATTTGCATGCATGCGTATATCCATACAACCACATATATATATAAATATAGTATTTATGTTAATACATGTATATATTTGAATATTCATTATTTCCTTAATCCTCAGTGTGACTGTGTTAATTTGGTATGGTAAGTGTACTGATCCTTCTTGCTACTGGCCTGGTGAATAGGCAGGCAGAAGTGTTACTCGATTTTGCTTCCACCTAACTTTCTATGGGCCAGGTTATTCCTCCCTTGGAGTCTCTTTTTTTCTCTATTCACTACCTTTTCATCCATTGTAAAGAAATGAGAAAGAATAAGCTTAATTTTCTTTAATTTAAAGAAAATTAAGCTTATTCTTTCTCTCCCCCATTTCTCTCATCCACTAGAGAGGAAAAGAAAGAAGGGGAAGGAAAGAGATAAAAAGAGGTAGAGAAGGAGGGAAAGAAGCAAGAGAGGAAAGGAGGGAAGGAAGATGAGGATTCAGCAAAAGAACTGAGGAGGAGTTTTATAGGTAAGGCAAGAACCAGAAGAGAGTAGTTTCCCAAAAACTTAGAGAGAAGAAAGTATGAAGTAGAAAAAGGGTCTTTTGACATGGTAGTGTCAAAAATTATAGACCAGACAAGGAGAATGAGGATTGAGATAAGGTTATTAGATTTGGAAATTAAGAGATCAATGGTAACTTTGTAAAAAGTAGTTACAGTAGAATGATGAGGTTTGAAGCTGGATCATGATGAGTCAAGAAGAGATAGAGAAGAGGGAAAGTGTCCTTTTCAAAGAGTTTAGCTCCAAAGGCAGAAGAGACAAAGAACAGTACTTACTAGAGATGAAAGGATCAAGTGAGGTGTTGTTTGTTTTTGTATAGATGAAACATGGGAATGTTTGTATGCAATAGAGAATGAGTCCATATGTGTTTTTAACACCTTCCCAAAAGCCACTTGGTAGAAGCAGCTTAGTTTTCTTTTTAAAAATGGTACATATACTTTTTCTAGTCAATCTTATCAGCTCTTACATTCCTCTGTCAAGGATATTACTCAAGGATTCTTCTTCTCATCTTATAGAGGGAAAAAATAAAAGAAAACCAAGAGGCTAAGAATTTTCCTATGGTCACATATCCAATAAGCAGAATACCTGAGGCTCAAGGAGAGGTCTTTTTGACTCCCAGTCCAGAAAGAGGCTGTGAGTTGAAACTGACATATCCTAATTCTCATCTGACTCTAGAATACCAAGTCTACTAAGTCTCACCAAGTCTAGAATACACAGTTGGGGTAGGTAATTTTTGGGAATAGTCTAAAAAGTACACGTGGGAAGACAGAGCATTCTTTTTTCCCCACTTAATATTTTATTTTTTCCCAATTACATGTAAAGATAGTTTTCAACATTTATCCTTTTAAGATTTTGTGTTACAGATTTTTCTCCCTCTTTCACTTCCCTTCCCCCTCTCCAAGACAGCAAGTAATCTGATATAGGTTTTACGTGTACAATCATGTCAAACATGTTTCAACATTGGTCAAGTTGTGAAAAAAGAGTCATGACAACATGGAAAAAACATGAGAAAAATAAAAGCAAAACCCCCAAAAGAAGTGAACATAGTATACTTCAATCAGCATTCAGACTCCACAATTCTTTCTCTGAATGTGGATAGGATTTTCCATCAGGAATCTTTTGGAATTCTCTTGGATCACTGTATTGTTGAGAAAAGCTAACTCTACCGTAGATGACGGTGGCACAATGTTGCGGTTAATGTTTATAATGTTCTCTTGGTTCTTAGTTGACACAGCATCAGTTCATGTAAGTTTCCAGGTTTTCTGAAATCTGCCTGCTCATTATTACTTAAAGCTCAATAGTGTTCCATTACATTCATATAACAACACAACTTGTTCAGCTCTTTTATAGGTATTCAATTTATAGGTATCCCCTCAAATTCCAGTTCTTTACTATCACAAAAATATCTGATATAAATATTATTGTACATGTGGGTCCATTTCCCTTTTTGATGATCTTTTTGGGGTACAGACTTAATAGTGGTATTGTCAGGTCAAAGGGTAGGTACAATTTTATAGACTTTTGGGCATAGTTCCTAATTGCTCTCCATAATGATTGGATCAGTTCACAACTCTATCAACAATACATTAGTGTTCCAATATTGTCATACCTTCTCCAAAAATTATAATTTTTCTTTTATGTCATATAGGGCAATCTGATAGATTTGGCAGCCTCAAAATTGTTTTAATTTCATTTACCATTTTAATACAACAATGGTTAGCTTTAATTTCATCTGAAAACTGCCTGTTTATATCCTTTGAACATTCATCATTTGGGGAATGACTTGTGTTCTTATAAATTTGACTCAGTTCTCTATATATTCTAGAAAAGAGGCATTTATCAAAAACCCTGGAGTAAACGTTGTTTCCCAGCTTTCTGCTTGATGGAAAACATTCTTCAGGCAGAGTGAGAAAATAGAATGGAAACACCACACAGTTCTCAGACATTTTATTTTATCCAGAAGAGCTTTTTTGTAAGAAAAGAAAAGAAAACACAACTCAATTTATCTATTTCTCCAATTAAAGAATTAAATTATTACTTAAATGTATCTATTTGTATAGATTTCTTAAAATTTCTTAAAACACATTACATAAAGGAAGCCTCTAACTAGTACTTAGAAATGATCTCACTAATGCCTCAATGTAGCCCTGATGGTTGAACTCAGGGAAATATAATTATTTTCCTTGTAGTTCTTTTAGTCTATAATTGGTGAGTGAGTGGAAATAATAATTAGGACATACCAAAGAACAAAAAAATAGAGAAAGAAGTCCCAAACAGTAATTGAAAATATTTATATTTTTTTGTCAAATGTGTTTATAGTGAATCACACACACACACACACACACACACACACACACACACACACACACACACACACACACACACACCGAGTACCTGGAGATGAGAGTCCTTTTCTTGGTTCTACCACTAAATGATGGGGAACCTTGAGCAATTTACTTCACTTTCATTGGCAGCAGTTCCAAATTAGGGGTTTAATCATCCTCTTTTTGAGGACTTCCCATGTTTTAGATTCTGTGATTCTAAATCTTTTAACTAAATGACTAACTTGATTATTTAGTGTGGAATACAAATTAGAAGTGTCTTTTAGAATATTGTGTATCCATAATATCAGACATAGCTTGAAGAGATATTTTGGTTTTCTCAGGATGTCTGAATAGTTGCTTTAAATTCAAGGATCCCAAAATACCTGAGTGATCATGGAGACATATTAGAAGGATGGACAGAATAACCTCCACCTGCCATCCAATTCTGTGCTGGTGAGTTCACAGACATTCTCACTGACTGTTTCTTATCTATGACACAAAAATTTATATCTTCAAAATTTCTTCTAACTCTACAATCCACTGCAACAATAATTTAGGTAAAGATATCAAGACATTCACACAAATGTATATGTATATACATATATTAAATTAATAGTAACAGAAATTTAAGAAAATTTTCTTAAAAACCAAGTCAATCACATAATATAAGTTTATAGTACAAAGAAATATCATGCTAAAAATAAATATTATAGAGCTTCCTTATACTAGATGAGGATACCATTCAAATGTAATAAAATCAAATTTATTAAACATGATAAATTTTCTTTTCCTTTTATAATTTCCCTCCATGCCAATCAAGGATTTATCTTGGCATTTTCCCATAGTACATTAATATAGAATGTGTATCTTGAGCTTTCCTTCCCCAGAGAGGATGATGCTTTTTAGCTTGATGACATAAAACATATTTCAGTTTCAGTGACCCCTCCCCCAACTCTGGCTCTAGTTTATTCCTTCCATCACCTTTCTTTATAATACTATTCCCTGTGGATGTCCTTACAGTTCCTAGCCTGTCAAGGAGTTTCCTGTGTTACAGAAACTTAAACAATGGAGATATATTCCAGTAACAAATCTCATCTACACAACTCTCTTGCCCTACTCTGCTAGGATGTAAGTTCATGAAAGTATGGAATAGTCTGTTGGGATTCATGTCTAAGAACACTAGAAACTTTGCAAAGACAATTGCTTTAAACATCTAAAAGAGGATGTTTATTTGCATAAAATGTGACTTTCCAACAGCTACTACCATTATTAATATTTGCATAAGGAAAGACAACTGTGAGCTGTCAATGCCTTTCTTTCTCCTTATGACATTCTTCTAATCATATCCATCATGCTAGGGCTGAGTTACATATTTTTATCCCAATCCATAATAATAATTTATCACAGTAATTTGAAACAAATTTGAAAGGAAGAAGGAACAATAATTGGAATAAGAGAAAGGGAGGACCCAAGTAAAGACTGTGATTTTTAGAATTACTTTTGTCTGACTTTATGAAATAGAAAATGTATATTTTCTTCAATGATTAAGAGTAGGAAATTCCTTTCAAGGTGTAATGTAAGATTGTTGCAAAGAATGGGAATGTGAGGATTTGACATTCTATTCTTAGTAACATCAGGAACTTAGAACAGCTGGTAATATTTTAATTGCTTTCTGTATGCATGGATTATAATCTTTATCCTGATATGTCAGTATTTAAGTATTCCCTCCTCTGATAAATCATTCATGGTTGTAGCAGTGACAGTAATAGCAATGGTACCTTTCACAGGGCATCATCAATCATGCATCCAGGTCACCCAGAATGTAGGTTAACACCCCCAACCCTTGTCCTTGTCACAATTTCTCTACTTACCTAGTCTGATGTGCTCACATATGATTCTCTACTTTCTCAAGTTTCATTCTTTTTATCAGATTTTCCTCCCAACCTTTTATATGTATTTTGACATGTATTCATTTACAGACACATCTCCCTCCAAGAGCTTAAATGGAAAAATGCTGATGGGAATTTCCCATCAGCCAGCAAATACAGGTCACCAACTGCATAGGTCACACAATATCAGTCCTGTTTTGGCAAGTTAAGAGATATCTAGATTTTTTTCATAGTAGTTCTATTTTATTTCATCTCCCCAGGCCTATGTTTTCTAATGTGGATAGTTATTCTTGAATTTATAGTAAGGTCCTTTATGATAGATAATTCAGGCTTAATCCATTTACTCACGTGAACCAATCCCTGCAGCTGATTGCTTCATCCTCCTTGATTCCCAATCTTGGCATCTTCAGTTAAGACCACCTTTTCTATGTGTATTCAACCCATCATGTTCTTAAACCAACTTTCTAGGAAAGAAAAAGAAGAATATATGAGAGAAGTTTCAAAGAAGGAAATGACAGAACATTACCACTGATTAGATGTGGGGGTGGGAAAGACTGAGGGAGAGTAAGGAATACATGATAGTTAACTCAAATGTCTTGAGTATTTGCTAACTTGTTGTGTGTGATACTAAATTTCTTACCAGAATAATGGGATCTATTCACAACTCCACTAAAATCATATCCATGTCAATGCCTATTTTTTTTTCATATCTCTTCCACCATTTGTTGTTTCATTTTTGTCACCTTTGCTTTATTAAGTGGGAGGTAAAACTCCAGAATTGGACCACTGTCCACTTTCCCCAGCAGTTTTATTATTAGATATAAATACTTAGTCCAATAACTGAGCTCTTTTTGTCTATTTAATGCTATGGTATTTGACACATTGTAAAAGACGAAATTTCAAAATATAGATGTTTCTTGTTAAAATTCAACATTATCACTATCTTGTGCTGAGATACAAGTCTAAACTGATTTTTCAACTCTGTAAAAGCTTTGATCAGCTGCTGTTCAGTCGCTGAATGGATTAAAATTGTAATTCTAACCTTATAATATTTTTTGAAATTTGCTGTTTCTAATATTTAGCAATGTACTGTAGGACAATGCTTAACTCATGATGATGTGGTAACTGGCTTTTATCACTGCTGCACATCAGTACCCCAAATATGCGACCATAAACTGCACCAGGCTTTTGGTAACCAGGGCAATGGAAAGTGCCAAGTCTGAGTTATGATGGTTTAGTCAAGGATATCTCTCACATTACCCACAAACCTCTTAATGGGTGAATGAAGGCATGTTTTAAATTATGACTCAGTAGAATCGCATCATTTCATCTCCTTGGGTTATCTCCTCTTCAGACCAACTTGATATTCATATGGTACAGATGCTGATGATTGTTTTGATCATCTGGGTGCTTCTTTGGTGGGATAATCTTGGGTTTGGGTTTTTCCTGAAATTAAGCTATCTACTAGGCACTCCATTCTGGATTTTTTTTCTCCTTAAAAGGCATTTCTAGTCTTTGAAATATGTATATGAATTTGTGATAAGAACCTTCCTCTGAGGAAAAAAAAAATCCACAAAATCACACACATATATACACGCACATATATATATATGTATGTGCGTGTATATATGCACACACGTTTATATATTTGCATATGTGCACATATTTATAAATGAAACATATGTGAAAGTAATACACATAACATATATGTATGTATATGTATATAAGTATGTGTTAGATATAATTTTCATCTTTAACTTATGCTTCTCCCCTCTTGTGGTATCTACCTGCAGTTGTTAGGTCAAAGGGTCCTCAGATTCTATAGCTAAGAAGACATAGCAGATACAGGAGCCACTAAACATGAAACGATTATTTCTTAATTGGTATTAAAGTACTTATAGTCTCATTGGAGACAACTTGCCATTAGAGGACAAATCTGGATGTTTTATTACTAAAGGTCAAAGTATATGGTGCAGATGATGTTATATAATGTCCAGTTTACGGGAAAATCAGTAGTTATAGGAATATCCAAATAAGACATCTCTGAAACCAAAATGGTCTTAAGCTGGAACTTGAGTGGCTTAACTAAGATGGAAAACAACATTTTAAAAACAGGAAAAAGCACAGATAAGTGAAAATAAGATGTCTGCTCTGCCTGGTTTGAACTCTGTGGAACAAGACACCTCTAATCTCTAATTTCACCAAGTTGCTAACTCAATCCTTTACCAACACCACTTCCCCCAGTATCAAACTCTTCTCAATGGATTCCTTTATAGAAGATAGAAACTGGAATTTTCTGGTTCACTTCACTCTGCATCTGCTGTCCTGCTAGGTTTCAACTTGCACCCTGTACCTAATGATCTGACTTCTTCATTTTATATGTTGCTCTCCTAGCTCCCCTCTAGCCACCAGTGCTAGCACTACTCCAATTCCTGGGGCTGTGAGTAGGTCCCTTGCTCTTCTGCAGCCACAATCACTAGTGTTTCCTTCTGTCTTGGAACTGAGACCGAGGTGCCTAGTTCCCCTCGAGTGACCACAAACACTCCTCTCTGCACTAGACCTAAGAAGAGCAGGAGCTCCACTGAGGCTCCAAGTGCTATGGCTCCTTTTGGGCCTGGACCTGGGACCTAAAACTGCATCTGGGCACTGTAACATGATCTTGAATCCAGTGCCAGCAAAGAATGCCCTCCAATCTCTTTCTGACCAGTTATCAGACATCAAACCCCATTCATGAACTGAGATCTTCTGAATTTGCCACTGTTGCTAATTCAGCTGCTTCCAAGACCTTTGTATGGGACTTCAGAGTGGACTGTGCTGTGGAATTTGACTACCATCTTGATGAGCCAGACCTTTCCTGTTGACTTCCTAAATTGTCTTACGATACAAAATTATATCACCTGATCTATTGTTAGTGCTACTGCATCAGAATTTTATTTGAGTCATTGTTTTACAGTTGTTTGGAAACAAATTTGGGATAACTCTGCTAAATGCTTCTCTTCTCCACTTTATTTGCTTCCCTCCCTTATCACCTAATCTTCTGATGGTAGCAGAGGGGCTATGAATGGAGACTTTCTGAGGTTTGGGTACTATGTGTCCTGCCCTGGATTTTCTCTTCTATAGGAGCTTTAAATATATTTATTAATAGGAATGTAGGTGGGAATGCTTAATTCTAAGCTTTATTTTCCATTCTTTCTAGCTTTGCTTTTACAAATTTGCTTGTAACTTTTTAAATCAATTTTCCAACTCTAATTTTTTTCAAAGAATATTCTTCAACTCTCTGTAATCAGATTATTGGGATAGAGGAAGGTTAAGAATGAGAGGTACTCTTTATGTCAAATATTTGAAATATTGTATTGGGTGGAAACACTTGGTTGTGTAAAACCTCTTCTCTTGACACCACTGATCCAGGGTAGATTCCAAGTAGGATTCTCTATTTTATGACTGCTTGGTCATTACAAAATTAAGAAAATTGCCACATCTACCTTCACAGATGTATATTTGAAAGCTTTGAAAATCACATAAACAGACTCTATTAATTGACAAACATGCATAAATGGAAGCTGACAGAATGTGACAAGTGGAAAGGAGAGGGCCAGAGATTTCTATAGAAAACATTACCCAACACTTTCAGAGTCTTCCTTTTTACCCTTTCTTAACTGTCAAATAGGTTTTCAGTGGAGGCAAACATAGCCTCCTTATGCATCCCTTCATATTCAAGATCTAATACCCCTGATGCCAATTAAGTACATAGGTTTCCTGAACAGACATGAATATAAGGTGATCATTAAATATCAGGACATATCTACCTTAGTAAAACATATATAATAGTAATAACCATAGCATGTTCTAGGCACTATGCTTCCTCATTTGATCTTTATAACAACTCTGAGAGGCAGATATCATTATCCCTGTTTTACAGAGAAGGATATTGAGACACACAGAATTTCAGTGATTTGCCGAAGGTCATATAGGTAATAAGTATTCGAGGCCAGATTTTAACTCAAGCCATCTTGACTAGAGGATTAGCCCTTTATTTTCTGCACCAGCTTGTATATTTTTATTTTTCACTGGGAGTTTTATTTTAGAGAAAATGGCATTATTGTTATCTCTTAATTTCAATAACTGGCCATTTCTGAGTACAACTTACCTTGTACCTCTAATCTTTTCATCTAATTTTTATTTTATTGACAAGTAACTAATTTTTTTATTATTATTTTTGCCTAAGATATATCCAGGGCAGTCAGGTGGCTCAGTGGATAGCATGCCAGGAATGAAGGAAGACACATCTTTCTGAATTCAAATCTGGCCTCAGACACTTACTACCTATGTAACCCTGGGCAAGTCACTTAGCCCTGTTTACCTCAGTTTCCTCTTGTAAATAGTAAGGTGAAGAAGAAAATCATAAACCACTCCATATATCTGCCAAACTGGGGTAATCAGACATGACTGAAAAATTAATTGAAAAGGTATTTCCAATTATGTGTTGCCTTATCTTTTACCTTTAATCTCTACCTTTTATCTTATAATCGGATCTCTTCATCAATTCTCTAAAATTCAGTGTACCCTAACCCACATTTTTTTCTTTACTTGTACTCCAGCTTTACTTCTAGCTTGCCAAACTACTTAAGTAGTATTCTCTGAGATATCATGATTAGAGGCTCCTTGCATTCTACACTTAAGTCCCAATGCCTCTGCAGACTAATGTGATTTTTCTGGTCATTGCTGCCTGCATTTCAAACCAGCAAGCCAACATAAACACACTGCATAGAGAATATAGCTATTCAGTGTTAAGGTTATATGAAATGTTTTAAATATAAAAACAAAAATATTAAATAAATCAAGATTTTCCAAATTTCTTTGTGGTTTACATAATATTGTCAAAACACAAGATTAGCTAAATGTTTCAGCACATAATACAAATATGTTTATATTACACATGCAAGAGTCTTTCTTTTTATATTGTAAAAACTTTGCACTAGCACACAGCATAGTATACAAGTAGGAAACAATTAAATTTTGAAACTCAGTGAAGGTTTGTGGAAAATTAAGTTATATGCAGGTAAACCATGAACTGGTTAAATAAAATCTGAGTTGACAAGAGAAACACACATTGCAGTTGCTATTAGCCCTATTGTTCAAGAAATTTAATGAGAAATTTAATTATAGAGATGAGGTCATGGGAAGCCCTGCTTTCTTTAAAAGTCATTATGATGGCATCTGCTAAACATGTCAAAGTTATAGCTACCCTGAGGTTCAAGGCGTCACTTTAAACCAAGACGTATTTAGAATTGATGAAGTTCCTTGAGGCAAAAAAAAAAATGGAAATATCCTGACAGAATCAAAAACAAAATGGAGTACCACAGTCTGAATGATTCACACACATTGTATTATGTTCTATTCAAGTATAATGGTATTAATTTTTACCTAATTATGCTTAAAATATAATTCATGCAGTAAGCTCACTTTGAAGTGCCTCAAGATACTTTGAAGTTTTGTTAAGATTCCTGCTAATACTTTGGAGCTCTTTTGCAGAGGATAAAAAAAATCCATTAAAAGATTTAAGAAAATTGATATATAAGAAATTAAATGGGCAAACATACAAAATTTATAGTACAATTTTAATTGTTATTTTATTAATACCATGAAATGTACATTATTTTGGTTTTACAGGTATGTTTAGGAAATGACAAATTAGGAATTTGTCTGCTAAGACATCTGTGGTAGCATGAAAATGTATCAACTGGCAACCAGTTGACTTCTAGGCAATGGACAGAGACTACATTATCCTTCCAATATTTCAACCAGAATAATGTTTCAGGAAAAGCTTTCAGACTGGCTGGATTGAGAGATTGGTTCCCTGTTATGAACAAGGCAGAGACACTTTGTTTTACAATTGCTGCACCCAAGGAATCACATTTGCAAAGCTGAGGCAACTCCTATCGTGAATATTTGGGGATCCTTTGGCTTCAAACTGACTCATTCTCAGGAGAAGAGGAAGATATTTCCACCTTCAGATGTCACATAGCTTGGTCTGTAGAGGATAAGGCCTTGCCTCCAATGCCACCATGGGAGAAAATAAGGAGCAGGCCAGAGAGGACATGGGACCTGGTTAGAGTAGAAGCAATATATGCAACTTAAAAAGATCTAGATTTGGACCTTATGTTCTCATCTTTTGAATATGCTCTTTCTTGTTAGTTAAGAAAAGCAGATGATTGCCTCTGATTTGCCTTTTTTTTTGTAGTTACAAAAGAGCACTCCTTGGCTCTCTGGTGAGCACAGGTTGTTGTAATTGTCCTTCTTTCTTGAAGAGGACCATGACATCAGGGAGAGGATGACATGACTTGCAGTTGACTTTGATTTGAGTGAGAGAGGGCTGTGAGAAGTCACTGGACTCACTTTCTCCTCCAGAGGCATCTGGGTCTTGACCAGATATTCATGAGGATGATTGGAGATGGCCCAGGATTCAGTGGGAGACCCTGGCCCTATTAGGCTAAGTTCTTTTCAGGTTCTCACTTTGAATGAGGCAACATCCATTCAATTAATTGACCTCTTTAATAAGTGAGTAAAGCGATGATTCCTTTAATTAAAAAAATCAAACTGGGAGGAGAAGACTTTCAGGGTTATTGGTCAAAAGAGAAACAGTTACTGTTGACATTCACTTTGAGCCAGAAGGGTCCAAAATATAGCCATTAAGTAGTGCTTGGTCAGTGACCTATTGTGGTGTGATCTATGAGCACATTTAAATAAAACCTTCACCCATTTGACTCTGGGTGAGCATGAGGGAAGGTCTGATGAACTTCAAAGAGGTCTTTCTTAATAAGCCATTACCATTCTCCTTTCAGAACTGTTTGCATGTCTCATATCTTTGGAATTACTGTTATTTTTTATTTTAATTATGTAGAAGTCCTTATTGATAGACTTGTTTTAATCTAATTATTTCCTCCTGATTGTGCAGGTGTTTGTAAGTACCCTTAAGACTCTCTTTCAAGCAAAAATGTGTTTATTACTTCTAGGTTGGCATACCAGATATTATCTTGTTTGTTGAGTAGGAAGATACTGAGACTACTCATCCTTAACAGGTTTGATTATGGTAGATTAATTCTTAAGACTAGACAACCACTAAAATCATACTTTAATCCTTGATTTGTAGTGTTTGGTCAACCAATAAGAATTAGCTCTAGCATGCCCCTTGCCTTCACTAATTGACTAAATGACAAAATATTTTGTATAAACAAAATTAGGATAAAATAGGAAGCATTTAATTTAGAAAGAAGCATTGCACCAAACATCTACGATAAGTCTGATATTCAAGATACAAAGGCAATAAAAGAAATAAAAAAACAGTGGAGAAATAGTACAAAGTTACGAAGGGAGGAATGGCATGTGTAAGTAAGAGAGAGTAAGCCAATTTGACTGGGTCATGTGAGAAGAGGAGTAAAGTATGATGTTGAAAAAATGAGTTCGGGCCCATTGTGAAACAAGAACTTTGAAAGGAAAATAGGAAATTGATATTTTATCCTAGAAGTAATAGGGATCCATTGCCATTTAAGTAGAGGTTTGACACTGTCAATTGTACTCTTAAGAGAAATCTAGAAGAATCTACCACTAATAAAGAAATAGAAAATAAAATTACTATAAGATTTCTGCAAACCTCCTGTAGATAAAAAAAAAAAAAAGATGAGAATTGTTTGTGTCAGTGGATATGTGAATTAGTCTAGCCATGCTGGAAACAATGGACAATTATACTAAGAAGATGACTAAAATGTCCATAAGCCCTTTGATCCACAGATCCCACTGCTCAGCATATGTCCCTGAAATGACAGTGATAGAAAGAAAGTCTCCATATATGCAAAAAGCATCACAACACTTTTTACAATAACAAAGAACTAAAAACATAGCAGATGTTCATCAATTGAGTAATAATGAAGTTGTAGTACTTGAATGTGATGGAATCTTACTTTGAGGTAAATAGATCTTTATCATTTTCTCAAAAAAAGGCCACATTTTTATATTCTTAATAAGATCCTCAGGTGAAAAACAACTTTTTTTCATAAATTAGCTTTTAAAATTTTAGCTTTATTTTTTTTTTCATTTGGAAGCATCCCCCCCACTTTGAGAAGGTAAAAGGAATACAGGAAAACTCTGTAATAAAAGTGCATAATTAAGCAATGCAAATTGCCACAATGACCATGTCCAAAAATGTACATCTCATTCAGCCTAAGTTCTTCACTTCTCTCTCTGGAAGTGGGATAAATAGTAACATCTTTGTCATTAGAACTCCCTAAAATCATGATTGGATCAGAGAACAAACCAATTTTAAATTCAGTTTATAAAAAATGTCGAAGTTCTCCTGAATTAGTGCCACCCAGCTACAGCAGTGTGTTAATTAATCGACATAACATGAATAAATATTCTTATAGTAGGCTTCACAGCTTTTTATATCTTGAAAAACACACACATAACATTGACTATTAAGCATAGTTTAGTCTATAGGTCCTTCACCTGAGGACAATGATTTTTTTTCTTTTTGAAGCTATAGCTTCAATAAAATTCATTTCATTTAAAATCTCATGTGTTTTATATATTTAAAAGAACACAATTATCAATTGATGAGCATTCATTAAGCATCAGTTATGCTTAGTGCCACTAGTGGAACAGTGGATAGAGTGCCAGGTCTGGAATTAGGAAGTCCTGAGTTAAAGTCCAATCTCAGACACTTACTAGTTATGTGACTCTGGGCAACTCACTTAACCTTGTTTGTCAGTTTCCTCATCTCTAAAAAAAGCTAGAGAAGGAAATGGCAAAGCACTCCAGTATCTTTGTAAGAAAATTCCAAATCAGGTCATGAAGAGTCAGACTCAACTGAAGGGAATAACAACTTCCATCTATCCATCCATCTATTCATCTATCTATCTATCTATCTATCTATCTATCTATCTATCATCTGTTATCTGATATCACTATTCACCTCCCTGATGTCACACACACACACACACACACACACACACACACATATCCTCTCTCCCCATCCAAGTTAGTGAACCTCATGAAATCTGTTATTCATGAATTCCATGCTTAGAGAATGATCAAGAGCACTGAGAGATTAAATGTCTGGCTGAAGATCACAAAACTACTTTGTGTCAGAGATGGATTTGAATCCAGATCTTGCCACTTTCTTGGCTTCCTTTCTATCCACTCTACCTCATTGCCTCTTTCTTTTCAAGTCCCTTGTAAGAAAACTTTATGCAGACAGGAAGGAAAACAAACAAATTCTGCTTTTACTCATTTGAACATTAAATTAGCATAAGCTTTCCACTTCACAAATATGCAGATGGAAAATGAGACATCATGCTGCTGTAAATCAATAGTGGTGTGCCTGTGGTGGCAGGAGAAGGCAGTTAAGGGATTTATATTGCTTCCAAGAAAATCATACTTTTCAAATCCATCTGACTCAAAGCCAGAGGATTACTTCTTATCTGGCTATAACAAATGCTCTTTCCATCCATCTCACATGTAAAAAGAAACCAGCTCATTGGGCTAAAATGAGCTCTGACTCATAAGACTGTAGGGGTCGGCTACAGTTCCCCTGTCTTACAGTGAGCAGTGTGGCTCATGTTTTTATTAGCGATAATTGAACCTCAGAATGGGATTGGGTACACAGTGCAGCTCCCTCAGTATGCATTTCCAAGCACACTTGGTTTCCTGAGGTTTAAATTTAGTAAGGATCTGTCCCTTTATGGTTGCTCAGGTGCCCTGTATGTATCATTCACCATATTCTTGAAAAAGATACAAACAGGTTATCCTCTATGGGAACAGTGAAGGTTCTCTTTTGGAAATGACTGAGACTGCATGATAATTTATGAGATCATTATTTTACCAAACAGGGTTGCCTAAAAAAAACATAGTAAAGTATTCTAAAGCAGAATGAGTGAGAAAAGAGGAGCCAAAATGCATTAGATAATAAATATTTTCCTTTCTCTCACCTCTTAAGCCAAATATATGACTCAGGTGACATTCATAGAATTGGTTATGTATACCTGAGCCTATTAACTATTTTTTTAGTGTGAAGTAGCTCTTACACCTATGAGTGCTTGTGTCTTTGCACACATTCATGTGTAAGTGTATGTAATTTTGCACTGGCCTATGTTTCATTGGCATAGGGATTTTCTGGTGAGAAAACTCACTCTATTAACAAGCTTGATGGTATAGTAGATAGAGTTATGGACTTGAAGTCAGAAAGAACTAAGTTCAGAGACTGTCTCAGACACTTACTAGTGGTCTGTTAAACTCTTTGGGCCTCTTTTGTCTTATCCAAATAAATGGGAGTAATCAGAGCATCTACCTCACAAGGCTGCTATGAAGATCAAACGAGATAACTTCTGTAAAAACTTCACACACACACATATAGTAATGTAATATAATGTTTTATATATGTATATACACACATATGTGCATACATTTTTAAATACATATTTATATATCGATATTGTTCATGGGCTGCTAAGTGGTGCGTTGGATAGAAGACAAAGCCTGGAGTCAAAGCGATTCAAATCTGGCCTTAGATACTTACTAGATATGTGACCTTAACCAAGTCATTTAACCCAGTTTGCCTCAGTTTCTCCATCTGTAAAATGAGCTACGGAAGGAAACAGAAAATCACTCCAGTATCTTTGAAAACCCCAAATCAGATCACAGAGTCTGTCATGACTGAAAAACAACAGAGCAACAGTAATAATATCATTAATATGTAAAAGCTATGTTAATTCTTGTTACTATTGCTTCTGCCTAACTAGCAAGGCAGTGCTATGCATAGAATGGGAGACTGGAAGACTAGACTTCAAATTCTACTGCAGATAGTTTCTACTCTTGTGACCATGGGCAGTTCATTATCTTCTTTACTGTGCTTACTTCATGCTACATGACATCATACAGGTTTTCCTATCTTTCTCTGAATTCTGAATGTAACTCACGGCCCAATCTCATTTGTATACATCTATCAAAGACTCAGTTTCTCCAACAGCATAATGTGTGTAATTCAGTTTTTTGTGACAATAAAAATGAGCAAAACATGAATCGCAATTTGTAAACCTTAAAGCACTATTTGTTAGTTTGTTATAATTATTTTATTACATAATAAAATTATTTTTAAAGCAGAGTTAAATATTAAATTTGATATAATAATAATATTTAATTATTATCAATATAGATCAGCTTAAGCGAATTGCATAGGGTCACACAGTCAAATCCATGTCTTGAATCCTTTGTTTAATTCCAAGGTTGACTCTCTTATCTCTATTCAATTTTGCATGCTATAAAATTCTCTAGTACTGTGTAGATAGGAGGCATAAGGGAATCATGTAAATTACCAAAGGAGGGTATGGGACAGGAAATAGCTGAAGGATGAATGTTGGAAAGAGGAAAGAAAGATAAATGACTAGTGATCTCAATGATGGGGATAGCTAAGACTAGCTGTGGAATTAAAAATAGATTTGAACACTCGGCTAATCTTCCAGACAAGGAGTCTCTTAGGGCATAGTTTAGTAGAACTTTTGAAGCTAAGAAATTTAGCATTAGAGTAAATATCCCTGGGCTAGTTTCATTATCAGATTAAGATCAGAGGCACCTCTTCTGAGAGATCCCTTTGTCAAGAAGCTTTTTGGCTGATGTCTATGGGACACATAAAAATTGAATCCTATTCTTCTATTTAAATAACACTTAGACTTGGCAGTCAAAAAGACCTGGGTGGAGTTGTATATGGAAATCCCCTTGCCCAAGGAGCACTATAATCAAGGCAAATCAGACATTTATGATTAAATCATCACTTTCCAGCACATCAATCCATGTTTATAACTCTAATAGTATTGTAAGGCCAGAAGATCTTAAAGGTCTTTAAACTTGCATTCAGTTGACTTTCAATCAACATTTTTTTTTAAATTTATAACTCTATCTTGATATCTTTCCTAGATTCTGTTTTTCTTCTTGATCAACTGAAGCATAGCAAAAATGATGCAAAAAAGAATCTTTGAAAATACATATCTAAGCAGAGCAGTTTGGAAAAAAAAATGTTTTGAAGATATTACATAGATTTTTCATCATGTTTATGAAATGGAAACTCACATTTTTATGTACAATCTAATTATAAAATAATCCCAATATGTATATGTAAAATATTCCCAAAAGTTTTAGTGCAGTTTTAAGCTTTAATATTTTAAAAGTTTTTAAGTCATTAAAATTTAAAACTTCATTAATACTTTTTCAGGCACCTTATATAGTAATAAATTATTTCTTGAATATTGGTTGAGAACAAAAAGAAAATAAAATGAATTATCTCTATGGTCCCTTCCACCTCTATAGTTCAGCAGAAACCTCAGTAAATTCATTTTAAAAATGCCTATTTAGTATCAGTTTAAGCAGCTTGGTGGGTGCAATGGATAGAGAGTCAGGAAGACTTGTCTTTAAATCTGGTCTCATACAATTTCTGACTGTGTGACCCTAGGCATATCACTCAACCTCTTTCTCAATTTCCTCAACTATAAAGTAAGGATTATAATAATACCTACTTTGGAGGGTTGCTATGAGAATCATATGAACTATTTTAAAGTGATTAATGGTGCTTGATAAGGATGTGTTCTCTCTATCCCCATTTTAACTATCAAGTACAGTCAATACCAGATAAATTTTGATTTTGTGTAGACATTATTTATGTGTATTATAACTAACTACTACTTAATATTTTCATTAATATACATAAATGATAAAAATTGGTGATAATGATGGTGATGATGAAAGTAGATAGAATATTTTGTAAGCATTTTTTAGGTACCAGGTACTTCACTAAACACTTGACATAAAAAGACAAGCAGAAAGTGACAATGTAAGGCTTACTAATAGGAGAAAAGCACATAATAGGGATCTAGAAAAGAGTTTGGATAAAGTTAACCACAACTGGAAAAAGCTGCTGCAGTAGAGGTGTAAATCTGAAGACTGAAGAGTGGAGTGAAATAAATATAGCCAGGATACTTGTGCTATTGATCTAAACAAAGAAATCATCAGTCAGTAGAAAGGAATGTGTTATTACTACTCTTAAGGAACTATAATTTTAACAATATAAAGTAAAATTGTCAACAGTTAAATTTTTATATAAGCTGTCCCAAAAAATTTTAGGATTTAATAGCTCAAAGCTGCATTAGGATTATTTAAAAATTTGAAAAATGTGCAACTTTGATAGGCTGGGTACTCCCATTACTGACTTGAATCCTTTCCATGCTTTAGCACATGGTCTCCATGAGTTTCTGTGGCCCAAACAAATAATGAATAAACAAATACATGAATTGATAGATAAATAAAACATGAATGAATAAATAAAAAATGAATTTGTGAATGAATAAATTCAGTAGATAAGAGAGACTGATGCATAAAATAAATTCTATCACTTAGCTAACCATGTGGTAATGAACTTCTGAGATGGGCTTGTCCTCACAAAATAGGCTACTTAAGCTATTTCTCCTTTATATATTTTGAAATAACTTTTAATTAATTTTAAATTCTTATTAAATGTTTGTTAAATTGGATTGAATTGAATGATACAACGGAGTAGGATTTTAATAAAAAGCTTCTGAAATAAACTCTCTTAAATGTATACTTATGTGGATTCCCTTCATTAAATAGTATTTAAAACATTTTTTAGTCTTAGTCATAAGGGGATTATAAACTAGAAGACATGCTGTGACTAACTATATGATCATGGGAAAATCACAGCCTACTAAATCTATTTTCGTACCTGTGATATGCAATATGGGGAGGTGGGCTATATGGTCTTTTAAGATTATTTTCTAGCTTTGAAATTTTCTAACTGTGATAAAACTGTAGCATCTTTAGCCCAAATGAGGAAAAATGTAGGAAATAATTCAATTTAGACGACACTAATGATATGCTTAAGATTTTACTCATACAAGAAATTTAAGCACTATTCTAAAACAGAATAGTTCTTTAAGGGTTTACATTGGTGTATTTAGAATATGGGAATTCTTACAACTCTCTCATTTCCAGTTTCTAAATTCTTCTGTAAGATACTTTCAGAGAGCAATAAAGCATGTGACTGTTCAAATTTCCTGTGAGTGATAAGGAGATGCTTTATTTTGTGTAGATATTCAGTCTTCAAAACCACTTTTCAAATCATTAGGGTGGAGTACAGATTTCCCTATTTAGCAGGCATCCTGCCAAGGAGTACTTTCTTACATTTTTGAGCTGGATATAGTATTTGGGTGTGAATTATTACTAAAAACTCTGTTTATGCATGTGTATTTTCTTGGTCCGTCTCTTGAAGAGTTCTCAAATTGCTTTGGTTAAACTCTGGAAGTCATTCCTCCTCCATACCAATAGTTATTTCTGATGACATACAACTGTGTTCAGGCTCCTCCTGAAATGTGACATTCAGAGCTATCATGCAATTGACCAAAGCAATCTTAGGCTGAGAGAGCAAAGGGGTGCTTTACACCACATGGACTATTTCAAAGAATGAGTGATAACACCCTTGCAAGAGAGATTCCTTAGATGAACTATGCAGGTCTCATATTATGTTTTCAGTCATGGCTTCATCTGAAACTTAATGAGTTCCATGTGCTTAGCAAGAATTGAAGGAAAGTAATGGATGTATCTCCACCTTTTCTACCTCCAATCCCTCCCCATTTCTTTACTGGAAAATATCTAGGCTAAAACTGGTTTATTAGGAGAGTTAAATTGAAAAAGTCACACGAATAAGAATTTTGCATTCTTTGACTTCCTTGCATTCTTTTTCTCACCATTTTTTTCTTTTAATTTACTTTTGTGTGTACCTGCCTCAGTAACAATGCTTTTGGGAGAGGAAAGTTAGTTTCCTTCAGATATTTTTTTAATGAAAACACCAGCAAACATGGAACTCAGTTTTATATGAAAACAAAACTCACGCCCAGCACATTGATTAATTTTTGACCCATATTTTTTGGCTTTTGTAATGGTTAAATTATGCAGAATTAATAGTACTAATATTAATAGTGCTAATCAAAAATTAAATTTGCTGGAGTCATCAAAACTGATTTCATATAGAGCTTCAACTCAGTGAAGAAAGTGAAAAAAAATCTCAACATGAGAGATATCCTAGCTTCAAACTCCATGATGAGATTATTTGCACAAAAATTGGAATGAGGTATGACACAATGTGATGAGAATTAACTTTTAATTTAGACAATTAATAGTAAAATAGTTATTAAATATTTGCTACATGGTAGGTACTTAACCACTTCATTTTTTTCTCATGCCACTAATAGGTTGATAAATGTAATTTTTGGATTTTCCTTCACATGAGGTCAGCATATAATGCATTTCCCAGTTCATTCTGATTTCAAGACTAGTTCTCTACTCATTAATCCATGGTACTTTTTGATGCTTTATAAAAATGCCCCCTTGAAGTCCTCCATGTATTAATTCCATTCAAAGCCAAAAATAGCCAAAAAAATGTGAATATGGATACATAAATATATGAAAGTCCAGTCATATTAAGAAATGAACAAATCCTCACATTTTTCTGAGCATCTTACATTATTCAATAACCTTAGATTTTTTTTTTAATTTTAAAGAGATGTAAACTTTCCATCAGTGTTTCTCACACTCATCCTCTTTTGTGCTACCCCCAACCCCAGCCCTATATCTTTCTGCCTCAATGCCATCTATTGATAGTAAAGAGTCCAGATTCAAGGATTATAAAACATCAGGACAATGAGTAGCTCAACTATCTACCTCTTATTTTGAAAGCAATATTAAATTAAAAATTCCATTGCTTCTGAAAGGGATGTGTAAATATATTGTTTTATTGTTCCATTTAACATTCAGATCAAACAACCTTATTGAGGAACCACTCGCCTTTATGTGCTGTCTCCCTCATTAGAATACAGCTTCTTATGAATAGGAACTAGTTTCTCTTTTGTATTCACCATGCTTTGCATATGCTAAACTTTAATAATGCTTTTTCATTTATGCATCCATTCATCTTTGTATCTATTTTGATGTTCATTATGGGTTTAATCTCTATCATTTATCTATCTGTCTGTCTATCTATCTATCTATCTATCTATCTATCTATCTATCTATAAATAGATAGATACATAGATAGTGCACACATTATATTGCACTGCATAAAGTAGGTGCCTAACAGATTTTGGTTGAATGTCAGTTGTTTCCCCAAAATGCCCAGTCTGGTTTAAAAAAAAAATCTTTCTGTAATTAGGATTTTCTAGGAGTTATAAATGAGAAATCTAATGAAATTTTATATGGCTTTAATTTACTATAATGAATGTATTTCCTAGAATTTCTTCCAGCCCAGTTATAAATAACTCAGATGAAAGGCCTTGAAGTATATTTCCCTCCCCAAATATTGAGTAACATTGTGGTAGCAGTTAAATGTCTATAAATTAAAATATTGGGTTAGAAGAACAGACACATACCAACACCCTTATATCATGTACTATATGGATGGCTTAGCTTAAGAAGTAAAAAAACAAATCAAACACAGATGAACTAGAAAGGAAAGAATTAGTAAAAAAAGAATGTATTCTTGCAGATCCACATTAAATTTGCTCAACACTTATTTATTGAAACACTGCATATGCAATCTTGAGACTCAAGGAACATGATATCTTCTCTAATTACTCATTAGATTTGCACCCCAATTGTTTGATTAAAAAATACTGAAGAAAATTTGCACCAAAATATTTCAGCAGGAGAAATTTGCTCAGCCTTAGAGATATTACTGATGCTAAATATTTTGAATCAATCTAAAACCAGGAAGTAAATTTGACAATATCTGTAAAACAAAATAATTGACTAGATACTTGATACAAGACAAATGTTTTCCTCATGTACAAAATGAGAAGATTCAATTAGACAATTTTAAGGTCACTTCAAGGTTTAGATTTATATATTTTTATGTTTCTATGAATCATGTTCAATAATCTTCTGCATCACCAAGGCAATATCCACAGCACCAATGGCAACTATGAATAGACCAGTGTAGTTCTGAGTTGCAAAGTATAACAGACTCTCTATATAGAAGGCAGATGAAAAAACATTTTCAAACACCAGAAAGCCAAATCCCCAAACCTCAAAGACAAATCCATCATAGCAACAAAGAAATCCATCACAGTAACCAAGAAGTCCATACACATCACCAGACCTCCCCACAAATGAACACTCATAATCCAAGCTACTTGCTTCCTCTGTCCTTCCCAGCTCTAACTAGTCTGACCAACTTCCTTTCAGTTGTGCTCTAGCTCTTCTTGTTCCACCCTTCCTGCTCCATTCTTTCCTGTTCCACAAGTTCAGCAAGCTCCTTCCACCACATATGTATGACTTAGGCTTCCATGTGATTTAAGCAGGTCACATTGGTCTATTAATCCCATTTAAATTACCATTACATCTTCCTATGACCCAGGGCTGACCACGTTACTCTCTTTTTTCAATAATTCCACTGCCCCTTTATTGCTTCTTGAGTCAAATACATTGAAAGTTCTTCAGTAACCTAACTCTAGCCTGTCTCTGTGGATTTAATATCTTCAAATAATTAATCTTTCTGAAACTCTGTTTATCATCCCCCTCAAAAAAAGTGTGGATTATCTAAAGCACCTCTAAGAAGACTTGTAATAATACATGATTCTACCAAGAACAATTTAATAAAGGAATTTGATCCTATGAACAATTTCTCATCTATGAGGATGTTAAAAAATAGGTCACAGGAAAGACAAGTTTTCGTGGACAATGATGGCTAGAAAAGACCTAGTATAAAAAGATGTCTTAGAAAAGCATTCATGACCAGACATGCTGGGATTACTTAGCATATCATATAGGTGGAGCAGACAACTACATACACTGTTTGATTTTAAAGATGTTATGCAAGGCTTTTTGACTAACTTGCTCTAATCCAGGTGCCTCCAGTTTTACACTGGAAGTATATTTCTTTGGATCTTAAAGCTTTGTAAATTTATTCTCTATTGATTTGGAAATGCTTTGGGAAGTTCATAGCCTAAATTATTCTCATGAATACCTCAGAAGGTGTTAACTGGAAATTGTCAAAGAGATGACAGATATATGCAAATACTGTGTGTAGGAGAAACTAGAGCTATATTAAAGAAGATGATTGGGTATCCAAGTCAGTTCACCTTCTCCACTATTTTGATGTTCTAAAAATAATTTATTTATTTTTAGTTTTCAACAGTTCAACAAGTTTTTGAGTTTTAAATTTTTCTGCCTCCCTCATCTCCCCCCTCCTGAAGACTGATTTGCTTTTGTATAGATATATGAAGTCTCTCTGAATTGATTTTAAACAACAAAGGACTATATGAGGAATGTAATTTTCTCCAGGACACTTATGACTTTAATAATTTTTAGCCAATTTTTTTTTAGCAGCAGCAAAAAATGAAGTAAAAGACACAATGTCTTTGAGTCTATTAGAGCTCACAATATCACTTTTTTTTTTATTAAAATGACCTGACATAATTTGACTTTTTCCAATTTGATTTAATAAAACCAATATTCTTGAAATGTCTTTTCATATATATCCATTCAAATACTCAAATATGGTTCTTGCATTTTACTAAGTCATTCATAACAATGCCAGATTTTGAAAATGGAAAGAAAATGTCGGAAGCAATGAAATGAAACAGTATCCATATGTTTTCTGTGTATGACAGTTGATTCATGTCAGAGAGTGTCAGCTCCTAAGGAGGATAGCACACTGGCTATATCAGCTTTTGCTTCGGGGAATTAATTTTTTTGGGAAAATATCTATCTCAACATGAATAATCTATCTAACCGAAATCAGTAAGAAAGAAAAGAAAAAGTGGGTGGTTTCTTGTAAAGATCACTAAATGCCACATAAATATTTGAAAAACAAAAGCAATGATTCTGGAGGTTTTAGAAATTTATTAACAAGTTTGCATGAGTGTATTATTGTTCCTGTTGTTTTGCATTTGATAATTAAGAAAGTTACCATTCTCTTTTTTTTTGTTAATTGCTATTGAGGACAAAGAAATAAAGGGATTAGAATTTGATAATTCACAACATTTAAAATCTTCAGTCTCACTCTCTATTCCTCCAACAGTGATTAACATCAAGCCAGTACATCCTTGAACAAAGGTGCCTAATAGAAATCTACTTTGCAGAATAAGATACTCCTAATAGAGTTTAAAATAGTAACTTGCACAAAGAAATGAGCAATCTCAATATTCATAGAAGTGTTCTTGTGTCAACTCTGTGTAGAGCAAAAAAACATGGTTGGTTAAAATTTGTTATAAGTAAGTATTATAGTCAACTAATCTGTATAATTCAAACCACTAACTATATTTCATTAAATTGATGCAATTCAAATTAGTGCACAATATGGGGCAAAAAATATTTAGGAAAACAATGTTGTTTAGACTTAAACTTAGAATCTTTCCACAAAACTTTGCAATAAGTGACATTTATGTAGCCTTGTTTTAAAACTTTGCAAAGTATTTGGCATATATTTGCTTTTAAGACTTGAAGCATCTCTGAGGGTGGGTACTGTTTTTCTCATTTTATTTATATGATAAAACTGAGGCAAAGGAAAGTTCTATGACTTGCCCATCATCACAAATCTAGTAAGCCTAATGGTGGGATAGAAACATAGCTCTTTCTAAATACAATATGACTAACATTGTCCAGTGTGCCACACAGCCCCTGCCTATAAGTCATTCTGAAATACATTAATTATTTTAGATAGAAGCATGGGAAACTGAAAGTTAATTATAATAACTTTTTCTAGAATGAGGGGGATAGAACCAAGATGGTAGACTAGAAGCATGGACCTGCTTGAGCTCTCCCCTCCTTCAAAGCTCTTAAAATACGTGTCAGAAATGACTCTAAACAAATTCTAGAGGAGCAGAAGCCACTAAATGATGGAGTGAAACAGATTTCCAGACTGTAAGGCCAACAGGAAGGTTCTATCACATTGAGCTTAGAGAAGAGCACAGTGTGAGCTGCACAACACAGGCAGGACTGGGGCAGGTTTCAAGGTCCTGAATCATGGGTAGCTGCTGTGGTTTCCAGATTTCTCAACCCACAAACACCAAAGAGAGTTTCAAAAGTCAATGAGAAAGCTCTTTCACCTGGGTTAGAGCAGGGATTGGTTAGGCCCCTACCTTGTCCATAGGACAGTGAGAGCTACTGTAGTAGCAGATCCACTTTTTGAGCTTTCAGTGTAGAGGCCCTAGGGGAATGGGTCAGTCCTGAGTGGTGGTCCAGAGGTGAGGAGGAGCACTGGCATGCCGGAGTTGGTGGCAGTTGTGGAGAGGAAAACCTACTCAGAGTTCCAGCACAGAAAGGAATGCTTTTGGTTGCTCACGCAGGTTGGGATAGGAATAAACACCTGTCCTTTGACTATGCCTCTTTGGAGGAACTGAAAATTTACAGGTTCCTAGACATATCTCAGAAAACAGCTGCACAAACCTCTAAAACCTAAGGCAGTATACCCTTCACTTGCCAAGAACTCAAAAGTCAAGTAACTAACCAGGATGCCCCAAAGGGCAAAAATGAGATTGTAGAAGTTTGCTTTCTTGATGACAATTTACTTTATTCCATCATTTCAGTTGAGGAAGAATAAAGCACAAAATCAGAGTAAGAGAGCAAGGTCAATGCTCCTACATCGAAGGACTCCAAAAAATATGCAGTGATCTTAGGTCATGGAAGAACTCAGAAAGGAATTTGAAAATCAAGTAAGAGAGATGGAGGAAAAATTGGGAAGACAAATGAGAGCTATGCAAGAAAATCTTGAATAACCAGATCAACAACAACTTGCTAAAGGAGACCCCCCAAAAAACTGAAGAAAATAAGACCTTTAAAAATAGACTAACTCAAATGGCAAAAGAGATCCAAAAAGCCAATGGGAAGAATGTTTAAAAGAGCAGAATTGACCAAATGGAAAAGGAACTCACTGAAGAAAGTAGCTCTTTAAAAATTATAATGGAGCAGGTGGGAGCTAATGACTTTATAAGAATCAAGAAATTGTAAAACAAAACTAAAAGAAGGAAAAAATAGAAGACAATGTGAAATATCTATTTGGAAAGACAACCAACCTAGAAAATAGGTCCACGAGAGAGAATTAAGCAAATATTGGTATACCTGAAAAACATGATCAAAAAATGAAACTAGACATCATCTTTCATGAAATTATCAAGGAAAACTGCCCTTTAATTCTAGAACCAGATGGTAAAGTAGAAATGGAAAGAACTCACGGAACATCTCCTGAATGAGATTCCAATGGGAAAACTCCTAGGAATTTTGTAGCCAGATTCTAGAGTTCCCAGGTCAAAGAGAAAATATTACAAGCAACTAGAAAGAAACAATTCAAGTACTGTGGAAATACTATCGGTTAACACAAGATCTAGCAACTTCTACATTAAAGGATAGAATTGCATGGAATATGATATTCCAGAAGTCAAAGGAACTAGGACTAAAACCAAGAATCACCTACCCAGCAAAACTGAGTATAATACTTCAGGGGAAAAAATGGAATTTCAGTGAAGTAGAGGACTTCCAAGCCATCTAGATGAAAAGAGCAGAGGTGAATAGAAAATTTGGCTTTCAAATACCAGAATCAGGAGAAACATTAAAAGGTAAATGGTAAAGAGAAATCATAAAGAACTCATCACAGTTGAACTGTTTGCATTACTACATGGAAAGATGATATTTGTCACTCATGAGAACTTTTTCAGTATTAGGGTAGTTACAGGAGATTTTATATATATATATATATACATATATATATATATATTTTGACAAATATATACACACATATATGTATATATGTATATATGTACATAAGTGTGTATGTGTATGTATAATATACATATATGTATATGCACATGGCAGTAAGTTTGTATATGTGTATGTATATATGTATATCAATATTCATATATATAGAGAGACAGAGACAGAGGGCATAGTCTGATCTGAATATGAAAGGAGAATATCTAAAAAACAAAATTTACTGTTCAGTGGAATGTACTAGGAATAAGAGAAAGGGAGAGGTAGAATGTGGCAATTCACCTCACATAAAAGAGGTAAGAAAGAGCTGTTACAATGGAGGGGAAAAGAGGTAGAGGAAAGGAAATAAATGAGTCTATTCTCATGAAATTTGGCTTATGGAAGGAATAACACTCATTTAATTGGATAAGGAAATCCATTTTGCCCTGCAGGAAGGCAGGGGGGAAGAGTGTAGGACAGGGAAGATAATAAAAGGGACAGGAAATTGAGGAAAGGGATAATCAGAAGTAAACACTATTGTGGAAGGATAGCTTAAGGGAGAGAATGGAATAAATGGAGGGCAGGATAGAACTGAGGGAAATGTGGTTAGTTTTTTCCAAATTGACTAATATGGAAGAGTTTTGCATAGCTATACATGTATGATTCATATTGAATTGATTGCTTTCTCAATGAAGGTGGGTGCGGTGGGAAGAAAGGAGAGAATATGGAACTCAAGACTTTAATAATAATGTTAAAATTGTTTTAGCATGCAACTAGGAAATAAAGTGTGCAAGCAATGCAATATAGAAATTTATTTTGCCCTACAGGAAAATAGAGAATAGGGGAACGTAAAGGGTGGGGGTGGTGGGGTAATAGAAGGGAGGACAGTCTGGAGAAATGGGTGGATGGGATGCATACCCTCCAGGGGTGGAAAGTGGGGAGAGAAGGGGAGAAAATTTTGAATTTAAATTCTCATGGAAGTGAACATTGAGAACTGAAAAATAAATAAATCATATATTAAAAAAAGAAATTTCCAAAACCTAAACTTGAAACATTAAAAAATGGAATGGAAGGATTATGGAAACTTTGTCTTGCATTATGGAAAAAAGCAATGACCTTCCTTTAGAATAGTGATGTTCTTTCAAAGGAATTGTTTCTTAAATGTTTACATATGCTAACACTGTAAAAAATTCAAAAAATTCAATTTAATATGTCTTCCATACCCTGGGGAGTGTCAAAAAAGTTCATATATCTTTGAATATCTGAAAAGTAAATTTTTAGTTATTCATAACAAGAAATAAACCCTTATGGTTTTGGTGAGTTATAGTTGAAATATATGTCAAATACAATTAATTTTGAAAGGAATATTAGAATCACAAAATAACCTAAAGTTGAGCCCATACTAAAGGTAAGGAAAATTCATCATTGAATTCTGAAAAGCCTGTCATAGAATACATATAAAATTATGTCTTAATCAATTTTCTTTTCTTTTATGTAACATATAGATCAACATTGGACTTTGTTCTTCACTGGGTGTATTTCCTTGAAAATTTGACTTGTAGATTAAGTATAATTTGAAAACACATTTGTGACACCAACTGAGAGGTACCAAAAAACATACCTGAATGAAAAGAGCTCTTCAATTTTCTCTGCTTCCCCAAATTCCAATTATTATGTTTATCACTTTGAGTTAAGGAATTATTTTTCTTTTTTTAATATATATATATTCGTTTTATTTATTTTTAATATTCTACAATCACTACCATAAGACTTAGATTTTTCTCCTTACCTATCCCCCACCACCCCCTGCCCTCCCCAAGACAGCATACAATTATATATAGGATCTACATATACATTCCTATTGAAAACATTTTCACTATAGTTATGCTGTGTACAAGAAAAATAAATGGGAGAAATCATATAACAAACCAAAACATAATACACACACAGAAAAAAAATTACCTGCTACATTCTGCGAATGAATTCCATAGTTCTTTCTCTGAGTGTGGAAGGCATTTTGCCTTAGAAGACCAATGGGAATTTTTTTTTTTTTAATGTCCTTGCATTGCTATGAAGATTCAAGTCTACCAGAAAAACTCTCATACTCTGTGGTTCTTGCTGTGCACAAAGTTCCCCTGGTTCTGCTCCTTTCAGATCATATAAGTCTTTCCAGGCCTTTCTGAAGTCTTCTTGTTCATCATTTCTTGTAGTGCAATAGTATTCCATAACATTCATATGCCATAATTTATTCAGCCATTCCTCAGCTGATGGATATCTGCTTGATTTCCAGTTTTTGGTCACTACAACGAGTGCTGCTATAAATATTTTTGTGCATGTGGGACTTTTTCCCATTTATATGATCTCTTGAGGGATACAGTCCCAGAAGCAATATTGCTGGATCAAAGGGTGTGTATATTTTGTAACCCTTTGGGCATAGTTCCAAATCACTCTCCAGAATGATTGGATGAGCTCACAGCTCCACCAACAATGAATTAGTGTTCCAACTCTCCCACATCCTCACCAACATTTATCATTTTCCTGTTCTGCCATATTTGCAAATCTAATAGGTATGATGTGGTACTTCAGAGTTGTTTTGATTTGCATCTCTCTAATCAAAAGTGATTTAGAGCATTTTTTAATGTGATTATAGATACCTTTAATTTCTTCCTCTGAAAATTGCCTATTCATATCCTTTGATCATTTATCAATTGGGGAATGACTTGTATTGTTGTACATTTGACTCAGTTTTCTATATATTCTAGAAATAAGGCCTTTATCCCCTAGATTAGCTGGAAAAATTCTTTCCCAATAAGCTATATTTCTCCAAATTTTGGTTGTATTGGGTTTGGTTGTGCAAAAACTTTTCAGTTTAATGTAATCAAAATTATCCATCTTGCACTTCATAATGCTTTCTATCTCTTCTTTAGTCAAAAATTCTTCCCTTCTCCATAAATCTGATAAATACACTATTCCTTGCTCCTCCAATTTGTCCATGGCATCAATCTTTATACCTAGATCATGTACTCATTTGGACTTTATTTTTGCGTATGGTGTCAGGCATGGGCCTTTGCCTAGCTTCCATCATACTCTTATCCTGGTTTCCCAGCAATTTTTGTCAAACAGTGAGTTCTTATCCTAGAAGCTGGGGTCCTTGGGTTTATGAAACAGGAGATTGCTATATTCATTGCCTACTGTGTCTTGAGTACCTAGCATATTCCTCTTGTCTACCCATCTGTTTCTTAGCCAGTACCAAGTGGTTTTGATAATTGCTGCTTTATAATATAATTTGAGATCTGGTAGAGCTAGGCCATCTTCCCTAGCATTTCTTTTCATCACTCCCTTTGATATTCTGGACCTTTTGTAGCAATCCTATTCTCAGACAAAGCAAAAGCAGAAATAGATCTAATCAAAAGAGATAAGGAAGGAAACTGTATCCTACTAAAAGGCACCATAGACAATGAAGCAATATCATTAGTAAACATATATGCTCCAAGTGATATAGCATTCAGATTATTAGAGGAGGGGTTGTGGGAGTTGAAGGAAGAAATAGACAGGAAAACTGTACTTGTGGGGGACTGTAACCTTCCCCTCTCCGAACTTGATAAATCTAACCTCAAAATAAACAAGAAAGAGGTTAAGAAGGTAAATAAAACTCTGGATAAGGTAGATATGGTAGATCTCTAGAGAAAATTGAATGGGAATAGAAAGTGATATACCTTTTTCTCAGCAGGACATGGCACATATACAAGTCTGGAAAGATAAACCAAAAATCAATTGGAAAGTAAATAATCTAATTGTAAAGAAGGAGTGGGTTAAACAACAAATCATAGAAACAACCAACAACTTCGTTCAAAAGAATGACAATAAGGAATTATTTTTCAAAGAACAGTATTAGAATGCCAGTATATTGCCTAGTTAGGGTTAATCACTAATGGATTGGAATCTTTATATTTGGCAGTTACATCATCATTTGAATCAGTATTTCTAGTGACATTTTTCATATAAAATTGTTTCTCCTTCTTTAACTACTTATTTTGTTAAAGGGTTTTCTAATTTCTAAGTATGAAATCTGATTTTTGATGCCTCTCTTTTCTTTACTTAAATGCTAAATATTTCATCATATCCTACTAATTCTGTCTTCCCAATATCTCTCATTCCTGCTCCTTTTTCATTCCCACCAACTCTCTGGTTAACTCCAAATAACACCTCAAATCAGAAATGGCCAGACTACTGATTATCATGTCTTTTACTTTCTTCTCATTTCTAATCCTCGTATATACTTTTTCAACAATATATTTTTTAAACCAAACTATTTTATGCTTGAAACCTTTAATAAATAGTCCTATTGCTTGTAGGTATAAATCAAAACTACTTAATCTACTCTTGAAGGAACTTCAATTCATGTAATGCTTTAAATCCCTCGATTGCTTAGTTTAGGATTTCAGAATTTTTCTCCATCTAATGTATTTGCTTCTCAGTGTTCTCTTAGATGTATTTTTTTTTTTTGCTCCAACTGACCCATTATAGTCACTTCCCCCAAAAGTTTATAGTGCTGAAATTCACTGCCTTGATCTGACTACACATGAAATAATATGTTTAATTGTGGACTTAAGATGTTAGTAATGACATGAGCAACTCATAGACCTTGGCAAGATAATGTTTAATAAAACTTATGTGGGATGGATTGAAAACAGATAATAGTCAATGAAACAGGAAAGAGACAGCGTAAAATTGAACATATATGAAATCTAACAGGTAGCTAGAGAAGAGAAGCAATAGAAAGAGGAGAGAGGTCACTACAGATGAGATGTCTTTTTATGATGTTTTCAATAGAGTTATAACTAGCTGAAACTATAACTATAACATTCCTTCACAGTTTTGTAGACAGAAAGATACAAAAGATAGAATATTAAATATCAAAGAAGAAGTGTAATAGCACAAAAAATTTACCTGCTATAGATGTAGTCAGCAAAAGGGCTCTATGGAGTGTAATTAGGAGAAACTGGAGGCGGTAGTATCATATACTCTTTGAATACCACAAATTGAGAAGTAGGAATGTCATGAGGAGGATAATGGAGCATGTATGTAGGCAGTCACTGAGAAGGGAAGGGAAAGAAAAGGAAATAAGCATATATGTAGTACCTACTATATGCTAAGCACTGTGCTTTACAAAAATTATTTCATTTGATCTTTACAAGACTGACAGCTTGGTATTATTATTGTTCCCAATTTATAGTTGCAGAAGCTGAAGCAAACAGAGATTAAATGATTTACCAAAAGTCAGAAAGATGGTAAGTATCTGAAGGTGGACTTCAATTTAGATCTCCCTGACATCAAGCCTATGACTCTATCCACCATGACAACTAGGTGTCCCTAGAGAGATTATATAATTTTTCAAAGTCACATAGATGACAAGTGGCACAAACATAAAATCAAACAAAGCATCTTCTTTCATATTAGAATATCTTGGTGTGAACCAAATAGGAAGATAACTAAACAAAAACCTCCATCTGAAAAATGAGGATAATAATAGAACCTACCTCCCCAGGTTATTTGAGGGATAAAATGAGATGATATTTGTAAGCTGCTTCTAGTTCTCTCCTCTATTCACCTTCCATATTTTGAAAGTATCCTTTATGTTGTTATAAAAATTCCATGTTGTCTTGATCATTCACATGCAAATCCTTGAGAAGAAAGTTTCTTTTTACTTTTTTTTGAATCTCTAAGACTTAGATCAATGTCTGTAATATTATAAGTACTTAACAGATCTTTGTTTGATAAATAAAAGCAGGCTTAAAAATCATGCCATAGGAGGATCATTTAGTATATTATTATTATTACCTATATTTATACCGGTGTTAGGACACTACAGATCCCAGATTTTTAACTGACATCAAGTTAGCTTCTTCCTCTATGGAAAGAATAGCTTCCCATAAGAATAAAAGTGAGCTTCTAAGAGAGGGAGTGACTTTTGACTGTTTTTTTTTTTTTTATATACCCAGGATTTATTTATTTACCACAATGTGTAGAAGAAATTGTACTTTTTGCATGCTAATAAACTGAATTTTTGAATAAAAGAGTGACAAACTACTTCAGGTTCATCAGATAGAAAAAGCAATTTGCAGTCATTGTGATGGCAATCAGAATAGGATCTTTTGCTGTTTCTGTTTCAGTATAATCAAGTGCCTCTGATAGAATCTTGCTTTTATCAATTTAAAGTCTTTACTAGGAATAAAGTACAGAAACTAGAGCTTCTTTAACTTGAAACCATATATGTATTTGTATTGTTAATGTGATTAAAGATCATTCCCAACATGACAGAACAAGAAAATGATAAATGCTGAAGAGGATGTGGGAGAGTTGGAACACTAATTCTTTGTTGGTGGAGCTGCGAGCGCATCCAACCATTCCGGAGAGCAATTTGGAACTATGCCCAAAGGGCTACAAAAATGTGCATAGCCTTTGACCCAGCAATATCGCTACTAGGACTGTATCCCCAAGAGATCATAAAAATGGGAAAGGGTCCCACATGTACAAAAATATTTATAGCAGCACTCTTTGTAGTTGCCAAAAACTGGAAGTCAAGGGGATGTCCATCAATTGGGGAATGGCTGAATAAATTATGGTATATGAATGTAATGGAGTACTATTGTGCCATAAGAAATGATGAACAAGAAGACTTCAGAGAGGCCTGGAAGGACTTATATGACCTGATGCTGAGTGAAAGGAGCAGAACCAGGAGAACTTTGTGCACAGCAACGACCACAGTGTGTGAGAGTTTTTTCTGGTAGACTTGGAATTTTGTAATAACGCAAGAACTTCTTAAAAAAAAAATAATAAAATCCCAATGGTGGTTCTCTAAGGCAAAATGCCTTCCACACTCAGAGAAAGAAATATGGAAGTCATTCGCAGAATGTAGCAGATCATGTTTGTGTATGTGTATGTTTTTGTGTATCATGTTTTGATTTGTTATATGATTTCTTCCATTTATTTTAGTCCAACTACAAAACATGACTATAGTGAAAATGTACTCAACAGGAAAGTATATGTAGAACCTATACAGAACTGTATGCAGTCATGGGGATGGAGGGGGGTAGTGGGGAGTAGGTGTGGGGGGGATAAAATCTCAATTGTATGGCAGTGATTGTTAAACATTAAAAAATAATTTATAAAAAAGAGAAAAAGAAAAAAGAAAAAAAAAAGATCATTCCCACTTATTAATAGACCTTCCCATCAAAGGGAGTTTGATTAGAGAAGATTTGTTGGAATGCCCACACCTTTTGATAATGAGGCATTGGTTCTCAAAGGTTGGGATGCCCTTTGCCTCTAAAAAAAAGGTATAAATACTATAAGAGTGAAGTTTTGCTTGGGGTTTACTGACTGGAAGTGTTTATCTGGCCAGATGAGGACACTGGGAACATGGCAAGGAGTTCCCTGGTTGGGAAAACCTTAATGTTTGTGCTTTCTTCTCTCGTAGCTATGGTCAGACAGTTATATCTGTCTGTTGATGATCACACAGAAGAAGCCATGTCTTTTGATTTTTTATTTCTCTGTATTTTCTCTGAAGTTCAGAGTGCTGATTCCCCTGAACTAGGTGAATGATATATGTGCTTGGTTAAAGTGATTGCTAACCCCTCAAAAGTTGCCTTTCTTTTTTGAATGCAGATCCAAGATCCTGTGATAACAAGTCCCCTGTGTCTGTTGGGGTACTTACTGTTACAGTCATCAACAAGGTAGCAGTCCTTTGATTCAAAACTGTGATTAATCAATCAATAAGCATTTATTAAATGACTACCTATTTCAAGCAAAAGGAAGTTCATGGAAAGTAAATAGAGAGCCAGCCTTGGAATCAAGATGACCTTGTTTCACATACTATTTCTGACACATATGAGTTATTTGACCCTGTGAAGGACACTTAACCACTCAGTACTCCCAGACAAGTTTTCATAATTACACATTGTAGCACAGATGGCAATTGATATTGATGGAAGAAATTCCCTATACCAAAGCAAATTTTTTAAAATGTACTTTGTAGTGTGTTTGAAACTGAGTCTAGCATACCTGAAAGGAAATTTTCCCTTCCTTTAAGAAGTTCTTTCTCTGGGGGCAGACTTAAGATAGTGGAGAGAAGACAAGAAGGTGTTTGAGCTCTCCCAAGTTTCCCTCAGGAGGGAAACTACAACATTAAAAAATACTCTAAATGAATTCTGGGATAACAGAACCTACAAGAAGTGAAACAATTTTCCAGCTTAAGATAACTTAGAAGGACTTCAGTAAAGGTCTGGCTCACTTGGGTCAAAGCTAGAGCAACCCAGAGCAGATGGTGGTTGAGTAAGCTTGAAGAAGGTTATAGCACATAGCAGCAACTGATTATCCTCCATTCTGACTCAGCAGGCCAGTGGCACAGCAGGTCCGCTCAAACCCCAGTGTCAAAGGTAAATTGCAACCCATGCAAACCAGGCAAAAAAAGTGTCAGACCATCCCAGTGCAGTGAGGAAGCTGCCAGCACCCAAGACCCTAGTGCACAAAGCCAGTGATGAAACTCATGGCCTCAGCACAGTTCCCCCTGTTCCCCAAGAGTGGAACTCAACTCTAAAAGCCATGGAATAGTCAAAAAAAATGAGTAAGAAGGAAAAAAAAAAGAACCTTGACCATAGAAAGCTACTATGATGACAGGGAAGATTCAAAACACAAACTCAAGAGAACAACATTGGTGCAATGCCTATGTGTAAAGCCTCAAAGGGCTATATGAGTCAATATCAGGCCCCAAAAGCCTTCCTGCAAAAGCTCAAAGGGATTTTAATAGTAAAGAGAGGTAAAAGAAAAAAATAGAAAAAAGAAATGAGAGGTATGTAAGACAGAGCCAACAGACTGGAAAAGGTAGCACAAAAATTGACTGAAGGAAGTAGGTCCTTAATAAATATAATAAGGTCAAAGGTGAAAAAAATCCACTGAAGAAAACAAGTCCATAAAAAGTTGAATTGACCAAATAGAAAAGCAGATACAAAAGCTAATTGAAGAAAATAATTCATTAAAAATTACAATTGAGCAAGTGGACACTAATGACTCTATGAGACATCAAGAAACAGAACAAAATTTTTAAAAAATGAAAAAAATAGAAGAAAATGCAAAATACTTTACTAGAAGAACCATTGGTCTTGGAAAATAGATCTGTGAGAGATAAATTAAAAATTGTTGAACTACTTGTGAGCCCTGATAAAAAGGAAGAGCCTAGACAGCATCAGTTAAGAAATTATCAAGGAAAACTTCCCTGATATGCTAGAAGCTAAGATAAAATAGTCACTGAAAGAATCCACTGATCACTTCCTAAAAGCAAACACAAAATGAAAGCATAAAGAAGTAAGAAGCCAAGTTCCAGAATTATCACATGAAGGATAAAATACTGCAAATGATTAGAAAGAAACAATTCAAATATCAAGGAACCACACAAAGGATTACACAGGACTTCGCAGCTTCTACATTAAAGGATCAGAGGGCCAGGAATATATTCCAGAAGGCAAAGGCACATGGATTACAACCAAGACTCAATTACATAGCAAAATTAAGCACAATCTCTTTTCATGAAAGAGAATATTCAATGATATTTCTGACTCTTGAGAACTTCATTTTTATTGGGACACTTTTAATGGTCATCCATAGATGGTGTGGTATAAGTTGTCTTCGATGTCATGGTATTTAAAAAATTAAGAGATGAAGAAATAAGATTATATAGGAAAGGGAAAAATAGGGCAAATTCCATCTCATGATGAGGCACAAAAGATACATTATAGTAGAGGGAAACAAGGAAGGGAGGGTAAGCATTGCTTGATTACACTTGTCAATTTGGCTGAAAGAAGGAATAACATACACACTTAGTTGGGTATAAAAATTTATCTTACCTGATAAGGAAGAAGGAGAAACGGGAAAGAAAGGAGACGCAGGTAGGGTAGAAGGAGGGCAGAAAGAGGAAGAGAAAGGGAAAAGAAAACAAAGGACGGTTGATAGAAGGGAGACAGTGGTCAGAAGCAAAACACTAGTGATGAGGGACAGGTTGAAAGGAAAGAGAAAAGTATAAATTGAGGGGGAGCGATAGAATGGATCAATGAACATAGTTAATATTCCTGACTATGAACGTGAATGGTTTGAACTCTCCCACAAAATGGAAGTAGATAGCCGAATGGATTAGAAACCATAATCCTACAGTATGTTTTTTTACAAGAAATATCTTTGAAGCAGAGATATACACAGAGTAAAGATACAAGGTTGGAGCAGATTATATATTTTTATAACTTCTTGATTTCTCACGAAGTCATTAGCTTCCATTTACTCCATTCTAATTTTGAAAGAATTATTTTCTTCAGTGTTTGGATGTCCTTTTGCATTTCGCCAATTGTACTTCTTAAAACATTCCTCTCCTCATTGGCATTTTGGACCTCTTTTGCCATTTGGGTTAGTCTGTTTTTTTAAGCTGTGACTTTCATCGGTATTTTTGGGGTCTACTTTGGCAAGCTCGACTCATTTTTTGTGATTTTCTTGCATTACTCTCATTTCCCTTCCCAATTTTTCCTCTGCTTTTCTTACTTGATTTTCTAAATCTTTTTTGAGCTCTACCATGGCCTGCAACCATTCATTTTCTTGGAGGCTTTTGATGTAGGAGTTTTAACTTTTTTTCTTCTGGTTTTATGTTTTGATCTTCTTTGTCAAGAAAGTAAGATTCTACAGTTGCAGGTTTTTCACATTGCTTGCTCGTTTTCCCAGTCAAATATTTAACTTTTTAACTTTTTGTCAAGGTATGATTCTACTTCCAGTGGGGGTGTTGGTGGGGGTGGGTGCACTGTCCAAGGCTCATGAGGTTTTTATCAAACACTGGATCCCTCACTGTGTGTGGGCCCTGAGCTCTGGAAACAGTTGCCATTGGTGCTGCTACTGCTACTGCTCCTACCACCTCCCCCACTCCCGGGCTGGGATTGGACCCCAATCAGACTGTGTTTCACTTTCACCCAGGTCCCAGGAGCTTTCCCAGTAACCTTTTACACTGCCTTTGATGTTTGTTGGTTGAGAAGTCTGGAAATGACCACAGGTATCAGAGATTCAATCCCTTGAGGCCTGCTCCAGCCCTGTCTGTGCTGGTGGGACCCACGCTGGACTGAATTCTGATTCCAGTCTGGTGTGATGTACCTTTATTTTCGACCTTCTAGATTATCTTGGGATGGAGATTTGTTTCATTCTCTTATTTTCTGGGTTCTGTAACTCTAGAATTTTTGAGTCATTTTTTAAAGATATTTAGAGGTGCTTGGGGGAGAGCTCAAGCAAATCCCTGCTTTTACTCCAAGATCTTGGCTCCACCTCACCCCAGAAAAATATTTCAGCAAAAATTGCTTCCCTTATACTCAATTGGAGAAGACAATATGTACACATATATGTACATGCAACCTGTATCCAAAAAATACAAATAGTTTTGGAAGGCACTGCTGATTGAGGAGACCAGAAAATGTGGAAAGGATATATTTTGGAGCTAAGCTATAAAATATTTTAAGGGTCAATAAGAGGAATTTGTTTATTCTGGAAGTAATAATAATAATGTTTATTGGGCAGCTTATTGATGGGATTCATTATCATTCCTCCTTTGTGTAGACTAGTGATTAAACATTTCACCTCGGTAAAAGGGAAATCAGTATTCCTGGTAAACAAATAAGACCCAGAAAGTGTCACATCACAACTGTTGCTTGACCTAGGACAGGTACTGCTTAGGATCCATGTCTGTCTTTTCAGAAATAATTTTGTTTCATATTTTTAGCATTATGAATAGAGTTAAAATTATAAGTTTGCACTGAGCTAGAGCTTTCTTTTTATAATTCATGTGCTTTATTTCCAACTTAAATCAAGCTCTTCTTCTTTGAAGTAAATAATGGGTATTTCTTTGTGGAATGCGACTAACTCAAATGGTTAGGAGATGCTTGGAAAATTTTGGAGTTCTAAAAATTCAGTTACACTAAGGAAAATCAGACTCGGGGGAATGCTTTGGATTTTTAAGGCTTTCATATGGAAAAGAAATTAGACATGCTTATTTGGACCTTAGAAAACAAAATGAGAAATAGTAGATGTAATTTTAGAGAGGTGGAATTTGGCTTCATATAAGGAAGAAGACAGGGATTAAGAACAATTCCCCCAGACCTAGAGCTATCCAGAAGCATAATGGAATGATTCAGAAAGTATTTTACTTCTCACTGGATATCTTCTTTAAGTAAAATAGTATAGCCACTAGACTTTGTTTTACAGGGAGTTCTTGCACATAGAAAGGTTGTTTTGGATGCCTTCTAAATTCCCTTCCAACTCTGAATAATTCTGTGATCACAATTGACATAAAAAACTAAGTAAGCACAAAGAAATCTAATGTGTGGGAAAAAAATACATACACAGCAATGAATGTGTTATCACTGTATAATTTAGATTAAGACACACTACCTAGGAAAGTAAGTGCCAGTGGTAAGTTCTGAGGACCTAAGAACACAACAGAAAATCACTAATTAGTAATTGTTAAGTATCTAGTTCTTGAAAGTTTACAAAACAGTTTATGTTTGTTAACTTATGCTTGTTAACTCACCTCCTAACAACCTATTGAGGTAGGTGTTTTTATTATCCTCATTTTACAGATGAGGAAGTGAAGAATAAAGAGGTTCACTGACTTTCTTAGGTCACAAAGCTACTAAGTATCTGAAGCAGGATTTGAATTCAGGTGTTTCTGACTAGAAATCCTAGACTCTATCCACTGGGCCACCTAGCTTTTTCTGCCTAAGCAGAGAATACTTATGAAATTTAACATCATCCCAAGATTAACATGAGGACATCTAGACTCTCCTTTTCCAAAAGTCCTATTCTCCATCATGCTATTTGGAGTAAATTAAATTCTTGAAGTTTATGTCAATGAAATTATATGGAAATCAATCAAAGACTTTGTATCAGTAATTGATCCAACATGCACAATGGGGCCTGCTATCACAGGTTCTTAGGTTTGCATTCACAAAAGGAAAGGCAATTTTTGAGGGGTTAACAATCACTTTAATCAAGCACTTGTTTCTTTCCTTTAACTGAGCACATATATCATTCACCTAGTTCATGCATACATATCATTCACCTAATTCAGGGGAGTCAGCACCATGAACTTCAAATAAAATACAGAGAAATTAAAAGATCAGCAAACATGGCTTCCTCTGTCTGAATTTAACAGACAATTGGACCCCAACCATCTGACTATAGTTACAAGAGAGGGAAGCACTGACATCTGAATTCTCAAGGTCAGGGCGTCTTCTTAGCAGCTTCCCAAAAATCCTCATCTAACCAAACAAACACTTTCAGTCAATAAGCCCCAAAGTAATCAAGAGACATGGCTTCCTCTGCCTGACCATAATTCAACAGACAGGTACAGTTGTCTGACTATCGCTATCAGAAAGGGAAGCAAGACATTTGGGTTCTCAAAGCTGGGGGACTCTTTAGTGGCTTCCCAGAATCCTCATCTGGCACTCAAAACTTCTTACCAAAAACTCAGTCTCAAATGAAAACATCAACTCAGAATATTTATTCCCTGTTTAGAGTCAGAGGGCATTAAAACCCTTTGACCCTCAATACCTCAATAGAAAAAACAAAAGGTACTTGGGACCCTCCTACAAAACACCTTCCCTAATCAATCATTGATAGGCAGGCTCATCAATGAGTGGGGAAGATCTTTAATCACATTAAAATAATTAGCAATACAAATACCTATACTATTTCTAGTTAATGAAACTCTCATTTTCTGTACATTACTCCTTGCAAAGACTCTTGAATGATAATGGCAAGATTCAATAAGAGGTACTTGATTATACCAAAACAAAAACAGCAAAAATTCCTGTTTTGATTGCCATTTACAGACTTCAAGTGAGGTCCAAGGTCTGTGTCTGAAGTCCAAGTCCAGGCTAGTAAAATATTAAGAAAATAATTGGCCTATAGTGTCTTGTAAAGTGGATACAATTTTAAAATAATCCTTAATTTTATATAGTTGCCTTCTGTCTTTGCATTGACAAAGTGGCAGAGGAACAGAAGTTACTAAGGATCACAATGGTTTTAGAATATCTCTCAAGATTTATTTCATTCTATGTACTTTTTGTCCATTGACCATCAAGTTGATATGTTATTGGAGGATCTGAATTTCATTTCTATTGATGCTCTTGCTATAGATCAAAACAGGAGGCAAGTAGTTGTGGCTACATGGCATGATAGCTTAAAGACTATTGCAGAGGCAATAAGAAGTGCTGGTTGCCTAAACACAATGAAGAACACAATTTCTTGGCAGATGGATCTGAGAAGAAAGCAAAATAAAGTTTAGAGCACTGAATTTGGAATCTAAGGACTTAAGTTCATATTCCAGGTTTGCTACTTAACACACAGGTAATCTTGTATAAATAACTTAATTTTTCTGTGTCTAATTTATCCTTATCTGTAAAATGAGGGAATCCAATAAATGATCACTAAGAACTCTTCTGGCTCTAAATCTATGATTCCATGATCTCACCTTATAGTGTCCATGATGAGTATAAACAAATGGAACACCATGGAGATAATTACACTTTATGCAAAAAACATGCAGAGGATAAAAGAGAGAAGTGCTACAAATAACTTGGCAGTTTCCCCCAAGGCCAAAAGATTCCCCAAACTTTTTCAGTCAGCAGACACCTAATCTCCTGCCAATTAGAAAGGCTTGGCAGCCAACAATAGCAGTGGTTTTAGAGCAAAAGCTCAAATGCAAAACCTTAAGAGGAAGAGAAGGTTGATTATGAACATCGCCTCCTCAAAGAGTTGTGAAAAGTGGTAAAGGAGAAAATAAGCCTACAGTGAAGTTGGCAAGAATACCAACTAAATCAAACTATTCTGAGAGCATTGGTAGATCAAGATGGAAGAACAACTACAAAAACAGATGTAAAATGCAGCTAATTAGCTGGCATTGTATAGTAATATATTCTCATCAGAAATGTTGATGGAACCACAATATTTGGATTCTGAAACCTCACTAGCCTATATAGCATGTGAGGAAGTACTAATGGCAACTAAAAAGATAATGCTGAGGAAACAACATGGAAAAAACAACACCCAAGTAGAAATGTTGAATTGAAGTCACGCGGAAAACATATCACTATAAAAGAAGAGAGTCCTCTAGCATTACTTCCTTTCTAAATCTGTGCTCCTATGAAAGCTAATGGAAAAATTATTAATTTTTTTGCATTCTGCTGCATTTTTAAGAATATCTGACAGAAACTGATAAACAGAAGCATTCCAACCAACAGAACAGAAAAAGAAGATTATATGTGAAAGCATTATTCTCTAATAAAAATTTTAAAGTTAAATATTTAATTTGATGTTTTTAATATTAAGCTAACACAATACCAATACTTCCTTCACATTTTTTTACTGTCTGAAGTTTTTTCAGCTCTGTTCTGTATATTTTAAAAATGATCCACATTTAATACTTTATCTTTTCTTTATCTCCTCTCTTTTTAACCTCTTCTTCATTTTTTCTTATCTTTCAGTCATATTTATGCTTTTACCATTGTTTCATATGAGTTCATAATTGCCAACCATGATTTGTTGAAGTCACCTGGGGCATCATAAAGTCTGCTGAAATCCCTTAGTTTACTCTATGAATATTTATCAGTATTTTTGTTCCTTAATAATCTATCATTATATTTTGCTTTCTAATTCATTCTTCTACATTTCACCATTTTATGGCTGATTTCAACACATTCATATGCAACTTTCTAGATTATGTTTTCCCCTTCATAAAATTCACTGATAATAATTTGTCTTTTCTATCTGCCTCAATTTGCAATAGGGACATACAGAAAGATAAGGAATGAAATTAATGATAATAATAATTATAATAGTAACAATACAAGTGGGCTCATGAAATTTCTTTTTCTCTAATCTCTTTACTGAATCTAGATGTGGATCATTGGTCCTTATGCTATATTTCTCTCCTTAAATTCCTTTCCATAATATCTGAAGAAGTCTATTTTCTTTGTGACCATTTCCTCTGCCACTCTTCTTCTATCTCCCTCTCTGTTCTCCTGATGAATTTATTATATTTATACCCCACATTCTTCATGTGTATTCAACCCTACTTTCTACAGGTCACACAAGAGAGAGATTTATGATTTGATTCCTCCTCTATAGTCTTTTCAATTGAATCTTTCAATTCAGTATCTATTTCTTCTAGTGTACTCCAATTATAAGAAATATTGAGTTCTTCCCTCTTCTTTCCCATTTCTTTGTCAGTGCATACATTTCCACTTTTTTTCTTTCCTTACAAAACAAAGGGGGTGGGGAAGTTTTATAATCTTGAAGTTCTTTGGTTTGTCCATTTATTTTGTTTTTTAAGGTTTAACTCAAATTTTACCTTCTGTACAATGCCTTTCCTGTTCCTATCCCTCTCATCCTCATGACAGCTGCTAAGTTCCTTCAGCTAAAAAGATAAATATATATTCTCTGTTTGTTTCTCATATGGACCTCTTAATGTACATATTTTCTCCATTAGAGTGTAAGCCCATTTAGGACAGGGACTGTTTCTGTGAGGAGCTCATACTCAGTGTATGAGACTTCATACATTACCCTTTACATATTAAATGGCTGAATGGTTGATTGAATTACTTATTTAACCTCTTTGACAGGGAGGCATTCTGAAAGGGCATTTGTCTTTTCCTACAATTAGAATGCCAGCATTTTACCATAATTCCTTGATTTCAGTTGTTCAAATGTGTTTACCTTTATAGGCTGTTTTTAGTTTAAATATTGTATATAGCTCTGATCTTTTCATCAGGAGTTCTTGAACTTCCTCTATTATTATAAAATCACATATATTGATCATTAGGCTTATACTCTACAGAGCAGGAAGATTGTTCTTTATTGAAAACATTTTTCTTTTATTCACGTTCCATGATTCACTTTCCTTTATTATGGCAGCAGCATCATCTCATGTGATTCCTTGACCCTTGAACTCTAGTATACTTTTGACCATAAGGATATGGATTTGGGCTATAATATCCTTGGTTTCTTTCAAATTAGTCTTTTTTTATGGGGTTACTGCTGAATTATTTCTTTTTTTTTCATTTTGTTGTTCTGTTTTAAAAATTTGTGTGTAGGTGTCTTTCACACATTCATGCATACAAATGCTTACACTATGTATATATATGTATGTATGTATGTGTATATATATATATACATACACACATAAATACATACACACATATATACACATATTTACATAAATGCATACAAAATGCATATATTTTATCTGTCTATATATAATTTTCCCCCAATTGAATGTTAAAACAAATTTAACTCCTTTTTTTTTTAAAGTTTTGAGTTCCAAATTCTATTCCTCCTCCTTCCCTCCCTTCTCTCTTCCTTGAGATGGTAAATAATCAGACATAGGTTATATATATATGCAAGCATGTAAAACATTTGCATATTAGTCATTTTGAATAAGAAGACTCATGGAAAAGAAAAACAAGTGAAAATAACACGCTTCAATCTGTATTCATATAACATCAGGTCTGTTGGCTTGTTTGTTTGTTTGTTTGATTGCTTTGTTTTGGTTTTTTTCCCCTGGATACAGATAATATGCTTCATCATTAGTTCTTTGAGATTGCCTTAGATCAATGTGTTGCTGAGGATAGCCAAGTCATTCACAGTTCCTTATTAAATAATATTGTCACCATAAAAAGAACTCCTATAAATATTTTTGTAAACATATGTCCTTTTCCCTTGTTATTGATGTTGTTTTGGACATAGGCCTATTAGTGATATTGCTGGATTGAAAGATATACAGTTTTGTAACCATTGGACATAGTTTCAAATTGCTTTCCACAATGATAGGATCAGTTTACAACTCCACCAACAATGCATTTGTGTCCCAATTGTCCCACATCCACTCCAACATTCATCACTTTTTCTTTTTTAAAAATACCTTAAAATGCAATATCCATACTTATGTTTAGTAATGGTTTTCAAATAATTCTTAAGTTATATAATTCCTAAAATTTATCTCCTTGACTTACTCTTCATTTTTTAATATTAAACCTTTAATGTTTTTATTTTATACTTTCTTTTTTTCTAATATATTTCTCATTTTCTCCTACAATTATTGATTCTCTTTACTCCCCTCTACTTTTAGAGAACTCACTACTTGAGAAAAATACTTATATCATATAAGGTACTATTGTTCATTTTAATTTTTCCTCCAAATATTTAATTTCATTTTTCTCTTTTGCTTAATTTTGTCAAACTACTGCTGAAGTGTCTTTGGTCAAACAGTTCTGTTCTCTGACATTTTATTTACACTTTGAGAAGAGTCTGTTTCTTTATTGCTTGGGCTTTTCATAATCCATATGATATCTTCATTGTGTTGGGAGTTTTCCCTCTGTTTATTCACATCTTTAGTATTAGTTTTTGAATTTGAACTTTTTTTTTTTTAATCAAGGCCAGCCACTGTCACTTCTCATTCCCTTAGATGTGACTGACAGGAATTTTGGGTAATTTTCCTTCTGTAGTCTGAATGCTGTTGTTGTCAATCTAGAGGGTATGACTAGTGACATGCCCTTTGGCATGACCATGCACTTTGCTAATAGCCTCTTTCTCTTACCCTCTTGTATAGGACAAAAATGAATATTAGTCTGACACATTTCTCTGTCTTTATTTCCTTGTGCAAACCTTCAACAGTACTTGACTCCACGCCCTCCTGTATGTGCCAGGTTTGAATTCTGTGTCAACAGTCATGCTGATCTCAGGCTTCCATACCAAGTCATTGAGTTTATTCTACCTCATTTTATAGTTCCAACCATTCAATACTATACTGATGCTTTGAAATCAATTGGGAAGAGACCCTGTCCTGATTGCTGCTCTGAAATGCCAGGACTGTGACCCCATTGATTTGGGGCTCCATTTTTAAGAATTCTTATTTTCTAGGTTATCCTGGTGTAGAGCAATTCAAGACTTCTTCAAGCTTCAGGGATAAATGTTCTTATCTACCACAGACTGAGCTAGATTCTAAATCTTGTATAACAGTTCAGTTCCTTATTAGATGTAGATTAAACACAGTTATTTGGTCCTCCTTATTACTAATGAGAATTGATTTAGGATTCCTATCTCTTGTCCCCCACCCCCAGATCCCCATTTAAGATTTCAATAGACTTCAGTTTTTATTTATTAAGTTTTCAGCTGGCTTCTGCTTTGCCTGGATTGATTTTGCTCTAGGCACGTGCATATTATTAATATTTTTGTACCATTCTGAACTGGATGGTGGAACTTATTGTTCTTTCTCTTTGTTCTTGAAATTCTTTAATTTGATGTCCTTTTAGACATTTGCTTCCATTTTGCAGGAAAACTACTTACTTCAAGGACTTTTTACATCATTATCTTAACAAATTTAAGTATTTTTCAATGACTTTTTCAAAAACACTATGTAATTCATGGACATCTTATTTTAAAATATCCAGTTGATGAAGAGTTTCTTATTTTTTATTATTTTTAAAATTTATTTATTTTCAGTGTTCCAGAATCACTACCATACAAACTAGATTTTTTCTTTCCTTCCCTTCCCCTCTGTCCCCCCTAATATCTCCTCTCCCTCCCTGAGGTAGCATACAATTTTATATAGGTTCTACACATATATTCCTATTAAATACATTTTAACCATAGTCATGTTATATATAAGAATTAAAAAGAATAGGAGAAATCATATAACAAACCAAAACATAGTACAAAAGAAAATGATCTGCTACAATCTGCGACTGAATTCCACAGTTCTTTCTCTGAATGTGGAAAGCAATTTGCTTTAAAAGACCTCTGAAAATTTTTTAAGTCCTTGCAGAGCAATGAAATTCTAAGTCTACCAGAAAAAGTCCTTGCACACTGTGGTTGTTGTTGCGTACAAAGTTCTCCTGGTTTTGCTCCTATCACTCAGCATCAGATCATAAACGTCTTTCATATAAGCCTCTCTGAATTATTCCTGCATTTTTACAGTGCAATAGTATTTCATTACATTAATATACCAAAATTTATTCAGCCATTCCGCAATTGATGGGCATCCCCTTGATTTCCAGTATTTGGCCACCACAAAGAGGGCTGCTATAAATATTTTTGTACATATAGGACCCTTTCCCATTTTTATGATCTCTTGGGGATGCAGTCCCAGAAGCAATATTTCTGGGTCAAAGGGTATGCACATTTTTGTAGAACTTTGGGTATAGCTTCAAATTGCTCTCACAGCTCCACTGACAATGAATTAGTGTTCCAGCTCTCCCACATCTCCTCCAACACTTATCATCCTCCTGTTCTATCATGTTAGTTAACCTGATAGGTGTGATGTGGTATCTCAGAGTTGCTTTGATTTGCGTCTCTCTAATTGATAGTGATTTAGAGCATTTTTTCTATGACTTTGTTTCTTCCTCTGAAAACTGCTTATTCATATCCTTATACATTTATCAAATGGGGAATGACTTGCATTGTTGTACATTTGACTCAGTTCTCTATATGTTGTAGAAATGAGGCTTTTATCACAGACACTAGTTACAAAAATTCTTTTCCGGTTTTCTGCTTCCCTCCTAATCTTGGCTGAATTCGACTAGGATGTGAAAAACTCTTCAGTTTAATGTAATCAAAATTATCCATTGTTCACTTCATAATGCTTTTTGTCTCTTCATTAGTCAAAAATTCTTTCCTTCTCCATAAATCTGATAAATACACTATTCTTGCTCCACTAATTTACTTATAGTACCAATCTTTATATGTAGATCATGTACCAATTTGGACTTCATTCTTCTGTAAGGTGTCAGATGTTGGTCTATGCCTAGTTTACACCACGCTTTTATCCAGTTTTCTGAGCAATTTTTATCAAACAATGAGTTCTTATCCCAGAAGCTGGAATACTTGGGTTTATCAAACAGTAGATTACTATATTCATTGCCTACTGTGTCTTGAGTACCTAGCATATTCCACTTCTCTACCCTTCAGTTTCTTAGCCAGTACCAAGTAGTTGTGATAATTGTTGCTTTATAATACAATTTGAGATCTGGTAGACCTACATCACCTTCCCTGCCATTTCTTTTCACTAGTTCCCTTGCTATTCTGGACCTTTTGTTCTTCCAGATGAATTTTGATATTATTTTTTCCAGCTCTAGAAAATAATTATCAGATAGTTTGATTGATATGGTACTGAATAAGCAAATTAATTTAGGAAGAATTGTCATTTTGATTATATTGGCCCCACCTACCCACAAAAAACTGATGTTTTTCCATTTACATAGATCTGACTTTATTTGTGTGAAAAGTGTCTTATAATTATATTTATATACCCCCTGGATTTGTTTTGGCAAGTAGACTCCTCAATATTTTACAGTGTATACATTAGCTTTAAATGGGATTTCTCTTTCTATCTCTTGCTGTTGGACTTTGTTAGTAATTTATAGAAATGCAGAAGATTTGTGTGGGTTTATTTTTTAACCTGCAACTTTGCCAAAGTTTATTATTTCCAGCAGATTTTTACTTGAATCTCTGGGATTCTGTAAGTATATCATCATGTAATCTGCAAAAGAGTGATAACTTACTTTCTTCTTTGTCTATTCTAATTCATTCAGTTTCTTTATCTTCTCTACTTGTTACAGCTAACATTTCTAGTACCATATTGAATAGTAGTGGTGATGATGGACGTACTTATTTCACCCCTGATCTAACTGGAAATGCACCTACCTTATCTCCACTGCATGTAATGCTTGCTGAAGGTTTTAGATAGTTACTGCTTATTATTTTATGTACATATCCCTTTATTCCTATGCTCTCCAGTGTTTTTAATAAGAATGGCTATTGTCTTTTGTCAAAAGCTTTTTCTGCATCTATTGAGATAATCATGTGGTTTCTCTTAGGTTTGTTGTTGATATGATCAATAATGCTAATAGTTTTCCTAATATTGAAGCAGTCCTGCATTTCTGGTAAAAATCCTCCCTGATGATAATGTATTATTCTCATGATAAATTGCTGTATTCTCTTTGCTAAAATCTTATTTAAAATTTTAGCATCATTATTCTATACAGAAATTGGTCTATAATTTTCTTTCTCTGTTTTGTCTCTCCCTTGTTATATTATCAAAACCATATTAGGATCATAAAAAGAATTTGGGAGGACTCCTTTCTCCATTTTCCTAAATACTGTATATACTATGGTAATTAAGTGTTCTTTAAATATTTGATAGAATTCACTTGTAAATTCTTCTGACCCTAGAGATTTTTTCCTAGGGAGTTCATTGATGGCTTGTTCAATTTCTTTTTTCTGAGATGAGGTTGTTTAAGTGTTCAAATTCCTTTCTGTTAATGTGGACAATTTGTATTTTGGAAATAATCCTCTGTATCATTTGGATTGTCGAATTTATGGGCATAAAGTTGGACAAAGTAATTTCTAATTACTGTTTTAACTTCCTCCTCATTGGAGGTGAGTTTACCCCTTTCATTTTTGATATTGGTAATTTGGTTTTCTTCTTTCTTTTTTTTTAAATCAAATTGACCAAGTATTTATCAATTATATTGCATTTTTTTTTTATAAAACCAACTCTTTGTTTTTTTTAATGAGTTCAACTGTTTTCTTAATTTCAATTTTGTTAATTTCTCCTTTGTTTTTTAGTATTTCTAATTTGGTATTTACTTGAGGATTTTCAATTTGTTCTTTTTCTAGCTTTTTCACCCTCATGTCCAATTTGTTGATCACCTCTTTCTGTATTTCATTTATGTAGACATTCAGAAATATAAAGCTTCCCCTAAGAACTGCTTTTGCAGTATCCTGTAAGATTTGGTACGTTGTCTCATTAGTGTCATTCTCTTGAATGAAGTTGTTGATTTTTTCTATGATTTGTTGTTTAACCCACTCCTTTTTCAGGATTAGATTATTTAGTTTGCAATTAATTTTTGGTTTATCTTTCCATGGCCTTTTATTACATATAATTTTTATTGCATTTTGATCTGAGGATGCATTGACTATCTCTGCCTTTCTGCACATGATTTTGAGGTTTTCATGCCCTAATACATGGTCAATTTTTGTATATGTTTCACGTATCAATAAGCAAAAGGTACATTCCTTTGCATCCCCATTCAATTTTCTCCAGAGATCTATCATATTTACCTTATCCAGAATTTTATTCACCTCCTTAACTTCTTTCTTGTTTATTTTAAGATTAGATTCATCACGTTCAGAGAGGGGGAGGTTGAGGTCCCCCACTAATATAGTTTTGCTGTCTATTTCTTCCTGTAACTCCCTTAACTTCTCCTCAAAGAATTTGAATGCTATACCACTTGGAGCATATATGTTTAGTAATGATATTGTTTCATTTTCTATGGTGCCTTTTAGCTGGATATAGTTTCCTTCCATAACTCTTTTGATTAGATCTATTTCTGCTTTTGCTTTGTCTGAGAATAGGATTGCTACCCCTGCTTTTCTTACATTAGTTGAAACATAATATACTCTGCTCCAGACTTTTACTTTTAACCTGTGTGTATGCCCCCATTTCAAATGTGTGCCTTGTTAGCAAGATATTGTTGGATTATGGCTTTTAATCCATTCTGCTATTCATTTCCCTTTTATGAGGAAATACATCCCATTTACATTCACAGTTATGATCACTATCTGTGTCTTTCCCTCCATCCTCTTTCCCATCGTTTGTGCTTTTAGTTCTCCCTTTCCCTCCACAAGAGTTTTCATGTTTGACCACCACTTCCTGCATCCTTCCTTTCCTTCTTTCAGCCCCCTTCCCTTTTACTCCCCTTCCCTTTACTACTTCTTCCCTCTCTTTTAGCTTCCCCTCCTCTTTCTTCTCCCTCCCCCTCCTACTGCCTGTACAGCTAGTTAGATTTATGTACTTAATTAAATTTGTTGTTCCCTCCTTGAGCTAAATCAGAAGAGAATACCTCTCAGATAATGCTCATCTCCCTCCCTTCTTTCCCTCTACTGTAATATAGTTTTGTACTTCTTCCTGTGATGTAATTTACCATTTCCTCCTTCCTGCTTTTCACATCTCCTGTTACAAACCCTTTATGTGCTTAAATCACCTTTTTATCATCACATAGTTTACTTTATGGCCCTTCCCTATATGTCTGTATATTCCTTTTATATTTCATAATAGATATAAAATTCTCAAGATTAACTAGTATAATCTTCCCTTATAGAGAGTTTAATAGTTTGCCCAAGTTGAGTAACAAGTTTTCTTTTCCCCTGTTAACCTTTTTTGCCTCTTTTGAGACCTGCGTTTGAAGTTTGTATTTTCTATCGAGTTCTAGCCTTTTTATGAAGAAGGTCTAGACATCCCTTATTCCATTGAATGTCCATCTCCATGCCTGAAATGGTATGCTGAACTTTGCTGGGTAATTGATCCTTGGTTGTAATCGCAGCATTTTTGCCTTATGGAATATCATATTCCAGTTCCTTCAGTCTTTTAAGGTAGAAGCTGCAAGGTCCTGTGTGATCCTGACTGTAGCTCCTCGGTATTTGAATGGTTTCTTTCTAGCTGCCTGTGGTATTTTCTCCTTCACTTGATAGTTCTGGAATTTGGCAACAATATTTCTTGGTGTTTTTAGTTTGGGATCCCTCTGGGGAGGTGAACAGTGGATTCTTTTGATGACTATTTTGCCCTCTGAATCTAGCGCTTCTGGGCAGTTTTCCTTGATGATTTCTTGGAAAATATTGTCCAGACTCTTTTTTCATCTTTGCTTTCTGTTAGATCAGTAACTCTTAAATTTTCTCTTCTGGATCTATTTTTCCAGGTCAGTTGTTTTTTCCAATTAGATACTTTACATTTTCTTCTTTCTTTTTCTTCTTTAGATTTTGTATGACTGATTCTTGATATCTCATAGATTCACTAACTTCTACCTGTCCAATTCAAATTTTCATCAAATTGTTTTCTTCAGCTTACTTTTGCATTACCTTTTCCATCTGTTCAGTTATTCCTTTTAAAGAATTATTTTCTCCTGTTAGTTTTTGTGCTTCCTTTTCCATTTGTCCAATTTTCCCAGTTAGGTTTTGTGCTTCCTTTTCCATTTGTTCAATTTTCCTTTTTAAAGAGCTATTTGCTTTAGTGAATTCTTTTTCCTACATTTAGAATCATTGACCGTTTTTTCTTCTATTTCCTTCTTCAGCTGTTCCAGGAGTGCTCTTTGTGCTTGCAAGCAGTTCATAGTCCTTCTGGAGTTTCGGATGGGAGTACAATCTCAATACTGACCTTTCGGTATTTTTGTTTTGGTCCTTGTCCCCATAGAAAGATTCTATAGTCTTTTCCTTCCTCCTTTGCTTCTTGCTCATGTTGGTGAGGCTTTGTGTGTTGTGACCTCTGGTTCTTTCAGCTAGATGGTAAAGACTTGATGCTGAGCTGGCTGGTGTGAGAAAACAAGAGTGAATTCTATTTGTGTTTCCCTGGATTAGCCCTGGAGCTAGCTTGTTAAGTGTGGGGTAGGGGTGGTTTAGTCATGGGAGATCTCAGCTGAGCTACAGGAAAGCCAAGATCAGGGCTTGGTGATCCCTGGCTGCTCTATTGTCTTCCTATTTCCCCAAGAGAGCTGAGGCATGCCTGGATCCTAGTGCAAGGCTCCAACCACCTGTCTGACTGTCTGAGACAGTTCTGTTCCTCTGCCACAGTAAGAGAAGTATTCTTTAGCAATTTTGCTAACCTCAGTTGCTACGAGACTGTTTGCTCCTTCTGCTGATCCCACTGATCCTGGGTTTTTCTGGAGAAATATTCTATGGTTCTTTCAAGGTCTACAAGAGGAAAAGGGAGAGAGAATTTACCAACCACTCCACCATTTTGGCTCCCAGATGTTCAAGTAGGTGACTTACAGACATTTAATCTGGGGGATGAAAGTCTCAGGTGCATCTGCTGCAGATAACTGGGCCTCCTTCCAAGGTTCTCACTTGCTTGATTCCACTTGACTCTCACCCTGAGTTTCTATTCTGCTGTGCTGCCGAGACTTTCTTGGGCCTTTCTTTCTACACTGTGCAGGGACTCCGTGCTGTGTGCTATAAGCTCCTCCACCCTCTTGGAACAGTCTTCCCATTGATCTTCTAATCTGTGCTGGGCTATGAAACTGCCACACTCTGTCTCCTACTGGATTCTGCACCTCCAAATATTGGTCAGATTCTCTTTTTAGAGGTATCTGAGGGAGTTTGTCTAAGTGCTTAGATGAGTAGTTGCTCTCACTCCGCCATCTTCTCTCTGACCCCAGATGAAGAGTTTCTTAAGAAAATGCTTTAAATTTAAACTTCCTTACTTATATATTGTATCAATATGAGGAATTTTTAAATCCCCAAGGACCACTTTTGCCACTCACATTCTTCATACAAAACCTTAACTATGGATTACATTCTTTTAATACAATAAATCCCTGTGGTGTGCACCTTTTCTGCTTATTTTGCAATACAATTTCCATGTGATTCACATATTAATCTGGCAGTTGAATATGTATTTAAACTAAAAAGCATGGCATGAAAATGGACTAAATTACCCTTTACATCAAGCCACTAAATCTCAGTTAGAAGGTAATTTCAAGTCTATCCGTGTCAACTGGTTCCTGAACAGGAATGCCCTCAATAATGTACCCAACAACAGATCACCTATAATCTAGTTAAAAAGGTATAATGACTATGAAGTCACCACTTAACAGCCATCTCATTTTTTTTGTATGGCTCTAATTGCTAGGAAAATTTTCTTTCTCTAAAATCTGCTTATTTTTGTCTTCAAGGTTTACTTATTTATTTTAGTCCATACTCTATGGGGAAAGAGAAAAAAACATTGTTTTCTTCACTATGGTCCTTCATATCCTTAAAAAAACCTAATATTTCCCACAAGTCTTCTATTTTTCAGGTAAAACATAATCTATTTCTTTGACTAATTGTCATGCAAAATGAAAGTCTTAATATCTTGGTTCACCTCTGATGCACCATCCCATTTTTCAACATTTTTTCTGGAAAGTGTTGGTCAGAATTGAACATAGTATTCCAGATATTGTTTATCTGGTACAGAGTGTTATTATTAATTCCTTTCCCTAGCTCTCCTGGTCAACACTCTCCTCATATACACACCATTGTGGACTGTTTATCTCTTAGTATAACTTAATATTATATTACTTTTTCTTTGATATCCTGGTTCACTGTTAATATACATTACTCTTACAGTTAATGAAAAATACTAGATCATCTCCAGACAAACTTTGGTTAGTCATGCCTCTCCTTTCTTTGATTTTTTCGTTGCACATATACTTTTATCCACTTTAAATTTGTCTTATTAAAATTGTTCCAAAGTTTCAGGTTGTCTAGAAATTTTAAAAGAGTGTCATGAGATAAAGTTTTAATAATTTTAGCTTTCTGTTATCTACAAACTGACAAGCATGGAAAATATCTCTATCACAGTCATTCATAAACTGTTTTAATAGAATAGACCTAACCCCAGATTCCAGGAGAATTTGACGAGAGCCACCTTAAGAGTCAACCTCAATCCATTAATGATCATTCTTAAGGTTTGTCATTCAACCTGTTTTAAATCAAATATCTAACCTTAATTCAGTCAGCTTATCTATAAAAGGCATATGAGGAACTTTCTCAAAAGATCTTATTTCTATATTATTTTACTTTAAAAAAATAGAGTTTGTACTCTCCATGAATTTCTAAAATCATGGATGGTATCTTAGCAATCAAATTTGACTCTTGTTTCACTACACTTGGATTTATTTCATTTGGGACTGTACATGGGCAACTCAATGTTCTCAATATCTTCCTCCTTTGGTTTCAAGTTAAATTAGCTTTTATTAAATTCTTTCCTGTTCAGCAATAATTCTCCTTGGGAGAAAAACAGAAGCAAAATTAGATTTAGTCATATCTTCTCTGAGATTTAAAAATCATTTTCCTACCTACACTCTTCCCCTGAACAGTGGTTATATATTTTCTTGCCTCTTTATCAAAATATGGGTAAAAGCCCATGTTTTTTCAGTCTTATTATTACTCTCCAGGATTAGCTAATTTTTCTATTTAGCAATCTTCCATTACTGACTGGACAATGCTATACTTTCTTCTCCTTTATTCTCCATGACCTGCCCTTGCTTCCATTTTATGTACATTTTTGATAAGTAGACAATGAATGCCCTGAGCATCTACTTAAGTTTCTGTAGAGAATTTCTTTTCAACCAAATTATTTTGCTTTTTCTTAAAATGTCATTCTTTGAGACTTTTAATTTTTTCCTGGCCTGACTTTTCAACTGTTTATTAGTACATGGCAACAAACTAACATTTTTCCCCCTCTGAACCTTGTGTAATTGTCTCTTTCACAATCTAGGATGCACACCAGACTAGTTGGCTTTCCTATCTTTCTCTAACATGAATCATAATTTTCCTAGTATTCTCATCATCTCCATAATAGCGAGTATATTATTCCTCCAATTTTAAAATTCTTTACCAATGCCTTCTAGATTCTTTTGCACAGGATCGTTTGTGCCCATATCAATAACCAGAAGCAGATAGGCTTTTCAAGCTTCTTAAGTCTTTGAATATTTTCTTTTACATGCAATATATAAATGGACCAGAATATGTCTGTTGCTATCATCAGTCTGACAAATAGCTGCCTCAGTATTCTTCAGAAAGTGGTCACTAACCTCTATGTGGTGCAGTGGATCAGGCCTAAATCAGGAAGACTTGAGTTCAAAGCTAATCCCAAAGATTTGCCAGCTGTATGACCCTGTTTGCCTCAGTTTCCTCATCTCTAAAAGGATGCTAATTACACCTATCTCCGAGGATTGTTGTGAGGATAAAATGAAATGATTGTAAAGCACTTAGCACACATAGTGCCTGGCACACAGTAAGCACTACATAAAGGTTAGTTATTATTATTATCCTTTATTATACAGAATCTTTGAAAACCAGCTGCTTTCTTCAGAATAAATGTACCTTTCAGAGCATATAGTTCTCTACTCTTAAGACAAAATCTTTTATCTTGTTCATAGCATCGAATATTCAGCATTTCTTCTTCCCTTTTTATTTGATGTTACATTCTTCTATCCCTATACCTCCTGAAACCAGTTAGGATTAGTTTTGGCCTCTATATTAGCTTGCTATATATAGTTGCCTCTATAGTCTTATTCCCCCCTACCCTACTGAAGCCCTACCTCACCATCCCTCATGTTTCTGTCTACCACTGTCTCCCTCACTTGTCCTCTCTCCCTCATTATACAGAAAAATTCAAACCAATTTTAAATAGTTCTGGGACAATACTTTATTTAGTAGACTTATAAATGTTTCAAGTTATAATATCCCCCCAGTTCATTGGGATGAGGTAAAGTGAGGTTCAATCACACCATTCTAATTTAAGAAGAGAGTATTACTGATATGTGACATGAATTTCCTTCTTTTCATCCTATTAAGTTAAATAGTTCTTCCATATCTTAATTATTTCCTCTTATTGAGATCACTCTTCTTCTTGGCATACTATCAAACACACGTCATACTTATATCTTTTCACCCATCCACCACCACCCCAATTCCATGGTTCATTTGAGAAATACCTGTTTCTTCTTAAGTATCTGTTCCTTAAATCATCCTTCTACTATACTCTGAATTTTCTATACTAAGTTTATGTTTTTCCTAAAGAAATATTAAACAGTTCTGTTCTTCACAGTGAATATTGTTTAATGTGAAACATGTGAAAGACAGAAAACAGCCTCTCTCTATTTCTTTTCTCTTTCTTCTATTTCCAAATTTGTACCCTCCTTCCATTTTTTTTTCTTTGCTAGAAACTCTCTAATGGATACTCATTCTGAAACATACATCTTTTGACATTCAAATCTCTTCAAAAAGTTTCCTCCCTATCTCACAAATCATCCACCCTAATAAGAAAACCTTGTAATGAACCAATTTATTTCATATTCTGAAAGTTGTGTAAGTTCTGAAGGTAGCATTTGGTTTCTAATAGCTCAATTTGTTATGAAGCCCTATGCCTTGTTGCAGTACATTAAAATAAGTATATTCTGGCACTGCTTTTAATTAGGACAAAATGCATTATTCTGCATGAGCAATACATGCAATACATTTATTCTTCTGTCACTGCTGCCAGTAAAACTTGAGACAATCGGATTCATACAAATGGAATTTTCCATAAAGGTGTGTTAAAGAGAATTCTGGAAATTACACTGAAAATGATAACTCTCCTAAATTTATATAATTAATCTTCTGAAAAATAAATAATGTGCATTATCATTGATTTATATGTTCAATTTGTGTTGAGAGTATGTATTGAATTTTCAGGAATCAGCATGAGAAATCATTAATCACTTGTTATCCTTTGATTTTTTGGAAAAATGAAAAATTGGTAACAAAATAGAACAAATGTGATATCCTTCCATTTTATGTACTTTTGGTTGAAATTTACTACAGATGAAAAGGTATCATTTTTATTCTTCTTGGATAGTGTGGATCAAAGATAATGAAAAGGAAAAAATTACATTTTTAGAAATATCTGCAAATACATATATACATCTATATGCATCTGTATATGTAACAAAACATCTGTGAGTAGACACAGCTGACTGAATGGGGACCCAGCTGGCTGGGTAGCTCAGCTCCTCCTCTGCTATCTGTCCTCCCCTTCCCTACCTTCTTCTCTCCAAAGGAAGGTAAATTTGGATGACCAGAAGATGCCTAGTTAACTTGAATTTCACTGGTTCCATTCCTTTTCTTCCTTTCCCCTTCCCCTTCTTCCTCTTCTTTCCTTTCCCTTTCCTTTTCCCTTTCATTTTCCCATTCCCTCCTCTATTCCTCTCCCTTTCCCTCCCCTCTCCCTTTTCCTTTCCCTCCCCTTCCTTTCCCTTCCCTATCCTTTCCTATCCTTTCTCAAAAACTTAAACTTACTGCACTCTGAAGTTCATATGTTGGAAGGCACTGGGCCCTTGCCTAAGGGCTGGCTTCTGAACCCTCCTGACTTAAGAGTGATTATCAATAGCAACTGTTGCTGTTTCCCTCCCAGCCTGATGTTTTTGTTTTTATTTTTTCTGCACCTCACTAAAGGGGCCACCCCCTGTCTACTTTTTAAAGAGACATTCACTGAATGGGTTTTATCTCACCCTGAGGGTGTCCCTGAATAGACCTTGGCCTAAAGAGGCCAAGGTCTTCCATTGTATCCTGGGTCATCTCCAGTCATCCTGATGAATATCTTGGCAGTGGATTGAGATGGTTCCAGAGGAGAAGTGAGGCTGGTGACCTTGTACATCCCTCTCTCACTCAAAACAAAGTCAAGTGCAAGTCTTGTCATTTCTCTGATGGCTTGATCTTCTACAGTGAAGAAAGACAAACACAACAACAACAACATTTAAATATGTTCACACACATATATTGATGCTTATACATATACACAGATCTTTTTCAATGCTTTGAAAATAATGTGCATTTTATTTGTGGCTCAAAATGTTCTTCACAAAGAATTTTATCTATAATTGTATAAAGCTTGCTTTCTCATTATGTTTTAGAAGAACATAAAAATAAAAACTATGTTCTCCAGGGGGCTTTTAAAAAAATATTACCATAATTGATTTCTCTGAAGTTGTTTTCTTTTTAAGAGCACTCAGAGTAAACTATTGCAGATTTTTGCTTTTCTTATTTACATTTTAAAAGTTTATTCTGGAATGGAAACAAAAGAATTCAATAAAAATAAAATCTGGAATTGAAACAATTTATTTAATATTACAAGATCCTCAAATTTTAATCAAGACATTTTTCACCACCCTGTAGGGATAGGGGCTTCACTTGACATTTCATTAGTCTATAGAACTCTTATCTGAGGAAACCCCTTCTATTAGTGCAGGTCAGGCAGTTTCCCTCTCAGAGAATTGCCTACCAACGGGTTAAATGACTCATCTATGGTCACTCAATCAGTATATATCAGATCCAACATGTGAACACAGGTTTTCTTAGCTCTAAGAGCGGTTCTCTGTCTACTCCATCATGCATAGATGTGCACAATTAAAATCTGAATTTAAAAAGATGCTCTGGGTTTAGTTGGACTGTTGTCCTCTTGATTCCATTACCAAAGACTTTTAATTGAAACCATGACAATTTGAAACTACATATACAAAAATGTGTATTTATGTTTATTTGTGTGTGTGTTTTGTTTTAAATTTAGTCCTTCTTACAATTCAGTCCTGCAAGCAAGTCTTAGAGGCTCCTAAATTGCTTTTATCTAGATTGAGAAATCAGTATTTTTTTTTCACATGAAATATTTGTGTAGGGCTCTCTACTTCCTGCTATCCTTCTCCGCCATCATACTCTGACCTATGTGCATCAACCCAGAAGCCTCAAGGGGGTGACTTCGAATACAGCAAAAGTAACACATCTTTATCGGGAGCAGTGAAAAAATAAGGAACTTGTAGGTCAAATAGTGATCTATGTAATCACTGCTCTTCTAAATTCCTGATGGTCGGTTTTGGACCACTCTTCTCTCTAGATGTATTTCACATTGATGCAAGTAAGAGAGCTACATATTTTATGGTAAATATTGAGATTGCAAGGTCCTATTTACTGAAATTCAATGACAAAAAGAAGGTTCTTTCCCTCCTTGTCAACTGATAGTAAAATTTACAGTTTTTTTCTTCTTGCTCCATCTCCACTCAAATAACCATTAAAAAATCTAGTTAAATAAGCCTTGATTGATACATTCATGTCAGTGGAGGGGAGAAGTCTTGTGAATAATCAGAAATCCTTTCCATGTTTCTTCAGAATTGAATCTATGCAATGTGTATACACACACACACATAGTATCATGCTTTTCTAAAATTCTTTACATTTTCTGAGCAGACAAGTTAATTTGAGAGTGGCTAGGGAGAGGTTGAACATTCCAGAATTAAGCTGAAGGTGGGGGAGGAAGAGATCAGGGCAAATCATGTTTAAGAGAAACATATTTCCTGGATTCAATTATGAAACTTCAAACTTTGCATCTTGTTGTTACCACCGCTGCCACCTTCTGAGAGCTTCACATTATGAGAGGATCTGGGATCAAATAAAACTTCTGAAACTTACTAGGTATGACCTTAAGCAAGTGACTTATCTTCCTTTGGCCTCAATTTGTTCATCTCTAAAATAAACAGCTTGACCTAAATGGCCTATGAGATTACTTCTAGTTTTAGGTTTATGACTTTGGGATCCTAGGAGATATAGCCTATAACTTTCCCTTCCATTCTAGCTCTTACCTTCTTTCCATTAACAAGGCAGTGATAACAGTGTACTATGAAGGAAATTGTTGAGAATACCACAAAATTAAAATTTTAAATAAAGATACAAGAATTCTTAAGGGTACAAACTAGATAGAGGTGGGCAATGGCTATTACTTAGAGCGGAGAAGAAATTATTCTTGTCCTCCTTGTCTAGGGTTCTAGGGTCACTAATAGTCAGCAAAAACTCAGAATATTGCCAAGCTAGAAGCAAATTTCAATGTAATTAGGAAATATTTAACAAAAATAAAAATGTAATAAAACCTATATAATGTTAATTTATGATTTTCTAATTCTACACATGGCCTGAAGGGATCAATTTCTCTTTTAGTTTGGTAATATTGAGGAAGATAAAATATTTCAGCCAAGTGTTTCCCAGTTTAGGCAGAGTGGCATTGCAATTTTCTTCAATAATAATCTGTTCATTTCTCATTCTGATTGAAATTTTTTACCTAACCAATCTCATATTATATCTGTCCTCCTCCTCCTTTAGTCCATTGTTCTCTTTGCCAGAAGACACAAGGTTCCTTTTCCATTTAATCTCATATTCTGCTAGCAACAGTTAGATGTTTTGCTTTTCTCCTCTTCCTTCTCTTCCTCATCCTGTTTTGGTCTTTCTCTTAATCCTGTTCCTCTTTAGTTATTATATTCAGTACTTGAACATTTCTTTTTGTCTCACTTCCATTTATTTAGTACACCAAGCTATTTCATTTCTCATATTGCCCTTTTCCTCCCCCAACAACCAACCATTGTTGTCATGGACTGAAAGATGAGCTTAAAGAGCAGACTGTTTCCCAGAATTTCCCAGTTTAATGATGTAGAACTTTTTAAGAGAATTTTTTGAAAGAAAGAAAGAGAATGAAACAGAGGAACAAGGAATCATGGGACTATTCTGGGGTGTCTGGGTTTTATCCTCCCAATATGAGTTATCCTAGACTCCACCTGGAGACTCTTTGGATACTGGGATGCTTGTGGGCTGCCATTTCAGAACAATGACAACTAGAAGCTTTGGAGTAAGTTAAAGAAAGCCTAATTCCAAGGGTGTAGGCTGCCAAGCATTGAGCCCCTAATATGTTCCTTCCTCATCTTTATTCCTTGTGAAAGAGTAGCCTTGCATTTTATTTTCCAACTTACTTGATTTCTATTTCTCCTCTATGCCAGAGATGGGGTAGGTGCCAAAGGAAGAAGATACGATTATGCCTCTGACCCTGACCTCATAAGCAGCCACCTTCTTATCCAAATGAATTGTTCTCTGACATCCACCCATTTTGCTTACTGTGCATTTATTTATCCAACTCTATTCCCTTGATATAAATGAAAATATAAAGTGATTTTACTAGTCCCAAGTTCCCCATGAAAACAAAGTACCATGCTTTTAATACAGCATTCTCCTGGTATTTTTATATGACAGCAAAGCTTGGAATACAACTATCTTGGCAGAAATGATAGAGATGGCAAAGAATACTTGCATGGTGGGTGGGAGCAAATTGTAGCATGTAACCAATGAGTAAACTACATACAAAAAATTTAACTTAAAAGATTCTAAGGAATCATTTGATAGAAAGAAAGGGGCTGGTCACTTCTCAAAAGCAAATTGTTATAGAGAAATAGACTTAGGGCTTTTAGTACCCTCCAGAAGTCAAAAAAAAGCTACTAAAGCCTCTATTATATTAGGTGGAACCCAGTTGTAAACCTACAGAAGGATGAATCAAATTATTAACAGAAGATACCTTTTATATATTTATAGCTTTTGATAGAGAGGAAATGCAAACTAAAAAAGGAAAAAAAAAGATGGTCAAGCAATATATGATAGAAGCACTTAACCCAAGTCAAATTCAATAAATGCTTTCTTTTGTACCAAATCTGAAAAAAAAAAGGTTAAACATAATGGCATTTTTCCCATTTATTTGCCACTAAATACATATACATATATATATATATATATATATATATAGGCAAAGAATACAGCTAAAATAATATTTCCCTTTTTCTCTTTCAGATTCTACTTTTTAATTCAGTCAGATGAATTTCCATATAAAGTTTCTTCCAGAAGTACTCACAGAGATATTATCCTTTTGGAAATAGAAGACATGGGTGTGGTGATTTTCAATGCTGACTTGCTTAAAGGATGAAGTTAATGCTTTTCTTGATGGATAGCCTATGGTGATTTGAAAATAAGACACATCTCTCTTCTCTAGAAATTCTTTCCATCCATTTATGAGCTTTTTAATAATGGAAAAGAACTGTTTAAAGGCAAAGCCCATGTATTATGAACTAAAAAAGCAAAAGTCATACAAAATGATAGCTAATAAAGGAAAGCAATATTCTCTCCAAAAAAAAAAAAGCTAAGCAGTATATTCTTTGTACATTTATGTTATGGTCATATATTATCTAGGAAAGCCATTGAGTCAGGTTAAATATATTTACTGAATAACATTGCTAAAAAACAAAACTCTTATGGGGGGGGTAATAAGGATAATGTGGAGCAGTGATTAACTATTATTTCAGTAGATTCATCTTGAAACATGCTTTCCACCTTTAATAGAGCTGTGGCATACTGTATATGCAAAATGATGCAAACAGAGAAAATTTGTTCAAGGAATTGACTTGTTTTTGCCAAATTTTACTTCCTTGTCCCAAAGAAGAATTCTGATGGGTTAAGGTGGAATCATTGGGTAGTGGCAATTGTATTTAAAATATTAATAATACATTTAAGTAAAAACTTTCAAAATATATGGGCAAAGCAGATGCAGAGAAAAAAGCAAGATCTGCTACAGAATCAAAAATCATATTATTAAAAAGCTAGAAGAAACCTCAGAATATCTTCTCCAACACTCTCATTTTATAAATGAGAACACTGAAGCCCAGATAAGTTAAATGATTTGTACAAGGTCCCACAGGTAGAAGGTATAAGAAACAGGACGGAATTAAAAAATGAATTGGCCAAGTGTGTGCCACCATAATAATTATGATTAATATTTATGAAATGCTTTTAATATACAGTCTCATTTTTTCCTTACAACAGCTCTGTGAGCTTTTCTAAAATGATCAAAGCTCAAAAATGTTCATTTTATAAAATTGCTGATAACTTTGGTTTCTTGATATCTGTCTTCTCTGCTCCTTTTTCTGTTAGGAGAAAGCAGACATCTAACTATAACTAAGAGATTGCAATTCCCCACTTAAAAATACAAATATGAATCAGGAATAAAGCAAATAAAATTCTTAAACTTCCTGTAGGTTTCATTTAGTTTTGCTATTTTCTTCTTAAGTGATAGGAGTTGGGTTCATATTCCATTTCTGATACATATTACCTGTTTCTTTATACCCAATACCACCTCCCAGGACCAGTTTCCTTTTCTGTAAAAGGAGTGGATTGAATTAGATCAATTCTGAGGTTTTCTTCAATTCTAGATGTGTGACTGAGTTTCTAATGTTAGCTGCAGTGCACATACATAGCATACACATATACATCTGTATGATCTAAGTTCATGAATGCATATATATGTAAATATAATCATATAGATAATATATATACACACAGATAATATATACATATATGCATATAAATATTTATATTTCTCATGTAGATGGCTCTTTTCCTTCACTAACTGCTCAGTTAATTTCAGAATATTTTTTTTTCAATTCTGAATGTGGCTAACAAAATATTATTCTTACAGTGTGCATATACTTTTCCAGACTACCTAATGGATCCAAAGCACAAAAAGTTAAGAATCACTGTTCAATTCTAGTCTCATGATGCAGTCAAGAGGATGGGGGTTCATTCTACCTCTGATATTTGCTTCCTGGCCTCTAATAATCACTAGCATTATCTAAAAGTTCCTGAGTTTCTTATTCATTTCTCTTTCTATCTCACAGTCTCAATTCACGCTTCTCCTAGCCTTTTTTTTTTTAACCTCACACTCTTAGATGTTGTAGCATTGCATACTCCCCTAAGAACCTCTGAGATTTGAAATTCAGGACAATCATCTAGCCAATGAACCTGTTGGTCTCCAAAATATTTCCGGAGATGGCCAGGGATGACAGAGAGTCTTTGATTACACGGACATATTCCCTACAAATGAACTGCTGTATAACAATTCCACTTCTCTTTTGTACTTGAAGATTTTTTTTGTCTGTATCTTTATCTAGATTTATATTTCACATTGTAAGATTTGAATCCATTATCCTAGCCTGTCAAAATACTTGAGATCCTGCCTGTCATTCATCATGTAAGTTATTCTCTATGTTTATTACATGTAAAAATTGAAAATCATTAATCTCAGCCTTCATCTAAGTTATCAGTAAAAATGTTGAACAACATAGCATAAAACACAGATCCCTAGGGCTCTGCTAGAAACCTTTCTCCATGTTGTCATCAACACACAGGATTAATCTTTGGGTTTGTCATTCAACCTCTTTCAAATTCATATAACTTTGTGATTTTCTTATTGTTGTTCTCCATCTTATATACAAGAATGTAAAAGACTTGGTCAAATGCTTAACCAAAATCTAGGTAAAGAAGAATGTTCTCTTGATTTCCTAATCTTGTAACTGTCAAAAAGAAAATTGCTTCAGTCTGGAATGACGTATCTTACTGTAGTGATGTTGGCTCTTATGGAACAGTTTCCTTCCTAAATTTCCCTTTTATATTATGCTTTATGATTTTTCCATAACTCAGAGTCAAAAACATTGGTGATAGTTTTCACCATCCCCTCCTTCCTTCCCCCTCCTCTTTTTTTTTTTTTTTGGAAAATGGAAACATTTTGTCCATCAATAATACTGTGGCATCTCTCCCATGCTCCACAGGCTTTCAAACGGTAACTACAAAAATTGCATTTGCCATACCTCCAGGATCTTTTAATTCAATCTTCTGAATCTGGTGACTGTAACTCACTGAAGGCAGTTTAGCTGTTTTTTCTACTATTTTCATACTCATTTTGGCTTTTATGTTTCTAGGAACAGTTTTCCCTCCATCCTTTTCTGTCCAAAGAGTATTATCTGGCAAGGAAACAAACAAAATCACTATGTGAGTCTGCCTTGTCTCAATTTTTCTTCATCATTGTCCCATCTACCCTCAGCAGTACTCCAATTGCTTGTTTTTAGGGTCTTCTTTCCCTTAAACATTTTCTAAGTTGCAAAGAAGTGTTCAATTTTGAAGGAAAGCAGGGATTTTCTTGAGGGAAAAAATATTCTAAGGAATAGCATCATGATGAACTGAGGAATAGAGAGGTAACCTGGCCATAGGGCTACTAAGAGAAAGGGGGAGACTAAATGGAAGTTTTAGACCGTACGATCAAGTGAGTTTCAGGAAAGGACAGTAGATGGATATTCGGAGACAGGAATAGATCTTTTCAAAGATCATGGCCACCCAACTATGTGAAGGAGGATTAGTAGCATTCTATTAAGAAAAGAATTAGGAAAGTGAGCTCTAACAAGAACCTATCCATGCTTGTAAGTTCATGTTCAGAACCAGGCAATGAGGACTACAGCAAAATTTAAAATCAGGCCAAAGATATTGGTTTCTTCCAAAGAGACTTGGGGAATGCCAAGATAATAAGAGCATAGACTTTGAGCTAGAAGCAACCTTGGAGACCACCTCATCCAAACCTTGCAGTTTATAGTCGAGAAACCAAAGCTCAGAGATGATAATTAACTTGGCCAAGGACACATAGGTAAATAAGTGGAAGAGTTGACTCCAAAGTCAGAACTTTTAAGATGAAAGGAACTTCTGTTCCTATGGAGGTAGTGCACATAGTTCTGCTAAATCCAGAGACTATCTTGTGCAATGCTAACAATTTAGCTATAGATTTTCTAAGGGAACAAAGAACACTCACACAATTCAACTTGTTAGGAATTGGAGAATTGGTGGGATGACTGAGGATAGGGATGATGCAGGCTAACCATAGGTCATCACATATTGACTAAGACTATATAGTTCATTATCAGGCTAACATGCAATACTTTAGGAGCAGTTGTTGGAAATGGTACACATGCTGCCAAATGATGGTTAGTTACAAAGTAAATGTGATGTAAGAGGAAGCTTTTCATGGTGGACAGAATCCTAGACTTAAAAATCAGCAGGACCTTGGTTCAGATCCCGCATTAGAGACATACTAGGTATGACTACAGGCAAATCACTCTAGTTTTCTCAAATTCAGTTTCCCATGTATACAATTAAGCTAATGATAACATCTTCTGTATAGCAATGATGTTAAAAAGTCAAAGGAGAGAATGAATGCAATTTACTTTGCCAAACAATGTAGTATATAACTATAAGCTATTATTTTTTATTTTGCATGGGGCCTCAATACGTTGTATTATATTACCATACACTCAGTATTTCTTCTGTTTTTGCTATTTGGTATTCAGTGTGTTACCTTGTACTAAGCATTTGAAAATGATGTCTGTATTTGGTTCCTTATATTAAACTTTTTCATGTTATTACTTGTGACATTTGTGTTTGACATAATGTTTGTAATTCTAATTCTGAGTATTAGATATTATACACTTTCATATTCCTGATGTGTATTGTACAAAATATATGTAAACATTCTATATGCCAAAGAAGCTAAATGACACAGTTGATACAGTGCTGAACCTGGAGTCAGGAAGGTTCATCTTCTTGTGTTCAAATCTGACTTCAGACACTTAACAAATTGTGCCACCCTGGGCAAGTCACGTAACCTTGTTTGCTTCAGTTTCCTCATCTGTAAAAGTGATCTGGACAAGGAAATGCCAAACTTCTCCAATATCTTTGCCAACAAAACTGAAAATGGGATTATGAAGAGTCAGACATGACTGAAAATAATTAAACAACAACACTAAATGTCAATTAATGGATTTCTTTGGAGCCCTTACTAATTGGACCTATATTCTTAGTATGATTTAAAGGAAATACAAAAGAAAAGTGAATATGAAAAAACTGAACTGCTGTATGAGAAGGAGTTAGTCTCATGAATGAGTCATAACCCATTTCCAGGAGATAGAATTATGGGAATTAATTTAGAAGAAGTTTTCTAGTTGTGAAGCAAGATAGATGAAATCAAATAGAAACCCTTCTCCATCTGTGGATTTCTTCCCTTCTCACTGACCGTGTGAGTCTATGAGGGATTTTATTCATTTGAGCATAGTGACTAAGCTTCTCCCTACTGCATGATTTCACCTATTATTGACTTTGCTATTCAGTTCCAATTAAAGGTTTTGTCATTTGATTTCTGATTCTTAATGTGTTTTTATAGTAGTTTGGATAGATTCTTATGCTATATTTCTCTCTCCATCTGCTCACTGAACTCCCAAAATGAATGACTGTAAGTGTTAGGGGAGGACACATCATATTTTTTTTCCTGTTAATTTTAAATGAGGTATACCTTTCTAGACCTATATTCCAAACACTTGTGGCATGCCAGCAAATGATGTCTATGAAGTAAAAGAATCATAGAATCTCAGAATTCGAAGAGACGTTAGAGGTTTTCCAGCTCAACTCATATGTAAATATACCCCCCTTTTCTACACCATTCTTGGACAGTGGTCCTTCAGATTTTAATTGACTTAGAGCCTCCCAGTAAGGAGTGTCTCAGTACTTCTTGAGTCAGTTTCTTCTACTTTTTTTTTTTTGTTGTTATTTTTCCTTACAAGCTGGATAAGTTTGCATTCCTATTTATCACACCATACTGCCCTCTGGAGCCAAGCAAAACAAGTTTAATCATTCTACCATCTAATGTAGATGGTAATGTAATGCAATGTAATGTCCTCCCTCCCTTTCTTCATTCTCTCCTCTATCTCCAAACTAACCATCAGAACTTTCCCTGATTGAAAGCAAACTCAGTTTCCCCTACATGATGGCTCTAGTGGTCTTTTACTCATCTTCCTTGCAATCATTTCTGCCAGCCTGTGGCTATCCAAAAATTTCCTTAGGGAATCCCTTTAATGTTGACGACCTTCATTTGATGTCACAGAAGTAGGTGATGTCATGAAGTCTCTTCCAAATTGTGGCATAATAGTTCTTCCACTAAAGAGAATACTCAACATTCATTCGGAAGAAAATGGAAAAAACTCCTAGTTTTCTCTTATCATTTTTCTTCAGGATTTCCAAAAAATATTAACGAATTTTGTGTTGCATAAACCTCATGTCTAAATGTAAGTCTCATTCCTTCTATCTAGTGAGTCATTCTTTGTAACACATCAACCAAGTTCAATAATGTGTGTGTGTGTATATATATATATATATTATATGTATATTATATGTATATATACATACATTATATGTATATATACATATAACATATATACATATATAATATTTTTCATCTATAGCTGCCTACTTTAAAAAAAGGAGAGTAGGAAGATCATTTTTTCCAGTTCTTCTCTTGGGTCAAGCTTGATCACTGTTATTAGTTTTGGGTTTGGTTTTTTTTTTTTTTTGTTCTTTTAATTTACATTGTTATAGTCATGGTGCATATTGTTTTCCTGATTTAATTTCACTGCAGATATATGAGATAACCTCTCTTGAACTACCAGGCACTGTGATTGAAAAGAGAAAAAGGTGGTCCTAAAATTGCTCAAAGTTGCTAAACTCACTTACAGAGAAAAGAATAAGGGGGAAAGCTGTAGTTCTCTAACTCTTCTGGCATTCATTCCCTGGGGAATCACAATTCATTCTGAGAGGAAGGAGAGAGATCCTAGTGCTGATCTAATAGACATTCTTAGCAATATGAATACATATTTGCTAACTTATATAAAATAAAATCAACAGCTGTTTCAGTTTCACATTCCTTGTAGTAACCAGTTTGGATGCATTGGGAAAACATGGAATGATAATAATAAAATCATCATCAATAACAACAACAATAAGCCAAGGAGAAAAACAAAGAGTTTGAAGATCCGAGATTCCTAAGTGCACAGGAACTCTGAAGTCATTTAGCTCAGCCCCGTCATGTTGAAGAGAAAAATATTGAGTCCAGAGAAGTTGTGATAGAAACAGCAGTTTCCTGACACAACTTTCCTGAGCTCCCTGTTTCCTTGACTTCCCTGAATTAGCTGTGAATTCACTATAAAGCTTGATTGGTTCTAGCTTCCCTGGTGCAGCTTCGAGTGCAAGGGACATGAAAGGTCCTGGTAAAGAATAATCAGCACTTGGCAGACTTGGAAGGTGACTGAGACCAGAGCATGTCCACATCCTGATGACTTGCTGACCATACAAGTTTCCAGATAGGGAAAAGAAGTGCTGCAGCCAGAGAAGCTATGTGCCAATGTAGACTTGTTGCATATCTTGCTGTAATGGCAAAGTAAGCCTCCTCCTATTTTGATGTTCAGTGATTCACAAGTGCCTTTTTTTCTACCCACTTTGAACCAGAACTAAGAATGAGGTACCTGGGATTAGAGTTGAACTTCCACCAGTGGGTCATATAGGTGACAAGTGTCAGTCAAATTTAAACTCCACTGCTGGCTTACATGGCAGTAAGAACAACTTGTGATGAGGAGTCAAATGCACATTTTTTATTAAAATTTTTCATTAATCCTAATGATGTTGATTTCTTGTGTCAGGATATCTATTTCATTTCACTACATTAAACGAATAAAAGTAGAGAAATCATCTCAAAAACAAGAATTTTTAAAATATTCTGTTTTAAGACATAAATCATTGCTACTAGAACCTTGTGCTCAACTGTACTGTAAAAAAGGTTGATCTATTGAATGAGGCACTCTGCACATAGTATTCAAAGTAAGTTTGTGAAAGATCAGTGATGGGGTACAAAGGATACAAACAGGGATACATACATGGGGCTCCTCTGAACTCTAAAATTCTGTAACATAGAACATGAGGTTGATGGGATATATGATGAAGCAAGAGTTGTTCAGGGAGGATTAACACCTCTTATGTAAGTCCTTGTTCACTCCTATTTAGGGCTGCTCTGCTACCTTTGGAGACCACCTCTCACTAAACTTTTACTGGTGGCTTCAAGAAGCTGTAGCACATGTAACAACCACACTCTGGTAAAATTATCTCAACAAGTAGGTCAAAACAGTTAATTAACAGGCCTCAGACCTGTTTGTGGAGCATATGAAGACTTCTCTCAGTGGAATGGGTAGATGGCAACAACTTGTTCTGACATCCATGAAGGTACTGTGGAGGACTTAAACACTGTTCAGTCATTGAAGATGGCAAGGCCATCTTCTACATTTCAGGCCATTGCCAGCCATCTTGACTTTTTCTTGTGCTTGGACTTTGATGATTCTGGAAGAGAGAATGAGGTTAACAACTTCCTACAACCCTATCTGACTTAAGTTCAATTCACATGTGACTTTAGACATCATCCCATGATGTCATAAATCCTCTTTGCAAACCCATAGTCTGTGAAGGCTCTGTGATTTTTTTCAAAATAAACAACTTAAAGTTTAGTATGTTATCTAGGAATTTCTTTTTTTTAACTGTATCTCCTATCTTTTTTAAATGAAGAGCTCCTGTATCTTCAAGTAGGGTAAACGTTACAAAGTTGCCAACTTTTCATAAAAAATGACAATGAATCTTCTAATTATTTTTCCTGACACATTATAAGGAGTTCATGTAGGGTGAATCTTGTATTTAAAATCAGTAAACATTTATTAAGCTTACCCTCATGTAATCAAATGAGATAATGCTTGCAAAGTGTTTAGCACAAAACTTGGCACATAGAAATCATGTAAGAAATGCTTAATATATTTTCTTTTCTTTCAAAGGACCATATCTTGTAGTGAGGAAAGAATGCATACTTTAAAAGGCAAGTTTAATTAAACTAAGTAAAATTTGATTTGACAAATATCATGACAAAGTAGATACAGAGTCAACCCTTAAGGACATGAAGATTTGGGTTCAAAAATTGATTCCAATACATACTATTTGCAGTACCATGAAGATAGATTCTCAGTGCCCACAAAGAAACTCTCTAAGACCAGAAATTTTGTAATAGGTGAAGACCTACATTTGTAAGAGGAGCTTCTTTATTCCTTACCAAGATTTCCTTATATCAATGAGAAGAATGATCCAGATACATACATGCAGACACATATATATGTGTGTATTATGTATATGCAAACCCATTATATATATACATATAGACATGCATATACATATGCCTGTGTGTATACATAAATCAACAGACACATATATGCATATTTTTTTTCGGAGTCCAATTATTTGAGAATTGAACAAATAAGAATTAAGAATTAGTGTTTTCCATTATTTAAAAAAAAACACATTCTGGGGAACATGTGAGGTATAAATGCTTTAGCCAGTGAAGAAAAATAATTTACAGTGGAATTTACTACATTGGAGAATTTTAATATACTTCATATATAATATCAAAAGACAAGAATTATCCTGTTTTTAGAGATGGGTGCAATGAATAACACAATATATGCTCTAAGACAAAAGTAATGTATCCCATTCACATGAGCAGAACCACAGAAGAATTCAGATAAAGCTCAGGCTTCCTAATACCGAATTAGCAATCATATCAATTTATTTAGCTTCCTCTAAAGCTGAAGTTTCAAATTCATTTTTTTAGTGGTAAATAATTAAGAAATATATTCCTGATATTTACTTTTTTAAAAAATCAAATATACAGTTAAAAATTGCCCCTTTATACCTAGGTCAGGATGCTATCATTTGGAGTTTCTGCCAAAGTGAGTTAGATTAGGCTGCAGAATTCTCAAAATAAAAGATACTTTCTAGATTATCATATCATGATTTATATGTTATTTGTATGTAGCCTAAGCAACCACACACTTGGATATTTTGATAAGTTTTTGTTAGGGACATCAAACCTTAAGGTATCGCTAGAGTTAATATTCTTTGTTAACATTTAGCAAAAGGGAGGGGATGCACTTTGGAAAATAAGCAGGTAACTAATCTCAGGTCTTCAGTAACTTAATTTAATCTTACAAAAATGATTCCATAACTCTGCTGTTTACTTTATACATCTGATTAAATGCCAGATCACTTGTTATTCAGTAAATGACTTAATATATTTCACCATACTTCAATTTACACACTACAGATGGCCCAGGCCTAAATTTCATTTGGCAAGCATGGACATTCCTGCTTATAACAAGTGTGTTTGCATGTCTTCAAGAGGAAGGTTGCCATTGTTTGCAACAAAATAGAACTTTCATATCCTGTATAATAAGAATATCACAAAATAGTTTATAGATGTTATAATGAAGAAACTAATGTCAAGTATAAAATCATAGAAATCATTGCACTATGCAGTATGACACAACGGGTTAATTTAAGTCATAAATTATTGACAGGGTCAGGAGAAGCTGAAGAACTTTGAACTACAAACATTTTGTTTCAAAATAATATTTTAACCCCTTATTCAACCCAAAGTTGTTTGGTTTTTTTTATTCAGTGCTGATCTATTAATGAAAGTTTTTGAGAAAATCGTAAAATTTCTGACTTGGAAGAGATCTGAGCTTTAAATAAACTCAGTTCACACTGAGACAATGTTCTCAACTATAGCATAATCAGTGAGCTTTCCTCTGGTATTGTATTGATAATGCATTTTAGCTTATTGTTAATGAAATTTTACTTCTTAATGGGAAGAATTTTTCCCATCCATTAATAGGCCCATGTAACCTGCTTAAGTCACATGGAAGCCTGAGTCACAGGAGTCTAAGTCACATGGAACAGGAAGGGGTGGAGCTAGAGTAGAGCTGAGAGGAAATTGGTCAGAGAGCAGTCAGAATTAGGAAGGATACAGGCAAGCACACAACTGGCTAGTGTGAGTGGGACAGCTTGTTCATGATTTTGTTTAAGAAAGATGGTTTGTGGGAAGGCCCTAGCATGGGAAAGGCTTGGGGAGGGTGTTGCTCTCTGCAGTGTTATTATGTATATGTTTCGTTGTTACTGTGATGGATTTGACTTTCTGGTGTCTGAATAAATGTTTTGGTTATGTCTTCCATGTGGAAAGTCTGTTGTATTTTGTAATTCAGAATTGCACTGGCATATTAATGGCTGCAGTAAGCACTGTGAATATCATGTTGGCCCTACAGATATCTGCTGAGAGATGACCTGAATTGGGATATGCTGTCTCCTACATCAGTCAGTTTTGCTTTGTGAAAGCTATAATTTTTCATTGTTTTTAATAGACCCCCCAAGTTGGTATTTCTGTAACTTTGAACCATTTGTCTCTATTCTGCTCTATAAGATAGTTGTCCTAATGTCTGTCTTACCACTGGACCCAGAGGTCTCTGGAGAAGCAAGTGAGGCTGGTGACTTTGCATAGCCCTCCTTGGTTAAATTGAATTCACTTACTAGTCATAGCAGCACCTTCCTGATGCATTGGTCCTCTTCAAGAATGGACGAAAAACAGCAACAAGCCCTGGAAGACCAAACAGAGCAATTTTAGTTATCTTCCAAATTTCACTCCAGTTTTTGAAGAACTGATTATCATGTCCTCCCCCTTCTTCTCCCCAATTCTTTTGATCATTTTGTGACATAAGTTTCACTCCCTTCATCTTCCTAACAGGATCATCTACACACACTAGAGGTCATTAATATATTTCCTAAAATATGGCATCCAGAGGATAACATCATAGCAGTAAGAAAGTGACTTTTGGGGGAGAGAATTAGGTTATTTCCTTTTATTTAGACTTTAATAGAATTTTTTATGGACCTAAAAATTAGTTAAATTTAAAGAGTTGTGTAGAAAGAGAAGGAGGGATTGGATTTCTTCTCCGTTCACTCCCTCCACTGATTAGGATTACAGAATCATAGATTTGTATCTGGAGCCATCTAGTTCAGAGTCCTCATTTTATAGATGAGGAAAGTGAGATCTATAAAGCTGAAATAACTTGCTTGAAATCAGATGGCATCAGGGACAGAGATAGCAGGTATACTCATGTCCTTTGACTGCAAAGCTTATGTCCCTTTCCTCTATATTGTTTTGATTAAATAATTGTTTTGGTTAAAGACATTGCTTATTTCAAGAAGAAAAAATAATTTGTCAAATAATATTGTCAAAAGATGTTGGCAATCAATGTTATTTTCAAGTACAGAGGATCTCACTTCTGATATTCAGTTTCAGTCTTGGTGATAAACTAATGGACAATTGAAATAACTGTTTAAATGTTTATAGTGTAGAAAAGTGGAAATGATAAAAGTAGGTCAAAGAATTTCTTGGCTGAAATACTTAATTTTTCTGCTTCTTAGGCATCAGGTTTAGAAAACATAGTGATCAAAATTTTAATTTAAATCTAAATGACTGAAGTGGATCTTCAGAAGTTATATTTCTGAAGCAGGCAAAATGTTCCAGTGGAAGAAGCACTGGTTCTTTAGTCAAAGGACCTGGGTTTGGATCCTGCCTCTGATACTTACTACCTCCTTGACCTTAGTTAGGCAAAACCACTTTGAACCCCTAGATCTCAATTTTCTCATCTATAAAATTTAAAATTTGGACTAGATGGTCTCTGTGGGCTCTTCTGATTCTAGGGGTCTGTAAATAGTAATGTTTTCTGGGCACATAAGAAACTTAGCAGCAAATCCGGAATATAGTAAGTGCCTAGTAAATATTGATCCGCTAATTTTTTGGTTGTCCTAGACTCACACTATAGCAAAACACTTCCACTTCTCCCCTGCACGTTGGCAAGTGAGCTAAGTCTCATTGTTTATGATTCTGGAAAATAACTTATAAGTTCTTTCCATGGCTCATCTGAAAAAAAAAAAGAATGAATGCAAATGAAAATATTTTCAGGTATTTGGAAGTTATGTGGTACACAAATTAAAAATTGCCTCTCAAACTGTTTTCCTAAGACAAGTGAGAAATTAAACAATCTATATACTTTGTGAGGTCAGAAAAAAATGTTTTTGTTAGAAGCCTGGCATTAGCCAGATTCAAAAAAGATAGGAAGTCATTGACAGTTTAGGATCTGTATTGATGGAGGAGATAACAAAATCAAAAACTAATAAATCCATTTTATTTAGAAACAGTGGCTTTAGAACATTAATATGATGTCACTGACTAGGAAAATCAATCTATCCCTAAGCTGCTTTAAAAAGTGCAATTTTCAATACTAGTCAACCTAGTTCAAGTTAAGTACCTCATCACCACCAGAAAGTTACCACAAGAAAATAATTTGAATTTCTTTTCTTAAGACAAAAAATATGCAGTAGATACAACTCCTGTAATGGAAGGATTTAGTCTGGTTATTTGCTCCCTTTTAATGGTCAGGTCTGAAAAACCAACTTTTGTAGAAGTAGTAGAGACAGCTCCTTGCATTCTGTTTTTTCCATTAATCCTGCAATGTCTTTAAAAATGTCAAGGAATGGGCATATGTCAATGACTACTCAGGGAGTCTTTAATACATGGATCAGTGAAGGGGGCTATGAGGCTGGACCTGTCATGCAGCTTCATCCAGACAGACTTACTTAATGGTATATTATTACAAGTGCCCAAAAGCTCCATTGTAAGCTACTTTGTCACAGTCTATATAAGGAGACTTAATCTGTGAAATCTTGACTATTTTGTACTTCCACAATGGTCACAGCAGTAGATTTTCAAAGGACTCTTCTGGCCAGTCACCTCAAGGCAGAAGACCATTATTAGCATGCAGATCTCTGAGCCATTGAATACTAGTTCCTGCCCATGATTCTATGGGAACCCTTTGATGCTTAATTGTTAACAGGATAATGTGTTGGTAAGATTTTAATGAATGCTGGAAACATTAAGGTAAATAAAGCTACTTAATTTATTCCTTTAATAAAACCTGGTCCCTGTAACTTTTTTACCCTTCCAAAATACTCTGAAGGCACATTTCTCTCCACATTATAAGATAATGGTCTGAAGAGTTTGGTTTGAACATTCCAACCAGAGCCAACACAGTAGTCCTGAGCATAGTTCTCTGCCTTCATACACAAGGGACTTAGGTTTAATCTCCAAAATCCATTTTCCACCCCACAGCTGGCCAGAGCCATGTGCTTTGCAGAGCCCCATGTGCTCAACCCTTAGGGTGAGGAAGGGAGGGACACATCTGACTTTTCATTGACCCGACTGGCTCATGGAGAAACTATCCTCCAGCTGTCTGGTAATTGTACAACATGGTTTAAAGGAAACTGACAGCGCTTCGACGATATTCCATCACTTACAGGGCCTTAATGCTGTAATTCGAAAATCTGCCATAACTTTGCTCAGCTCCCTCAAGTGCTTCTGGGGGTTTGGATTTCTACATATCCTATGGTTTAGAAAATGTCATGTCATATTTCTAGGAATATAAAATTGTCCTATATAATGAGTCCCTTAATGCTTCAGTTCTGCTCTTTCAAAGCCAGATACAGTGGATAACTATGGGCAGTTGAATTTTTTTGTTTGCAGTTAAGTCTGTTGTGCCTGGCCATAAGGGTCTATTTCTCTAGGGTTAGAGTGTCATTTGAATGGAGCAAAAATTCCCCAGTCTCATTTACCATGGTTTATTCTCTAATATTTACAGTTTCCTGCTATTCAACATGATTTTGTTAGTATCCCACGGAAAATTGTGATATGATGGACTGAATGCTTCTTTTCCAAGTAAATTGCTAGCACAGACAGGGAGGTTACCCAAGTGTTGAGAGTACATAAACTAATAGCAAGACATAATTCAAATTTTCATATTGCGAAATCACAAAAATAGATTAAAAACTTTGAAACCAGACTATGGGTCATAAGAAGGAACCCCAGAAGACAGTTATTTTTATGGGGATATGTAGATGTAAGAAGTACACACAAATGTAAAAATATATACATGCATAGTCATGTGTGTATGTACATATATATGCCATGTATATGAGAAACATCTTTTTATATCAAATCATTTTAGAGTTTTCTGACTTTTTTGTTATATACAAGATATTTTTTCAGACTCATAAAGTAAAAGAACTTTGGAGGAGTCATTTACACCTGTCTATGCAACTTTGAAAATGACTTTTTAGTGAAGTTTGCCATCTTGTGGCATGTCTAAGAATAAGCATTGCCATTTGGAATTATTGTTGTGTGCTGAGTAATTAAAATTTAATAAAATTTGATCATATATGAAAAAACATGTGGAGTAAAACTTTCATTTATCCAGAATAGATAGATAATAGTTTTTTTCTGGTTATGTCAGCATCCTGGTTATAAAAAATCACCTTATACAGAATAATAGAATTGAGAGAATGAAAGGAACTTTGAACATAATCTAGGTCAACCTTTTCATTTTATATATGAGAGAAATGAGGCACAAAAGGTGTGCTCAATTTTTCAAGATGACATAATGGGTGGCAGACCTGAGACATCCCCCAGTGTCCAGACTACTACTTTTTTCCATGATGTAATTCAAAACTAGGTTTCATTTAATATCTAGGAATTTCTCTAATATTGTTTGGTGTTAATTTCCTAATAATCTTGTTATACCATCTAGACCTTCTGACTGAGAAACATTTCCTACAAAACCAGATTTCATTTAATATCTAGGAATTTCTCTAATATTGTTTGGTGTTAATTTCCTAATAGTCTTATTATACCATCTAGACCTTCTGACTGAGAAACATTTCCTTTAACTTTGGTACCAAAGTTCTCCATCTATGATATTTGACCTCTTCTCCTGCTTCTTAGCACTTTGATTCAGGAAGCAATTTAATATAATCTTTGAATAAGCTACTTAACCCCACAAATCTTCTGAAAAACTATCAGTATCTTCATCTATAATCTTTAGGATTAGCAATAGGGCACACTGAATTATGTTGTTAGTATAGTTCTGTTAATTTAAGCATGTATAATGCTTTTATGACTGAATTGGAATGATTTGATTATATAATCTTTCTTCTTTATACTTCTCCTGTGAAGTGAGAGGGTATTCATTTATAAGTATATTTTAGTGATATGGTTGCTGAAATAGATTAGGAGGGAATACGCATTTACATAACATCTACTCTGTACCTGATACTGTTCTAAATATTCCTTCATTTGATCCTAAAAACCCTTTGAGTTAGGTGTAGTTATTTTTCCTATTTTATTGTTGAGGAAATCGAGAAAAATAGAGATTTAAGTGACTTTTCCAGGTTCACAGAGACAATGAATGTCTGAGGATAGGTTTGAACTCAGTTGTTCTTGACTACAGGCTTGGTATCTGTCCACTGCTGCATCTAGTTTCCTCAGTACAGAAAGGAACTTCATAATTACTCCTACAGTATGATATGGAGGTATTTTAGCACATTCATCCTGACTCCATCAAGTAATAGAATACCCTCTCAGAACAACTGAAAATTCTTACACAAAAATTGACCACGTGTCCTGAAATAAAAATCTCACAATCCAATGTAGAAAGGCAGAAATATTAAATTCATTCTTTTCAGATCATGATGCAATAACAATAACAGCCATGGAAAGATAGACTAAAATTAATTGGAAACTAAATAATCTAATCTTAAAGAATGAGTGGCTCAGAAAAGAAACCATAGAAACATTCATAATTTCATCAAAGACAATGACAATAATCAGATAACATACCCAAATTTGTGAGATTCAGTAAATAGATATTAGTGGAAATTTTATATCTCTTAATGCTTACATGAATAAAATACAGAAAAGAAATCAATGAATTGGGCATGCTGCTAAAAAAAAAGCTAGATAAAGAGCAAACTAAAAATTACCAATTAGGTTGCTTTCTGGGATGTCTCCCATCCTGTACTGGTCTCCTTCAGCCACAGAAAGAGGAATATTTCCCTTAATCCTCCTAGCCTCCTGGGCTAAAAGACTGCTGTATCTTGTCTTCCTGCTGACTCCACTATTTCAGGATTTTTCCTGGAGCAATATTCTCTTGATATTTCAAGGTCAATAAGGGAGAGTGAGAGCAACATACTGCTTACTTTGATGTATTAAATAACAAATTAGAAACTCAGAAAAGCAAAGGAGAGATTAACAAAATTGAAATTAAGAAAACTATCAAACTAATGATAAAACTAAGAGTTGGTTGTATTAAAAAAATAAAAATAAGTAAGCCTTTGGTTAATTTGATTTAAAAAAGAAAAAAAAAAAGAAGGAGGAGTAGCCAAGATGCCAGAGTGAAAGCAGGGACATTCCTGACCTGCCCCCCAAAACCCATTCGCATACCTTTAAAAAGTGACTGAACAAATTCTGGAGCAGCAAAACCCACAAAGAGACAGACTGAGGCAGATTTCTATCCCAAGACAGCCTGCAATGTTGACTGAAAGAGTCTGTTACACTGAACCGAGAGAGGAGAGCAGTCTAGCACAAGCTGTGCCAGCACAGACCTGGCCTCAGGAAAGCTACAGCAGACTTCAGTGTACTGAATCACTGGCAGCTGTGGCAGTTTCCAGATTTCTCAGACCACAGATGCCAGACACAACTTAGAAGGTCATCAGGAAGGGTCTGTTGGAACAGGGTGAGAGAGAAGCACAGTCTGGGAGGAAGGGGTTACTAATGTAGCCTTGACTCTGGCAAACCAGAAGCAGCTCTTAGGAGCGACTGAATTGGCAGAAGCAGTAGCAGCAGCAGCAGTTGCTCCTGAAGCTATCATCCCACAGACTGAAATGTGTGAAAGTAACCTATTTTGACTTTCATGAGCCAAGATGCAAAATAAACAGTAAGTGGCTCTCACTCTCCCTTATTTACCTTGAAAAACCCCGGAGATTATTGCTCTAGGAAAAATCCTAAAATAGTGGAGCCAGCAGGAAGACAAGGTTCATCAGTCTTTTAGCTCAGGAGGCTAGTGGGATAAAGAGGGATATCCCTCTTTCTAAATCTGAAGAAAATCAGCACCAGATGGGAGACACCCTAGCATGCAAGCAGCAAGCCCCACCTAAATAAACCAGCAGGAGATCCTGAGTCCCAGAGTGGTAGAGAAGGCAAACATCAACATTAGGCACACACCATCCATCATCACCAGTTCCAGCTCAGGATGAGGTCATCGCCTGAGGCCCCAGCACACAACACCAATAACTAGACCCCTCTTTCCCTGCACAAGAAGCATGGTACAGTGCTCCCTGTGCTTCAGAAGCAGAGATCAACATTGCAAGCCAGAAAAAGGCAAACAGCATGAGCAAAAGGCAATAAAGAAAAACAATAACCATAGAGAAGGATCTTGATGACAGGGAAGATCAAAAGTAAAAAAAGAAAGAAGTAAACCAAATTACCAATATCAAAAACAAAAAGGGTGAATTCACCATCAATGGAAAGGAAATCAAAACAATAATTAGGAGCTGTTTTGCCCAACTGTGTGCCAGTAAATTTGACAATCTTAGTGAAATGGATGAATATTTACAAAAATATAAATTTCCCAGATTAACAGAAGGGGAAATAAAACACTGAAATAACATCATTTCAGAAAAAAAAAGAAATTGAGAAATCATCAAAGCACTCCCTGTGGAAAAAAATATCTCCAGGGCCAAATGGATTTACAAGTGAATTATATCTTTTTTTAAATTCTAATTTATTTAATTTTCGTTTTCAACATTCATTTCCACAAGAGTTTGAGTTCTAAATTTTCTCCCCATGTCTCTCTTCTGCCCACCCCAAGAGAAAGTGCATTCTGATCACCCTTTCCCCCAATCTGACATCCCTTCTATCACTCTCCTCTCTTCACTTATCCCCATCCCCTCTATTTTCTTGGATGACAAGATAGATTTCTATGCCTCATTGCCTTTATATCTTATTTCCCAGTCGCATGTAAAAACAATTTTTAACATTTATTTTTAAAACTTTGAGTTTCAAATTCTCTACCTTCCTTGCTCCCCACCCATCTCCACTGAGAAGGCAAACAATTCATTATATGTTATACATGTGTAGTTATGCAAAAGCCTTCCCTAAAAATCATATTGTGGAAGACTAACTACAATTCCCTCCATCCTATCCTGCCCCACATTTATTCTATTCTCTCTTTTGACCTTATCCCTCCTTAAAAGTATTTACTTCTAATCATTCCCTACTCCCATTTGCCCTCCCTTCTATATTTCAACCACCTCTTGTTTATCCCCTTCTCTCCTACTTTCTTGTAGTGAAATTTACAGTATCATAAGAAAATTGAATAAGCATGTCATTCCTCCTTAAGCCAAATGTGATGAGAGCAAAGTTCACTTTTTCTCTCTCACCTCCCCTCTCTTGCCTTCCACAAGGGAAGAACATTGAAAGAAGAATTAATTCCAACACTATGAAAACTATTTGGGAAAATAGACAAAGTAGGAGTCCTACTAAATTATTTTTATGAAGCAAATAAGGTACTGTTACCTAAACTAGGAAGAATCAAAACAGAAAAATAAAATTGTAGATGATTGTCCCTAATGAATACAGATGCAAAAAATTTAAATAAATATTAGCAAAGAAATTGCAATAAATCATCATGAAAATAACACACTATGACCAGGTTGCATTTATAACAGAAATTCTGGGTGGGTTCAATATTAGGAAAACTATTACCATAATCAACCATATCAATAACAAAACTAATAGAAACTATATCATATCTTAATAGATGCAGAAAAAGCTTTTGATAAAGTACAGCACACATTCCCACTAAAAACACTAGAGAGTAGAGGAATAAATGGGGTCTTCCTTAAAATAAGTAGCATCTACGTAAAAACATTAGCAAGCATTATATGTAACGGGAATAAGCCTGAAGCATTTCCATTAGGATTGGGTGTGAAACAAGGATATCATTATCACCACTGTAATTCAATATTGTATTATAAATGTTGGCTTAAGCAATAAGAAAAGAAAAAAATTGGAGGAATTAGAATAGGCGAAGAAGAAACAAAACTATCACTCTTTGCAGATGAAATAATGGTATACTTAGGAACTCCCAGAGAATCAAGTAGAAAAGCATACTGAAATAAGAAGCAATTTTAGCCAAGTTGTGAGATATAAAATAAATCCACACAAATCACTGACATTTCTATATGTTCCTAACAAAGTCCAACAGCAAGATATAGAAAGAGAAATTACATTTGAATTTGCTACAGACATTATAAAATATTTGTGCATCTATCTTCCAAGAGAAACCCTGAAAATATATGAACTCAATCACAAAACACTTTTCATATGAATAAAGAGACATCTAAATAATCTGAAAAACTTCAATTGCTCATAGACTGAGTTAGTATAATAAAAATGACAATTCTACTTAAATTTATTTACTTATTCAATGCCATACCAATAAAACTGCCAAAAAGTTATTTTGAAGAGTTAGAAAAAAATAATAATAATATTCATCTGGAAGAACAAAATGTCCAGAATATCAAGGGAATTAATGAAAAGAAATGCTAGCGAAAGTAGCCTAGCCATTCCACGTCTAAAATCATGTCATAAAGCATCAATCATCAAAACCACTTGGTACTAGCTAAGAAACAGAGTGGTAGATCAGTGGAATATATTAGGCACACAGGACACAGTAGTCAATGACTGTACTAATAATCTATCATTTGATAAACCCAAAGACACCAACTTTTGAGTTAAGAACTCACTATTTGATAATAACTGCTGGGAAAACTGGAAAATAGTATGACAGAAACTAGGCATAGACCAACTACCTATACCTTACACCAAGATGACGTCAAAATGATTACACAATTTAGATATAAAGGCTGATATTGCAAGCAAACTGGGAGGGCAAGGAATAGTTTACCTGTCAGATTTATGGAGAACAGAAGAATTTATAAACAAACAAGAGGTAGAGAACATTATGAAAAGCAAAATGAATAATTTGATTACATTAAATTGAAAAGTTTTTGCACAAACAAAGCCAGCACAACCAAAAATAGAAGAGGGGTAGAAAACTGGGAAATCATTTCTGCAATCAGTGTCTCTGATAAAGGCCTCATTTCTAGAATATATAGACAATCAAGTCAATTTTATTAGAATACAAGTCATTGCCTAATTGATATATGGTCAAAGATAGGAACAGGCAGCTTTCAGAAGAAAAAAATAAAGCTATCTATAGTCATATAAAAATGCTCTAAATCACTATTGATTAGGGAAATGCAAAACAAAATTAATCTGGGATACCACATCACAGCTATCAGATTAATTAATGTAATAATACAGAAAAATGATAAATATTGGAGAAGATGGAGAAGATTGGAACACTAATGCATCATTGATTGAGTTATGAACTGATCCAACCATTCTGGAGGGCAATTTGGAACAATGTCCAAAGTGAGGTAAAACTGTGCATACCCTTTGATCCAGCAATGCCACTCCTAGATGTGTATCCCTATGAGATCACAAACATGGGAAAAGGACCCATAAGTACAAAAAATATTTATAACAACTCTTTGTGGTGGCAAGAACTAGAAATTGAGGACATGTCCAACAATTGGGGGATGGATGGTATATAAATGGAATGGAATATGGTTATGTTATAAGAAATGATGAAAAGGTGGACTTTGGACTTCCATGAACTGATGTGGAGTGAAAAGCACAGAATCTAAAGAACATTTTACCATATTAACAGCAACATTGTATGATGACTAACTTTGATGGAACTATTTCTGCCTAGGAATGCAAGGATCTAAGACCATTCTAAATGACTCATGATGGAAAATATTATCCACATCAAGAAAAAGAACTATTGAGTCTAAATGTAGATCGAATCATACTATTTGCTCCCTCTCTCTGTCTCTATCTCTTTGTTTCTTTTTTCTTGTGGTTTCTCTCATTGGTTCTGATTCTCCTTTGCAACATGAATAATGTGAAAATGCTTAATATGAATACATATATATACATACATATATAGATATAGATCTATCTATCTATATGTATTATATGTGTGTGTATGAATGTATGTATGTATGTATATATCCTGTATCAGATTGCAAACCTCCTTGGAGTGGGGGGAGGAGAGGAAGAGGGAGAAAATTTGGAACTGAAAATCTTATGGAAGGGAACGGTGAAAACTAAAAATAAATGAATGAATAAGTGGATGGAAAAGGAAAGGAAGGAAGGAAGGAAGAAAGGAAGGAAGGAAGGAAGGAAGGAAGGAAGGAAGGAAGGAAGGAAGGAAGGAAGGAAGGAAGGAAGGAAAGAAGAAAAATCTAATCTCTCAAAACTGGCCTGATTTTCTTACTTACTTACTACTCCTAAATACCTGAGGGGAATTGCTGTGCCCATCTTTCTGATGTTCCTAAATACAACTGTGGTATTCCTTTGCACCCTATTGGAGCAAAATTACTTCTTCCTTCCTGCCTGGTCCTAGAAGTTCTCCAGTTCCTTCCATAATGACCTAAGTGGGTTTGTAGTGTAACACCATATCACCTATTTGGGAATAGTTAAACCAGTAGAGAAACTTATACAAAAGTATGAATAATTTATTGAATTACTGTGAATAATGACAAATTCTTTTTTTGAATTAATTCTACTATGATCGCTTATGGTATGGCATTGATCATGAGTTCTAAAATTCTATGTTCCTAAAGTACTGACTTTGGCAAATGCTTCTAACTTGGCATTACATCATCTGGACACCGATGGCTTTCAGGTAATTGGAAAAACAAAGCAAAATAAACAAAAACTCTGAGTATCTAAGTTCATTGAGGCTTATAATCAAAAGAAAGAAATGTGGATATCAGCCAATCTTTCAGTAAGGAAGAACTTATTAGTCACTTTTTATCAGCCAACACACTTGATACAGGGGATAACAAGTAAAAACAAAATATAAAGCAGTTCTTGCTATTAAGGAACTTTATATAAGAATGTAATTTCTAGATGACAAATATTTTAGGTCACAGTAACTCAGAAAAATAATTACTGAGTCATAATAAATTGCAATCTAAACATTGCAAGAATACCTAAATTTTTAAAATTGTATGTATTTTGAAGTATTGAAAAACCATTAAGCTAAGAAGATATTGTTTGCAATTCTCAGACCCAAAAGTATTAAACAAATAATAATATCAATTTCTAATGTGGCGTTAGGCTCTGAGCTAAAAATTTTTTATTTAGTTGAGTGCAGTATGTCTGATCATTTTTTGTTAAGATAAATATTTTTTCTCTTATATCCTTTTCAAAATTCTTACAAGGAAAATGTGATACAGACATGCTATAATATGTGAGTCAATATTTTGGGGGTTGGGGAGAGGACACATCATTGCCTTTTTCATTATTTGACTTGAGAGTAAGTTGGAAAGTTAGTGAGTGATCTTATAGGATTGGAAGCATCTAGGAAAGGGACCTAGAGAGGAACTGTTTTTAACATTTCTAAGCTCTAGTCACTTTATATATTTTCATTGAGAGTGAGAGTTGAAATATTCTATGGTGAAGATTGTTCAGAATGAGTGATGTATCAGTTATCACATGGGAATGAACTTTAGAATAACCAACACTTTGAAATAGTACAATAACTGTATGAAAACAAAGGCCAGTTCATACATTTAGTGCAAAGAGGAAAGGTTTCCTGTGACAAATCAGAGAGAACTCCTATAGCACCTACACTGATTGATGTTAGAAAATCATAACATGTGGTTCTTAAGTTTGGTTTTCCATTTTGAAAGAAAGATTTGCTACGTTATTCCTATATGAATGATGCAATGAGACCACACAATCACTTTCCAGAGAGGAACATCATACATATTTTCTCCAGTATAGTGAATGTCTTACCCAGACGCTTTTCTTTGGTTCCCTGATACTCTCATTTCATGCTTAGCTTTCTCCTTTATTACTGATTGAAATTTCACAATGACTAATTTAGTAAGAGATGACCCATTTGTAAATGTTTGGAATTATCAAACTTGATGCATAGTAGATTTAAATTATTGTTGTCTTTCCTGTTGATGTTATTTTTTGAGGGGTATCCAATGGTATCTAAAAATAAAATCAAGAGATGAGAAAGGAATGTACTTAGAGAAGAAGAAAAGCAGAGGTAGAATTGGTAAATTGTCTCACATAAAAGAGGCAAGACAAAGATTTTACAGTGGAGGAGATGAGGGGGGATGTAAGAAGGAATGAGTGAACCTTACTCTTGTCAGATTTGACTTGAGGAGGAAATAACATGCACTGTCAATTGGATATGGAAATCTATCTCACCCTATAGGAAAGTAGTAGGGAAGGGAATAAGAGAAGGGGATGATACAAGGAATGGGGAGGTTGGGGGAGGAAGTAATCAAAAGAAATATTTTTAGAGAAGGGACAGGGTCAAAGAAGAGAATAGAATAAACGGAGGACAGCATAGAATGGAGAGAAATATAGTTAGTCTTTCACAAAGATGACTATTATGGAAGTGTTTTGCACGACTATACATTTATATGTTATATTGAATTGATTGCCTTCTTAATGAGAGTGAGTGGGGAGGGAGGAAGTGAGACAATGTGGAGTTCAAAGTTTTTAAAACAAATGTTAAAAGCTATTTTTGCATGCAACTGGGAAATAAAATGTATAGGCTGTGGGATATAGAAATCTATCTTGCTCTACAAGAAAATAGAAGGGAAGAAGATAAAAGAAGGATGGTGATAGGAGAGGAAAGGCAAATTAGGGAAAAGGGTAAATTGGGGTGCAGAATGCATGCCATCTTGGGGTGAGGGGAAGGGAGAGCATTTAGGGTTAGGGTTAGGGAGAAATTTTGGAATTCTAAATATAGTGGAAGTAAATGTTGAAAATTAAAAATAAACTAATTAATAATAAAAGTAATAAAGAAAAATGGGGGAACGATGTACTTCAAATGTGTCTTTAACCTTTGAAACTGTATATAGATGAAATTTTGAAATTATAATTGGCCTCTAGGAAAAACAGAGATTAAATAAAGAGTGAATGAAACTAATTTAGTTTGAATTTCTTATCCTTTATATTTCTTCTTAAGACAAATGAAAGAGAAAGACACGATTTATTAAAGACTTCTAAAGGAGAATGCTAGCGTCTTCCCCAGTAAAGGTAAGGGAGAGGAATAGTAAATAGCAATCCCTATGATCTTGGTTTGAATATCCTAAGAATTAATTGGTCATTTAGCTTTAAATCTAAAAATAAGTGTAACTACTAAGATTGAAACATTTTCATTGAGAAATGTCTGAAATATAATTTTCAAGATTCCAGGTTGACAAAGGACTAGACTACATTGTTCTGTTTCTGCTGTTGCTTTGTTCTTCCATCCACCCATTCTTCCTTTTTTCCTTCCTTCCTTTCTTCCTTCATCCCTTCCTTCCTTCCCTCCTTCCTCAATTAGAAGTTCTTATTTATTTAGTATTTTATTTCCCAAATTACATGTAAAAACAAAATTTAAAATTGTTTTAAAATTTTGAGTCCAAATTCTCTCTCCCTTGCCAATGAAAAAGCAGGCAATTTGATACAGGTTATGCATGTGTAACCATGCAAACCATTTCCAAAACTGTCACAATGTGAAAGAAAATACAGAAAATAAAAAGTCAAGAAAAATTAAGTGTAAAAAAAAACCACTTCATAGAAACTGAAAGAATCCACCAATCTCCTCTTGAAAAAGATACCAATATGAAAACTCCCAAGAATATTAAAGGAAAATTTCACACCTCCCAGATATAGCAGAAAATATTTCAAGCAGCCAGAAAAAGTTAACTATATTTCCCTTCATCCTATTTTCCCCCATTTATTCTATTCTCTCTCTCCTTTCACTCTGTCTATCCTAAAAAAAGTTTTGTTTCTGACTATCCCTTCCCCCAATTTGCCTTCCTTTCTATCATTCCCCCTTCTCTTTTCCCTTTACCTTCCTACTTTACAATCATGTATTCATTTTCCAAGCCTATTTCTTGACTTTTAACTCTTAAAGTGAGACTTTGTTTTCAGAGTAGTGGACACACTGTCTCAAGGTTCAAGGGTTTTGTGGAACTATTTTCAGAGTTGCTTTTAGGAACCTCTAAGATTTCAGTTCTTCCAAAGTGGTATGATCTAAGAACAGGTTTGCTTACTGTTCTCTTGGACTTTGTTCAAGTTTGTAAGTAATCACAAACACTGTTTTCAGCCCTGAGACTGTGAAAAGGTCCCCTTTTCCACTGCAGCTACAAGCTCTGCTATACTACTATTCTACCTTGCCATGTGACTGCCATACAGAACTGTTACCTGTATCTTGCCAAGTATTGATGAAGCAACAGAGTACTGCCTCAGTGCTGGTTAAGAGACTCCAGTAATCTCCTTCTGATCAGTTGCTTGACCCCCTTACCTTTCTGGGTGAGATCTTGAGAAGCAGTTATCACTGATTCTGACACAGTTATTCCCAAGGACTGCTCTTGCTTTGCTGGGGCCATGACTATGCTGGTATGGCCTATGCTGGACTGTGTTACACTCTCATCATAGTGTGACAGACTTTTTGTGATGACCTTTTAAATTGTTTTGGCTGGAAAATTATTTCTCCCTATCCTTGTGTATATTGTGTTACTCTGGGAATTGATTTTCTTTCCATTATTTAATATTTTTAAGGGGTTTGAGGGAGTGCTCAGGCAAGTTACCACCTTTTCTTGGCTATACCTCTCAATTCGACCTCCTTAAAGAAAAAATTATAACCTCCTATGACAATTTCAATTTTATTAATACAAAAAGCTGTACACATTATTACATAGCTGAAAACAGTATTTTGGCCAAATGTAAATCTGTCTAAAACTGATTTATTAGTTAACAAACATTAAGAGGTTTTCAAGTGTTTTTTCCCCCTCAAGTGGAATAGGAAACTATTCTGAAAATTCTTAGGAGAATAACCAAAAGAACACATATCTAAAGACATTCTGTGACTCAAAAATTATGTTGGTAGGGGAGGAGCCAAGACGGCAGAGTAGAAAGATACACATATGCTAGCTCCTATCCCACAACCCATACAATATTTGTAAAGAAGAACTCTCAACAAATTCTAGAGCAGCAGAAGCCACAGAACAACAGAGTGGAGGAGATTTCTTTCCCAGAGTGACCTGAAAAGCTGATGGGAAAGGTCTGTGGTGCACCAGACACAAGCAGGCTTCAGGGACAGAATCTCCAGCAGCAGCACAGATTCTCTCAACCCACAGGCACCAAAGGTCAGTGAGAGGGTCTTTTCGGCTGGCCAAGAGGGGAGTGGGGTGTCCCCATAACTCAGGTCTCCTCAGGAGGCAATAGTAGAGGCAGCAGCAGATGGGCCTCCCAAAGCAGGCAGTAGCCTGCATCCATTGTTGAAGGTCTCATCAGAAAGCCCCTGAGGGAACTGAGCCCTGTGTGGTGGCCCAGCTTTCACCTGAGCAGCTGAACTTAATCTCACACTGAATAACAGCCCTGCCCCCACCAAAAACCCCTAAAGCTTGGGAGCAGCTCATTTGAATCTCAGCCCCCAAGTGCTGGCTTGGCAGAACTGGAGGTGAGGCAGTTGTGGAGAGGAAAGTCAGAAGTCAAGTAACTGGTTGGGAAAATGCCCCAAAAAAGGAAAAAATAATAAGACCATAGAAGGTTACTTTCTTGGGGAACAGATGTCTCCCCCCATCCTTTTAGATGAGGAAGAACAAGGCATAATGTCAGAGGAAGTCAAGGCCTCTGCCTCCAGAGGGAACTTAAACTGCACTCAGGCAATAGAAGACCTTAAAAAATAAGTTAGCAGCTTAGTAAAGGAGAACCAAAAAAATGCTGAGGAAAATAACAGCTTTAAAAAGAGGCTAACTCAATTGGAAAAAGAGGTCCAAAAAGACAATGAGGAGAAGGAGGTTTTAAAAAGCAGAATTACCCAAATGGAGGAGAAGGTTCAAAAGCTCACTGAACAAAATAATTCTTTGAAAGAGAGAATTGAGTTCAAGGAAATGAATGACTATGAGTTAAACCAAGGAGTTAGTAAACAAAATAAAAAATTTGAAAAAAATAGAAGATAATGTGCAACAACTCAATGGAAAAACAACTGACCTGATGAACAGATACAGGAGAAATAATTTAAAAATTATTGGACTACCTGAAAGCCATGATCAAAAAAAAAGCCTAGACATTATCTTCCATGAAATTCTCAAGGAAAACTGCCCTAATGTTAATCAGACGGCAAAATGGATATTGAAAGAATTCACTGATCACCTCCTGAAAGAAACCCAGACAGAGAAACTCCTAGAAATATTGTGGCCAAATTTCAGAGTTCCCAGATCAAGGAGAAAACACTGGAAACAGCTAAAAAGAAACAATTTGAGTACAGTGGAAATACAATCAGGATAACACAGGATCTGGCAGCTTCAGCATTAAGAGATTGAAGGGCATGGAATGGGATATTTCAGAAGTCAAAGGAACTGGGACTGAAACCAAGAATCACCTACCCAGCAAATCTGAATATAATACTTCAAGGGCAAAAGTAGCCATTCAATGATATAGATGACTTTCAAGAATTCATGTTGAGGAAAAGACCAGATCTGTATTTAAAAATTCCACATCCCAAAACAAGAATCAAGAGAAGTGTGAAAAGATAAACAGAAAAGAAAAATCATAAAAGCTCTCTAAAGCTGAACTGTTTACATTACTACATGGAAAGAAAATATTTTTAACTCTTGAATCTTTTCTCAGTATTTGGGCAGTTGAAGAGATTGTACATGCGCACACACACACACACACACACACATACACATAGATAGATAGAGAGTACAGGGTGTATTGTATCAGAAGGGATGACAGCCACACACAAAATAAAATAAAATAAAATAAAAATTAAGGAGTGAAGAAGGAAAATTCCTGGGAAGAGAAAGGGAGTAATGGAACAAGGCAGGCTATAACTCATAAAAGAGATAAGAAAAATCATATTCAATGGAGGAGATAAGGGAGAAAGGGAGAGAGGGAAAAATAAAGCTACTCTCCCCACATGTGGCTGAAGGAGGGAATAAAATGCTCACTAAATTTGAGATGAAAATTCATATCATACCACAGGAAAGTAGGAGAGGAGGTGACAAGGGGACTGAGGAGATTGTTAGATGGGAGGGCAAATGGGAAAAGGGAGTCACTAGAAATAAACACTTTTGAGAAGGGACAAGGTCAATTGTAGGGGGGGAAATAAGAGGGGATAGGGTAGGTCAGAGGGCAGTATAATTAGTATTACACAGCATAATTATTATGGAAGTCTTTTGCAAAAGAACACATATTTAGTATGTATTGAATTGCTTCCCTTCTCAATGGGGCTGGGGAGGTGGGGAGGGGGAGAGAAGTTGGAATTCAAAGTATTAGAAATGAATGCTGAGAATTTTTATTACATATAATCGAGAAATAAGAACTACAGGGAATATGGAAATTTATCTTGCCCTGCAAGAAAAGAGAGAAGATGGGGATAGGAGAGGGTGGAGTGTGATGGAGGAGAGGGTACATTGAGGGAAGGAGTAATTAGAATGCAAGGAATTAGGAAGTGGGGGGGGGGAAGGGAGTGATGGGGAGAAAAATAGGACATGTTACAAAGTGAGGTAAAAGCGATTAGTATTAAAACAATAGACTGAATTAATTATTGAGAATAAATCAATGATATCTTCACTTGGGAGAAAAGAATTTCAATCTAAATTTCCTAGAGGAAGGTAACCTCAGGTAAAATTCGGCATTGATGGAAAAGTCAAGGTTTTAATGGTAAATTTGATTTTATGATTGCCATTTAATCAGGAACTAGAACATTTATAGAAAAGCATGAAAGCCACTTAAGACTTGCCTCAAAAGATGTTCCTTAGCCAAAGTGATACTATAGTCATAATTGAAACCTGGTTATTGGAACTTGTCATTTTTAGATGCAATGGGACTATTATATGACTGTTCTTCTGAGTCTAACTCCAGGTATGAGTAGTAAGAAAGGTGATCTGAGCCTCCAATCCATGATGCCAGTAAGCTGATGAGATACTGGTATGAACTGCATAAGGTGATTGGAGACCGCCTGTTCAGCATGGGCTGAGGTGGGATTCTCCTGACTCAATTTCCCCACTGACACCTGGTAGACTTTAAGCCTGACTGAATGCAAGTGGATAATCTAATTGTGCCTGGAACTGACATGAAGTTCAGGAGATATCGTATCCCTGTAATGTCCCTACTCTTGGTGGCAATTTCCTATAGTCAAAAGGTTTGTAAGTTTAATACCACTTCTATTCAGTTATAGATTATGGGTAGCGAAGCATCTGAAGTTGTCTAAAATTAAGCTATTGGGCATAGGACTTTAGATCAACAACAATAGGTTAGGATCCTTTAATTTTTAGTAATACTGTGGAGATAATTAGGTTAAGAGCTTGGGAAGTTAGCAACATAAATATTATTTGTGTCTCAGCTGGTTAATGTTTTAAAAAAAATTCTTGTGTGGTCCATATTGTAAATGCTTTAAAAAGAAGTATCACCTGACCAAAAGTTTGAATTGCTTTTTCTGTTATAAACTGTGTTAAAAATAAATAATAAAAAAAATTATGTTGGTATTTCCCAATCTTATTTTTTTTCATGTTGGCAATCTCATTTAAGTTAAGCTATACATTACTCAGAGCTCACACAATCCTAGTGAATATATAGTTGGATCTGGTCAAATGCCAATGCAAAATACTTATAAACTGGGATCATTTACATAGATTAACATGGAGCCCTCATGAGTTCAACACTTAAAATAATCTGACTAATTAAAGCTGTTTACAACTATTTTGCCCAAAACCGAAGGAAAAGATCCTTCAATTGTTTCATGTGAAACTTAACGTTTCAGGCAAAACATGTCTTGGGTCAGAACTAGATTCTTTTGAAAAGATGCCATAAAGTTATTTTTTGGGGGGGATAACATGAGAGAATGATTGGAGTTTATATTTTAGATAGAAGTTTGTGTCTTTAACAAAATGTTTTAATCATTCACCTAATTTCTCGAACAAAATATTTAAATATTAAGTTTGCCAATTTGTGGAGATATCTTTACATGATGTCACTGTTAGCAACTTAATTTTTGAGTCTTGACAGCATTATTTAATGGCTAATTCATCATTCAACACACCCACACTCTATGGTAAAGTGATACAGTGAAAGTTACTTGTAGACTGTCCAACATTTAATCCTCTTTACTTTACTTTGTCTTCTTTATTACCTGTCAGATATTTTCTTTTTGGTTGTTCTGGAAAACAATGTAAATGGTCAATTTGTAATAGAAGAGAATAAAATGAAACTGATCCTCCATTATCCTAATGAGGCCACTGTGGATAATTGTATTCCTTAGCTTTACTTCAGCTAAATGTTTCAACCTTATCATCCACCAAGGCTTCTCTTAAAGTTTGTTTTTAACAAAGAACATAAAGAATTGAAGAGTATGCAACTCTTTTAACTGTCCTAAAGACATCTGTAAGCAAACAGTGAAATGTCATTATAAATAACAGAAGTGAGAATAGTGCCCAAAAGAACTGAGACTATCATCTGTCAGAGTCGCCCCTGGATAATATTTGGCTAGTTCTGTTTAAGAACCAGGTTATGAAATATATCTCTTGTTAAGAAAAATAAAAACAATCTTTCCTTTGAACAAGTGTAAAGACACATAGTTATAAATGAATATTTTATGGATATCTCTTTGCCCAAGGTTAATTATCTCATTTTTATATAGTCCATTAAGGTTTATAAATCATTTACTTCAGAATCACCCATTGAGGTCAGCATTGCTATTATCATTATTTTCATTTATACGTTCAGTATCTAAGGTTCAGGGAAGTCTCATGCCTTACCCAAGGTCACATGGTAAGCATGACATGGAATTTGAAATCAAGTCCTTCAACTACAAGTACTCTTTTCATCAAACTACCACAACCCTCTCTGAGATTATGGCAAATTTAGGAGGTTTTTTTCTAAAAACTGATATCAATATGTTATCCAAAAATTGAATGCCTTACTATGTGCTGAAGTGAGTTCCTTGGTACTGGATCAATATCGTCACCATAACTATAATACTAATAATAACTAACAAGAATAGTAATTTTTATTTTACTTTAACATTTGCAATATACTTAATTTAATATCAGAAGTATAAAGAATATAAGTATTATTCTTCTTATTTTAGTATAAATTACATTGTAAGTTTCTTCACGGCATGGACTATCTTTAGCCTGTTTGTGTATTCCCAGGCCTTAGAAACTGCTTAATAGATTTTTTTTTAAAATGTATTTATTTTATCACTGGAGATATGGAGATGTTTAGAGGTCAATTATATAGCCCATAATCACGTACCTTGTAAGAACTTGGGATTCCATTTGAAACTTGTTATTATGACTGAAAGTCTAGAACTCATATTAGGGATATTTTGGAAGGAATTCATGTCTCAGGTGATATTGAAAAATATTATATCTAGCGTTCCTTTCAACTCTGATGTTCCATTATTCTACACTTGGATTGCTTTGTTGTATTTCATTACCATTAAACATTTTTTTCTTTAGTTCTGTGATCTACAAATGATTGTTATGTGTGTGGAACTATGAGCTAAAATGACTATATATACACAAACAAATATATATGTGTATATATTTTATCTTTATATTAGTCTAAAAAGACTAACTGACATAAAATGATTGAAAGCACTGGTTCTGAATTTAGAGAACTTAAGTTCCTATCTTGCCCTTGATACACACTATTCATGTGACTTGATTAAATCACAGTCTTTCTGGGAATCAATTTGCTCACCTGTTAAATGATGTGGTTCAACAATGTGGCTTATGGAAGACATTTACACCTCTAGCTCTGCAATACTATAAATTGTTATAATTATTTGAAATAACTACAAGTTCACTTAGTTTCCTTTTCTTTTCTATTTAATGCATTCATTATAGAAGTTGCCCCAAAAGTTTAGATATAGTTTTAAGCTTTAATAACAGAAAAACACACTGACCTTTGGGACACCCTATGTTTTAAAAAGACTTGCTATGCTAATTAATTAATTAATAAGTATTATTTTTACAATATACATTACTTCTCAGTTTGATGTCCATATATATGTATTGTTCTGAATAATGTTGATATGTACTTCAGAATTATAATTAAGGGTAGTTTTTAAAAATCAAATGAATTGTGGAATGGTTAAAAAGTTTCAACAAGAGAGAGGCTGATAATAGTGGTAAGCTTGGATAAGCTTGCAGGAAATTCTTATGTTTTATTTCTCATAGGAGATGACAGTACAGAGGGAAAAATCAGAGGCTCATACAGATCAATTAAAGTAGGAAGGATGCGGGTGATACAAAATGTTCTATTCCCTTCATTTTCCAAGAAGAAGGCAAAGGAGAGGTTACAGGTCCCATGATCATAAAGAAGATATGTTCAGAATATACTTTACTCTTTTAGTCAGAGTAAAGTGTATTCATTCCAATATGTGTTCCCTTTTCTCTTTAAATTAAGAGACTTTTCCATAGTTAAGAGATCATTTTCTTTGTAAATATGAAACAATTGGCACAAATAAATTTTTTGTAATTCATTAAATTTAAAATATCTGCAATACTTCTGTAATACTGATTCAATAGCCCAAAAGAATGGGTCAATAGTAGAATATAACAACTAATAGATTAACAAAATGTGAAATAATGCATTCCAGTTTGGGTGGAAGAAGGGTAAAATCTGCTATTTCATTTAGTATTATGGAATTTCCTGGTGCAGGAACTCCATCCACTAATAAAGACCAACATTACATTTTTAATTTAGCATCTTAGAGAGTTGCAAATGATAGTGGTGGTGTACTTCAATGTTTAATTACTTAATTACTCTTGATCTCACAAAACTTAAAACATATCTCCCTGACTCCAAATTCTATCTATGAGAACATATTACTTCTGTCTAGCATTTTCAAGGTCCTGCTTATTGACTTATACTTTCAAATTGTAATTTTCCACTCTTTTGATAACAATGACACTATTTGTCTTTTTTATTGCCCCCAAGCCATTCTCATATTCTCCATAGGAAGCATTTTAGGAGATATCTTTCAAAGATCCCAGAAATCATATCAAAATATATAAGTTGAGAGGGAGTCTAGTACAACACAAAGTAAGTTGGATTTAAAGTCAGAGGATGTAGGTTCACAACCTGTTTTGGCTACTTATTACCTGTGTGACCCTGGTTCAGTCATCAAATTCTATGGCTATTAGAAATACATCTGGCTGGTTCCAGGAGCCAAGGTGGTGGAGTGATCAGAAATTGCTCTCTCTGTCCCTTGTTGAACTTGAGGAGAACAGAAAATATCTCCCTGGGGAAAAAGCCTGAAACAGTGGGAACAACACAAAGGGTAAAAAGACTGTCAGCCCAGGAGGCTAGAAAGATTACTTAGGAGGGTTCCTCTTGCTGTGGCTAAAGGTGACCAGTGCAGGATCAGAGCTATCCCAGACACCCCCACTGCAACACACCACGATAAGATCTTGAATCCCAGGGGAGTGAAGCCAGTAGCTGCCAACACCAGGACCCCAGGCATAACTCAGCAACCCAGTGGAATTAGGAAGGCATTAGTGCAGCTAGCTGAGCTTGCCTATGCTCTAGCTCAGCAGAGGAATCTCCAGAGTTCAGACCATCCCTGCCCTACACTTGAAGTGCTAGCTCAAATGTAACTGCGGCAAATCCAAAAAGACCTAACTGGCCTCTGCTTTCAAAAACTAGCCAACTCAACACCAGGTAAGCTGCAGCATTTAATTTCTAGGTGAAAGAAAGAACCAGAGGCCACAACACACAAAGCCTCAAGTTTTAGGCACAAGAACTGTGGGACAAAACTCCCTGTGCTACACACACAGAGATCAACCTTTAAAGCTAGGGAAAGGATTAGTATCATGAGTAAGAAGCAAAACACAAAAGAAAAGACCATAGAATCTTTGTATGGAGACAAGGACTAAAACACAAATACCAAAGAGGTCAACACTGAGACTGTACTCTCATCTGGAACTTCAGAAGGGAATATGAACTGGTCTGAAGCACAAAGAGCCTCCTTGGAAGAGCTCTGGAAGGATTTAAAAACAGAAATTAGAGAAATAGAACAAAAATTGGCCAGCAATTTTTAAAATATGAAAAAAGAATTCACTGAAGAGAACAGTTCCTTAAAAAGAATATTGGACTAATGTAAAAGGAAATACAGAACCTAACTGGTGAAAATAACTCCTTAAAAGGAACAATGGGACAGATGGAAAAGGAGATGCTAAAGTTCACTGAAGAAAACAATTTGGTAAAAAATAGAATTGGGCAAGTAGAAGCTAATGAATCTATGAGACATCAAGAATCAGTCAAACAGAATCTAAAGAATGAAAACATAGAAGAATATGTCAAATATCTAACTTGAAAAACAACTTACCTGGAAAATAGATATAGGAGAGAAAATCTAAGAATTATTGGGCTACCAGAAAGCCATGACGAAAAAAAAAAAAGAACCTGGACAATACCATCCAAGAAATTGTCAAGGAAAATTGCCCAGAAGTCCTAGACCCAGAAAACAAAATAGTCATGGAGTGAATCCACTGTTCACCTCATGAAAGGCACACCAAATTGAAAACACCAAGAAATATCATTGCTAAATTCCAGAACTATCAAGTGAAGAAGAAAATACTGCAGGCAGCCAGAAAGAAATAATTCAAATATTGAGGAGCTACAGTCAAGATCACACAGGACTTTACAGCTTCTACATTAAAAGACCAAAGGAATTGGAATATGATATTCTGTAGGGCAAAGTATCAGGGACTACAGCCAAGGATTAATTACCCAGCAAAGTTGAGCATAATATTTTAGGCAAGCAGGAATTTCCAGACGTTCCTGATGAAAAGAAATAGAAAATTTGATCTTCAAATGCAGATCTCAAGAAAGGCATAAAAAAATAAACAGGGAAAAAAACCCAACATCTTACACAATATGGGCAAACTGTTTACATCCCTATAAGGGAAGATGATACTTGTTAATCCTGAGAACTGTATAATTATTATTAAATGTAAAAGGGATATACATAGAGGAAGTGGGTATATATTAAATGATGAGATGTGATAGCAAATGTTATTAGAGGGTGCGAAGGGATTGTAATGGAAGATGTGAAGCTAAAAGGGAGAGAAGAAGTAGTAACTTAAAGGGGGATTATAAGGGAGGGGGGCTGAAAGAATGGAGGAAAGACTGAGGGAGGTGGTGGTCAAAAATTAAAACTCTATTGGTGAAGGGACAGGAGAAGGGAGAACTATAGGTATAAACAAGGGGAAATGGGAAAGAGGGAAAGACACAAATAGCAATCAAAGCTGTGAATGTGAATGGCATGAACTCTCCCATAAAATGGTGACAGATATCAAAACAGATTAAAAATCATAATCCAAAATATGTTGTTTACAAGAAACATATGTGAAAGAAGGAGATACACATAGGGTAAAGGTAAAAGGACGGAGTAGAATTTACTATGCTTCAGCTGATTTAAAAACAGAAGGGCTTGCAATCCAAATCTCAGGCAAAGCAAAAGCAAAAATACATCTAATCAAAAGAGATAAGGGAGGAAACTATATCCTGCTAAAAGACACCATAGACAACGAAGAAATTTTAGTACTAAACTTGTATGTACCAAGTGTTATAGCATCCAAATTCTTAGAGGAGAAGTTATGGGAGTTACAGGAAGAAACAGAAAGCAAAACTATACTAGAGGGTACCTCAACCTCCCCTTTTCTGAAATTCATAAATTTAACCTCAAGAAAGCAAGAATGAAGTTAAGGAGGTGAATAGAACTCTGGATAAGGGAGACATGAGAAATGTCTGGAGAAAATTGAATGCGGATAGAAAAGGATACACATTTTTCTCAGCAATACATGGCATATATACAAAAGCTGATCATGTACTAGGTCATAAAAACCTCACAATTCAGTGCAGAAAGGCATAGATAGTCAATGCATCCTTCTCAGATCATAATGCAACAAAACTTATATGTAACTGAAGGGCATGGAAACATGAACCAAAAACTAATTGGAAACCAAACAATCTAATCTTAAAGAATGAGTAGATTAAACAATGAATTATGGAAACAATCAACAACTTCATTCAAGAGAATGACAATAAGGAGACAGTCTACCAAATTTTATGGGATACTGCAAAAGCAATTCTTAGGGAAAGTTTTATATCTTTGAGTTCCTACATTTATAAAATAGAGAAAGAAGAGATCAATAAATTGGGTAAGTAGTTGAAAAACCTTGAAAAAGAACAAATTGAAAATCCTCAAGTAAATACCAAATTAGAAATACTGAAAACCAAAGGAAAGATTTAATGAAAATGGCATTAAGAAAACTATTGAAGTAGTAAATAAAACTAGCAGTTGGTTTTATGAAAAAAGAATAAAATTGATAAACCTTTGATCAATTTGATTAAAAAAAACAGAAAGAAGAAAACCAAATTACCAATATCCCAAATGAAAAGGGTGAACTTACCCTTCAATGACAAAGAAATTAAAACAATACTTAGAAATTACTTTGACCAACTGCATGCCTATAAATTCAACAATCTAAATGTGATGACTGATTATTTTAAAAGATACAAATTGCCCATACTAACAGAAGAGGAAGCTGAATGCTTAAATAACCCCATCTCAGACAAAGAAATTGAACAAGCCATCAGTGAACTCCCTAGGAAAAAATCTCTGGGGTCTGATGCATTTACAAGTGAATTCTATCAAATATTTAAAGAACAGTTAATTCCAATACTATATAGCCTATTTGGAAAAATGGGGGAAGAAGAATCTTCCCAAATTCTTTTTATGATACTAATATGGCTTTGATACCTAAACAAGGAAGAGACAAAAAAAGAAAGAAAATTATAGACCAATTGCTCTAATGAATATAGATGCAAAAATTTTAAATACTATTTTAGCAAAAAGAATGCAGATACTTAACATGAGAATAATACATTACGATCAGGTAGGATTCATACCAGCAATGCAGGGCTGGTTCAATATTAGGAAAACTATCCACATTATTGATCATATCGACAACAAAGCTAACAGAAACCACATGATTATCTCAAAAAATGCAGGAAAAACTTTTGACAAAACACAGCACCCATTCCTATTAAAAATATTGGAGAGCATAGGAATAAAGGGAACTTCTCATAAAATAATAAGCATTATCTACCTAAAACCTTCAGCAAGCATTATATCCGATGGGGATAAATTGGATGCATTTCCAATAAGATTAGGGGTGAAACAAGGATGTCCATTATCAACACCATTATCCAATATGATACCAGAAATATTAGCTATAGCAATAAGAGAAGAAAAAAATGAATGAATTAGAATAGGCAAAGAAGAAACTAAGTTATCACTCTTTACAGGTGATATGATGATATACCTAGATGAATCCAGAGAGTCAAGTAAAAAACTACTTGAAATAATAAACAACTTTGGCAAAGTAACAGGTTGCAAAAGAAACCCATGCAAATCTTCTGCATTTCTATATATTACTAATAAAGCCCAACAACAAAACAGAGAAAGAGAAATCTTATTCAAAGCTAGGGTAGATACTATAAAATATTTGGGAGTGTACTTGCCAAAAAAAAAAAAAAACCCAGGACCTGTATGAACACAATCACAAAACACTTTTCACACAAATTGGTCAGATCTAAGTAAGTGGAAAATCATCAGTTACTCATGGGTGGGCGAAGACAATATAATAAAAATGACAATTCTTCCTAAGTTAATTTACTTATTCATCACCATATCAATCAAACTATCAGACAACTATTTTGTAGAGCTATAAAAAATAATATCAGAATTCATCTGGAAGAACAAAATGTCCAGAATATCAAAGGGACCAATGAAAAGAACTGTTAGGAAAGGTGGCCTAGCTCTACCAGGTCTCAAACGGTATTACAAAGCAGCAATTATCAAAACCATTTGCTACTGGCTTAGAAATAGAAGGGTAGACAAGAGGAATAGGTTAGGTACTCAAGATATAGTCAATGAATATAGCAGTGTACTATTTGATAAACCCACATATCCCAGCTTCCTGGATAAGAACTCATTGTTCTACAAAAATTGCTGGGGACACTGGATAACAGTGTGACTGAAACTATACATAGATGAATGCCTGACATTGAACACAAGAATAAAGTCCAAATGGTTACTTGATCTAGGTATAAAGATTGATACCATAAACAAATTAGTTGTGTTAGGAATAGTGTATTCATTAGATTTATGGAGAAGGGAAGAATTTTTGACTAAACAAGAGATAGAAGACATTATGAAATTTAAAATGGATAATTTTGATTTCATTAAATTGAAAAGGTCTTGCACAACCAAACCCAATGCAACCAAGATTAGGAAAGAAGCAGACAACTGGGAAAGAATTTTTGCAACTAGTGTCTGTTAAGTCCTCATTTATAAAATATAGAGAGAACTGAGTCAAATGTACAAGAATACAAGTCATTCCCAAGTTGGTCAATGGTCAAAGGATATGAACAGGCAGTTTTCAGAGGAGGAAATAAAAGCTATCTATAGCCATTTGAAAAAATGTTCTAAATCACTATTGATTAGAGAGATGCAAATCAAAGCAACTCTGAGATACCACACCACACCTATCAGATTGACTAACATGACAAAACAGGATGGCGATAAATATGGGAGAAGATATGGGAGAGTTGGAACACTAATTCATTGTTGGTGGAGCTGTGAGCTGATCCAGCCTTTCTGGACAGCAATTGGAACCATGCCCAAAGGGTTACAAAATGTACATACCCTTTGACCCAGCAAAGCCATTTTAGGACATTTTAGGGATACATCCCCAAGAGATCATAAAAATGGGAGAGGATCCTATATGTACAAAAATATTTGTAGCAGCACTCTTTGTGGTTGCCAAAAACTGGAAATCAAGGGGATGCCCACCTAGTGGGGAATGGCTGAATAAATTGTGGTATATGAATATAATAGAATGCTATTTTGCTATAAGACATGATGAACAGGAAGATTTCAGAGAGACCTGGAAAGACTTACATGAACTGATGCAGACCAAAAGGAGCTGAATCAGGATAACTTTATACACAGCAACAACCATAGTGTGTGAGGATTTTTTCTGGTAGACTTGGAACTTCACTGCAGTGCAAGGACTTAAAAAATTCCCAATGGTGTCTTAATGCAAAATGCCTTCCACATCCAAAGAAAGAAGTATGGAATTTGATCACAGAATATAGCAGATAATTTTCTTCTGTGTTATGTTTTGGTTTGTTTTATGATTACCCCATTCATTTTAATTCTTCTATGCAACATGACTAAGGTGAAAACATATTTAATAGGTATGTATGTGTAGAACCTATATAACATTATGCCTTCTTAGGGAGGGAAAGGAGCGGGGGGGAAGGTGGGGTAGGGAGGGGGAAAATAATCTAAGTTATATGGAAGTGATTGTAGAACATGGAAAACAAATAAAATAGTTAAAAAAAGAAATACATCTGAAAAATAAGGAGGTTGAACTAGACATCCTTTGAAGTACTTCCTGTTTCTAAATCTATGAAATTTTATTTGCCAGTTCTTTGTTTGTTTGATTGTTTGTTTGTTTGTTTGTTTGTTTGTTTGTGGAATTCTTAGTGTTGGTGGATGCTTGATGACATGAACTCATCAAGGTCATCTTAGGTACTCCTTTCTTAGGTAATTAATTAGCTTGAGTTTGATATCTCTAGTAGTCATTTCTTTTTTGCCTTATGATTTCTTGTCCCAAGAAAATTGTTTTTAGAAGAAAATTAGATAAAAGTAAAACACTACACATGCCCTTAATATTTTCAGATATTTTCACAAGATGTCATGTTTTGCTTTCTAATGACATAGATGGTATGATGATAATGGAAAGGAGGAAGAGTAGAACCACCTCTATATTTCTTCTGACTATGCCTTTTCTTCTCCAAAAAATGAGTTGAAATCTCATTTGAAAAGCCTTGATATGTTCTCTAACAAAGTCTGGAGGAATGCCCCAGCAAAACAGCATTTTTTTTTCTACCTTTGTTCTCACATTGACCAATAGCTCCATTAGTATCCTTAACAAGGATTTTCCAACCATCAGTTCTGTCCTGTTCCTCCTCCTCTCCTTCCCTGCCTCCTTCCTTTCTGCCTTCCTTCCTTCCTTCCTTCCTTCCTTCCTTCCTTCCTTCCTTCCTTCCTTCCTTCCTTCCTTCCTTCCTTCCTTCTTTTGTTCATTCATTTGTTCATTCCTTCCTTCCTTCTTTGGTGATTTCTTACTTGACAGTAATTTTGGATGCATATACTTATTCCATAGAGGAGAAGTAGTTGGTAGGTATTCAGTGTCTAGTTTATTCAGGAAAATCCCATCTTCACTTTTTTGCCCTAAGTAATCAGGGATCCTTTTCTTTACCTTTCTCCTCTATGACATATTGTTCTACTCTCCAGCTTCCTTGCTGAAGTCTAGATTTCCCTCTACTTTGGTATAGTATTTTTCTTCTTTGTTTTCACACTGAAACCCTTCTTCCAATTTTTAAATGAATGCTCCATTCTTCCTGAAAATAAGAAAAATTGAAAGGCACATATATGTACATACGTACATATATGTGTGTGTGGATATATACATATATACACATATATATTTATAATCTATCTTGATGAATCTGTTTTGCAGCTCAAAAAACTTTGAGGATTCTGTATAGCTCTTGAGGGAGTTATAGGATAATTTATTCTAACATTTTGATTCAAATTACTGCCTCAGTCTCCATGTAAGATCACAGAGACACATGCATAGTGGACTTTAGACATACTCTTCTAATATGCCTACTAAGGACTGAGTATTTTTCATAGATTATATTCATCATTTGTCATCTTTCTTTATTTTCTGTGTATAACAACCTTAGTGTTGTTTTGAATTTACTTCTTTCATTAATAGAGATTTGAAGTAACATTTCACACGATTATTATTTCTTACTAGTTGTCCAATTTTAAATAACTACCTTATACCCTTTCTTTTATTATGTTATTAGGGAATGGTTGCTGATTTTATATGTCTGTATCGATTCTTTATAAATATAAATAGAAAGATAGCTAAACAGATAGATAGGCCTTGAGCAGAGATAAATAAATTAACATTTCCTTTGTCACCTGTAATGAATTCTATTGGCATGTACAATTGTAAAAAAATATCATCTTGTATTTTCTACCAATTGAAATAATGTTATATTTTATATACTTTCTTGAATCATCATATAAAACATTTGCTAGTACATAGGGCAAATACACTTTTCTCTTTGTAATTTTTGCCAAATAGAGAGCATTTCCTCAAGGATGTTGTGTTCTTGAATCTATGAAACACTGAGATTTTAAATTTGTTTATATGGAATTTTTCATTTCTTTCAATTACATGTAATAAGTTTTTAACATTCTTTTTAAAATGACTTCCAAATTCTTTTCTTCCTTCATTACCTTCCCCTATTTATAATGCAATAAAATGGATATGGTTTATAATATGCAGTTATGAAATACATATTTCTATATTAGTCATATGGTGAAAGAGAACACAGACCAAAAAGCACAAGAAAATATTTTTTCATAATTATGCTTTGATTTCTTTTTAGACTTCATCACATCTTTCTGTAAAGCTGGATGACATTTTTCATCATAAGTTCTTTAGAATTGTCTTAGATCATTGTACTGTTGATAATAGCTAAAATGTCCAGAGTTGATTATCATCTAATATCACTGTAAAATATTCTCTTGGTTCTGCTTACTTTACTTTGCATCAATTCATGCATATTTCTTCTGAAACTATTCCATGTATCATTTCTTATAGCACAATAGTATTCTATCACCATGATATACCACATAACACAACTCTTTCATCCCTATCCTAATTAATGGGTATCTCCTCTATTTCTAGTTGTTTCCCATCACAAAAAGAGCTGCTATAAATATTTTAGAACGTATAGGTACTTTTCTTTTTTCTTTCTTTTATTTCTTTAAGATTCAGATCTAGTAGAGGCATTGGTAGATCACAGTTTTAGATCACAGCCTTTTGGGCATAGTTCCAAATTGCTCCCTAGAATGGTTGAATGTCTTTGCATTTTCTCTAATAGCATATTAGTCTCCCAATTTTACTGTATCCTCTCCAATATTTATGATTTTCTGTCATTTCAGTCATTCTAATAGGTGTAACATGGTGCATAAGAGTTGCTTTAATTTGATTTTTCCAATAAATAGTTAGAACATTTTTTTATGCAAATATAGATAGTTTTGATTTCTTCATCTGAATACAGCCTGTTCATATCTTTTATCATTTATCACTTGGAAAATGACTTATTCTTATGGATTTTACTCAGTTGTCTATATATTTGAGAAATGAGACTTTTATTGGAGAAAGCTGCTGTAATTTTTTCCCAGTTTTCTGAGTTCCTTCTGACCTGACCATAAATTCTTTCCTTGTTCATAAATGTGATAGGTAAAATATGCAACCTAGAAACATATATGGGCAGTTCAATAGAATTCTGCTCCCAGAGCCAACAAAGGATCCTTTGTAATCTCATTCTAACTAGCTGTCCTTACTTTCTGTGGGTGAGAGTCCCAAAACTGATAGTGCCTTGGATTCAGTTGCCCCCAAGCCCTGCTACTGGATTTTCAAGTTCAGCTTTATGGACTCAGCTTGTGCTGGACTGAACTCCATTCTACCCCTAGTGATACAGATCTTGCCTACCAACCTTCCGAGCTTTTGTGGGTTGGAAAGTTGTTTCAGTCTATCCTTTTTATGCTTCTCCTGCTCCAGAATTCATTTTGAAACATTATTTTAATGTTGTTTTGCTGGAAATTGTGCAGAATTAAGGCAAATCTCTTCTTTTATTTGGTAAATCCCTACCTTTATTTATACCCTTATTTGACTATCCCAACCCCTACTGCTATTCCATATTCCTCTTTATTTCTGTTATTACTTGTCTCTGTATCTTCTGTTGCAATTAAGGTGTGATTAATACTCCATTTCCTTTTGCCAGTTGTGCTCTTTCTGGATCAGTATCCAAAGAACTAGATATACCTGCCTCCATATCATAATTTCCTAAATTAATTATAAATTCAATGAAAGTTTCATTATCCAAAATAATCTTAATAGAAAAAATTATCTCAATAGGTTTGAATGCTGAGCTGAAAATTATAAGGTGATGTTTAAAAAAAGTAAGAAATTTAAAGATATAAAATATAGGAGACATAACTAAATATAAATCTGACAACAAACCATATGAGTCAATGAAATAGTATTATAATAAATAAAGCCAATGCCATCTGAGCTTGAATCTTTGTTAGTCCTTAGTAAGTGAACAGCTGGACTTACATTAGCAGTCCTGAGTGCCATGTTTTATAAAGGACATTGAAAACATCTTTGAGAATATCTTGAAATGCGTTCAAGTAAGGACAAAAAGGATGGTGAAGAGCTTCTAGATCATACCTAATGAACGTTTGTTAAAGAACTGGGGGGGTATGGCCTAGACGAAGAAGGTTTTAGAGGGAACATCACAACTATCTCAATTACTTGAAGGGCTCCCAAGGGAAAAATGGATTATAGGCTTGCTCAGGGATAGAGAAGAGCAGTGGATGGAAGATACAAGGATGAATAGTTAGGCTAAATGTAGATGAGCAAATAAATTCCACATAACTCTCTAATAGAAAAATATGAAGTTAGAACAGATTCAGTTAGGGACTGGGTATAATGGGTTTCTTCTTTTAGAAGTTTTCAAACAAAAGTTGAATATTTTTCAGATATATCACAGATCAGATTCCTATTTGCTTGACAGTTGTCCTAGGTGATCTTTGTAGGTACCTTCCAAATGGCTTATGACCTTTGATTCTACCTATAGCTGAGGAGAGCAATAACACACTTGTCAAGCTCAGTGATCTGGGAAAATATTGAGAGCCACTGCAGGGGAACTGTAGAAAATATCAATTGAAATCACTGATGGAGAATAGTGACCGCTTATACTGTTAAACAGGACTACTGGAGGAAAGGAACACTACTTTCACAGAAGGACGTTGGGAGAGAGAATTAATGTGGGCCAATTAATTCCAACTGTCCTTGTCTGAGGTCCTGACCCAGCCAGTATGGTAAAATATGATAACTCCATTGTTCTATTGGTGAAGGGATGCTACCTGGTACAGGGAGTAGGGTGGCATTTCTATTTCTCCAGGGTTGTGTGTGAGTTAAATATCTTTTGATTTACTTGTAAATAAAATTGTTCCTATTTTTATCTTATTGAGCCTGTAAGGGAAGGTATCTTCCTAGAGTAGTGGCAAGTACTTCGATTCACAGATCACTTTGACATGGGCAACCTGAAAACCCAGAGTGTTTGTACACTCTGTCCTAAAGATAGAGTCTTTGAAATAAATATTTCACCTTACTTTTAAGCCTTCTCTATTGTATTGTAGTAAGACTCACTTCTATATTCCCACTGCCCTGCCCCTCCTCCCTTCAATAGTTACCCCAATCTCAGGCTGGGAGAAAAAGCAAACTAAAACACCCAAGCAAAATATATTTTCTCATCACCAGATGTCTTATTCTTCATTATTAGTGTGTTTGTAGCAAGCAGCCAGCCTTCACTGCTGCTTCTCCTTTGCTGCTTTTTCTGATCTTTCCCACTCAGGTTTCAGTGTATGGGATCATGGGTTTTAAAATTGGAAGGAGCTTGCAGAGCTGCTTGTCAACCATCTCCTCCAATAGTTGTGGAAACTAAGGTCTGGGGAGGTTAAATGATTTGCCTTGAGTTACACAGCTGGCACATGATAGAAGAAAAATTTGAACCTTAGGATATCTGAATTTTTAACCTCTATTTTTTAATTGTCTATTTGCTATGCCCTATCTTATTTTGCGTAGTTATTCTCCTCTAAATTCTCCTATATTTCTTAGCTTTTGAGTCAAAAGTGATATTATGAAATACATTGCTGACCTAGGAACATCAATTTCTTTTTGTGCTTAGCAAACTAACCATGTGGTATTCAGGTATAATTTTTGTGTCTTTTGTTGTTATTAAGAAGTTTCAGTCATATCTAACTCTTCATGAGTTCAATTTTGGTTTTATTGGCATAGATATTAGAGGGATTGATCATTTCCTTTTACAGCTCATTTTACCATTGAGGAACTGATGCAAAAAGGACTAACTAAATTGCCCAGGGCTAATAAGTGTCTGAGGTTAGATTTGACTTCAGGTCTTTCCAACTCCAGGCCTAGTGCTCTATCTCAGGCACCACCCAGCTGCCCTCCCAATTTCCTTCTTTGCTGGTTAACAGACTGTTTTTCGATAACAATATTGTCTTCTTTTCACAAATTCTAGTTTCAAAAAATACATTTTTTATTACATGGTTCTAAAGGCTAGTCTATGCATTATCAAGGTTTACATAATACCTCTTCATGAACTGATAAGACATACAATTTAATACTAAAAATATAGAAAATAAATTAGTGTAGCATAATTGCTAATGCTTTTCCCTTTGAACTTTAAATTAGTTGAATTACACCTTTCTTCTTTTTCTTTCACCTGACTCTTTCAACCTGTCATGTTTTTTGTTTTTGTGTTTCTGTAGAACCAAAAGAACCAAACACTGCCTATCACAAAGCAAGTTCAGAAATGCCTTTCAATTCCTTAAGATTTCCAACCTAATTTCTCTCTATTATGGTATCACAGCTAAGTGGAGGAGTAGCTAAGAGAGCTGGCCCTGGAGACAAAAAGACTTATCTTCTTGAGTTCAAATCTGGCCTCAGACAATTGCCAGCTGTGTGTCTCTGAGCAGATCACTTAAACCTGTTTGCCTCAGTTTCCTCATCTGTAAAATTATCTGGAGAAGGAAATGGCAAAACACTCTATTATTTTTGCCAAGAAAACTCCAAATGGGATCATGAAGAATTGGAGGTGACTGAAAATGACTGAACAGCAACAGTAGTATCATAAACATGAATACCTTACATTAATATTAACAATAAACGTATGTTCACATGCTCACACTTGTATATACATATGTATGTAATATGTATATACATATACGTGTGCATATGTATCTTATGCAACATATTATGTGTGTCAACCTAAATATGCACACACAGAAAGTTTCAACATTATATCTAACATACTCTGTAAAATTACTTTCATGTTAATATTACTATCTTATGTTTTTCATCAGCAATAGAACACATAGTGGAGTAACAGAGGTGGCTTCTGCTGCCATTTTGAGACATTTGAGAAGGAAAGAGTGAAGTTTAATAAATGGCCTCAGTGTGGTGTTGTCTAAGTGTAGTTTCTCATTTTCAATCATTTATGGCCAATAATTTGAGTTGCCTAATTTCAGAATGAACTAGCACTCTATGTTCTACTACTTCATTTAAAATTTTGATACAGCTAAGATTACAGAAGATAAAGTCCTAATGTCTGCTTACACGTACAATCGTTCATAAAAGTGATTATGTATTCTAGGAATCATTTGGTTTCCATTATACTTGAAACCAAAGCTACAAACATTTAAGAAAAAAAGGTTCCCAATGAATAAGTGCCCTCTCTTAAGTGTTTTTGAATTCTACCCAACTCAGACAGAAGCCCATTTGTAAATTCCTGTCGGAAATATTTGATATAGAAATGTGAGAACCTATTCATAAAATAAATAGGAATTCTACCATTTTATACATGAATTCTTATTTCCTCATAGCCTCTAACTTAAGTTGTGTTTGGCAATCTGTTCACCAGAAAATGTATGTGGCTATTCACCTTTACAAAGAAAGAGTTTCAGAACTGAAAGCTTTTTGTTCTCTTTTTAAGCCCTGTACTTGGAGACATGATTCCCGAGGGACCATGTAACACCTGATTTTGAAGTCGTTCTAGCTCATTTGAAGTTTAGAGATTCTTCACCTCTCTCCAGTTCTACCCCACCTCTCACCCCCAAACCTACCAAGAAGTTTTCTATTCATGTCCTGGTAAAATGGACTTCTTTTTCAAGATTAATCAATCAATGAAAGGAACCCTTATGAAGCACCTACTATGTGCCAGGTCCTGTGCTAAATACTGTGGGTACAGTGTCAAAAATGAAAAGATCCATGGTTTCAAAGTGCTTACATTTTATTAAGGGAGACATAGGAATTATAACCTAATATCTAAAATCTAATAAAAAGGTATGAAATTTGATAATCTTTTTAATAATAGGAAAGGGTGAAATTATAAGATTGTCTTAATCCTATTTTTCTTGTTCAGTCATTTCAGTTGTTTCTGACTCTTTATGATTTCATTTAGAATTATTCATTACCTTCTCCAGATGATTTTTTTTTTTAGGTTCAGTTACTGAAGCAAACAGGGTTAATTGATATGCCCAGGGTCATGTAGCTATTAAGTGTTTGAGTCCAGATTTGAACTCAGAAAGATGAATCTTCCTGACTTTAGACCTAACACTTTATCCACTGCACTACCAAGTTGCCCCAATTTAATGCTAAATCATCAGTTTAAAAAGCTGCCATAATATTGAATTCAATGCTATTATTATGAAATCCATAGGTTGACTATTGTTACATAGAAAGAAAAATCTTTGTTATTTTAACCTTATTTCATAGATTCATAGATTTTTTTTGTTGTAAGTGACCTGACATGTTATCTAAATCACTACATTCCTAGGCAAGAATAATAAACTATATTTATTATTGCCTCAAGCTTTGCAAAGTACTGTACGTTACAAGGTATAAAAGACTGAAAAGATCCATTTTATCTGAATCTGTAAACATGAAGTCATTAAAATACCTATATGCTCCCAAACTGTTTTGAATTCTAAGTAGCCCTTAACCATGTTCCTTCTCATTCCAATCTGAATTTTCTTGACTTAACAAAGTGAAACCAAAGAGACATTAAATAAATCTACTTTCTTTGTATCATCTTCTGAGGCAGTTTGATACAATCTGTTTCATAAAGTATGAACAATAGAGGAACATGGGAGTCAAAGGACCTGGGTTCAAGTCCTTGCTCTACTCCTTACTATAATCTTATGAAAAGCAGCTAACTTCTCTGATGTTCAGATTTCTCGTTTTTAAAATGACAAAGCACTCATGTGGTGGGAGGAAAACAAATGCTCATGAAATGACACATATTTGAGGATATTTCTATATTTTCTCATCTGTGAAAGTATTTAAAAATATATATTTTGACTCCAGCACCTCAGTATAATAGTAATTTAAAATGGAAAGATTTTTCTGTTTAATTAATAGGCCCATATGATCTGCATATATCACCTGGAAGCCTGGGTCACAGGCCAACTGACATGTTGTGACAGTTGACAGCTGAGAAGGCTCTGGTTGGAGGAGGGGCAGTTTGAGAATGGCTTTGCCCTCTGCTGTGATCATGTTTATTAACTTCTTTGTCACCATGACAGATTTTGCTTTCTGATTCTGGGATTTGGCTTGTGAGTGCTTAAATAAATGTTTTTCTTCTGCCTTCTATATGAAGACGCTTTTATATTTTGCAATTGAGAACTATGCTAGCATAGTCAATAGTCATCACCAGTACAGTGAATATTGCCTTGGCAATGCACTCAGATCTTAAACTTGCAATATTAAGAAGAAGCAATGATAACCAAGCAATGAAACCAGGAGACCTGTTCAGACAAAAAGGATTCGGGTTGGAAATGCAACAATTTTAAATGTTCTCAAGAATCAGTTTTTAAGGTTCTGTGATGAGAAACTCCAAAAGAGAAATCAGTCCAAGAGTAATACACATAGAGAAACTAATATCCCTGACACAAGGATCTCAAAGGATGGAAAATTCCAAAAGAATGGAAAAGATCAGAGGGAGTATAGCATGAAATTTAAACGTTTTTGAGAAGACATCTGCAACTTCCAAAACAAGCCTATAATCTCTCTTTATGAAGATGATTTCTTCATATGTGAATAATGATTGAAGGAAAATGAGAGTGTAGGAATATCACAGATGTGTGGATGAAGTGTGATTTTTGACCAGATTAGCACATGCAGTTGAATGGGCAGTGTGATGAGTTAATCTAACAATACATATGTGTCTTAGACAAGTGCTACAGATGTACAGTGTACTGGAACCACACACACACACACACACACACACACACACACACACAAACACATGCAGATGTACACACACCTGGATTCTAAAAGACAGAGAAATGAATTTGGAAAAAAGTTTGATATGGGATGCAATTGAGGCATATCATCTCAAGAACATTAAAGAATAAAACTTCAAGAAAAGTAGAAAAGAAACAAAAATGGGAAAAATTATCAACATTTCTAAACTATTTCTCATAAATTATTAGAAAGACAGTTTTCAATAACATTCCTGTCTCAACGTGCTATCTGTGGTAATGGGAATGGTACCAAAGAAAATGAAGAGCAACTAGTGTAGAGGAAAATTTATTTAACTGAAGACAGGAGACTCAGATTAGAATTCATCTTCAGACATTTATTCGTTGTGTGATTATAGATAAGTAACATGTTTTTGTCACCTTTGTTTTTCAATCTTTAAAATGAGGATTATACGATACTATTATATTGCACTATCAGTTTCATCAGATTGTACAAATATGAGTTGTTATTACTATTTAATACAGAAGAGAACTTTACTGAAAATGACAGAACATTTAGGACATCATAGAATTGAATATGTATATATGAAGGAGGGAACATGATGAATAATTAGAAATAAGATTACTATGGGTATTTGTGAGGAGGAACCAACATAGACCTGTGCTTCATTGGAATAGGGAATTCTCAGTAACAAATTCCATAGCATAAATGGAGAATGACAATTGCTTTCCTATTTTTCTGTGTAGAGATCTGAGATTTGAGCGCCATCCCTGATGCATTCATTACAAGTTCAGTAATGAGAATTACCTGCATACAAATTGAAGAAATCCTTCATGAAAATATGGAAAGGGAATAAATTCATTTTCAAAAATCACATCATTTAGTAAATAGCATCTTTATAGTTCCAAATTACCTGAAAGGCAAAGAACACAAAATATTTCCTACTTTTTATTGCAAAATCACATTTTATTCTTCAAAACAGATTACATTATAAAAGTCTCTTCTTTGATAAAATATTTCCCTGTGCATCTGGTAGGTTAAAAAAGTTTCTTTATTGATATAATAGGTGCAAAAATTAATTTTTAATTTAAAACCCAAATTTTAAACAGCAACATTCCTCTAGCAATGTCATAAGATTATGGACCATGGGATATTATAACTTTCTAAATATCAAATATAGAAAGTGGAAATTTATTCTGGGAGATAATAAGCTCTAGCATGTTACCAATGACAAGTTACATAGATGAAATTATTTAAATATATCACTCAAGACATAGCAACTGGATAATATAAGAGACTTGACTGAACAGTGATGCATTTCTCTAATCTCTGCAGTTAGAGATTTCTTGAACTCAGGAGTTTTAAACTAGAGTAGACCTAAAGCTCATAAGATGTCATTACCTTGGTATATAGAGAACCAGAGGGAACATAATGTGTTCATCTGTGGGAAATTGTGAACATATTTTTATCAAATTAGAAGATTTGAAAGGGGCCTTAGAGATCCTCCTGCACAATCCAGACATTTTACACATGAAAAAATTTAGACCCAGAAAAGTTAAGTGGCTTGCTCAGATAATGAGATTTGTGACATGGTTTATTCTTCTCCAAAATAGAAATATACAAAAGGATACCACTTTCTGCCATTTAGAACATACTTTTAACCACAAAATAAAGTGCTTTTTTCTAATTTTCACTATGGTTTATCATCTTTCTGTTTACTGTTATTATTAATAAATATTAATTAAGATAGGGACTTTTTTTTATGTTTTTCTCCCAAACTCCTGTCGTACTCTACTGTCTTATAGTACTGTCTTGTAGTAGTCTTATATAGTAACATAATAAGTGTTTGTAGTAGTTTAGTAACTTTATTTCAGAACACTTTCATCATATGCTATATAATTACACAGTTAAATATCACCTTTCATCGATTATATTTTGAATTGGTTACACTGAAATCTCATCAGTACACCAAATTTAGATCGATATTATTAGATTAATTGTCTCTTGGAAGATGGTCTGTAATCAGACAATCCCATTCAGGGTGAGAGGAATCGTGTTAGGACAAATCTTCTTTGACTTGAGTTTTTTGTCCTCTTCCTAACCTTCTGCCTTTAACATTGTTCTTTTCCCTGAAATCTAAAGATCCATTTTAATTTAAGTCCATAGCCCACCCCTAAAGCCACTTTTCAGCTCCTACAAAATTGTCTACAGCCTAATAAAGGCTTTTGCTCTTCTTCTTAAATTCTGACATTCAGACATCACATTTGGAACTGAACGTTTCCCAACAAACTTCAAGTTAAGAGATTAAAAAAAAAACAAAAAAACAAAATTTGAGAACCAAAAACATTATTCTAGCCAATAGAATGAGTTTGCCAGATCTTGATGTTCTTCCTCCCTTGGAGGTGATTGCAGTACTAAAGGAAGGCTAAAGTATTTGGGTGTTTCATTTTTTTCCCCTCATGGTTTCGCTGCTGGGGAAACATAGTACTTTTAAGTTGGCATGAAAAGCTTTTAAAATATTGGTTAGTTGGAAAACTGCCACATCAGCTATTAAAAGAAGAAAAAGAAATAACTGCAAGAATCTAGATTTATGAAAAGCTTGATGAGATTCTCAGGGTGTTCTGTAAAATAACGATTTTAAGTTTTGTGCTGTTCTCTGTATATGAAAGCAAAACTAATGATTCATTATTCACAGGACACATACTTTCAGTTTTTCCCCCATAGTGTTGATGGATTTGCAAAGAGACCTCTAGATTCTCTACAACCTCTCATTACAAGCATAGATTTATGAGACAGTTGTCTAGGATTAGGACTTTAGTTGATGGACATGGAGGAGAGCAAAGCTAATTGGTCCACTGAACGCTAAAGCAGTGATCTTGTCCTAAGTCTTAATACTGTCTCAATCAGTCAGAAGCATTTAAATGAAAATTTTCCTTAAAGATCCATAACATGGGAATATTTGTCAGAGAAGTATTGACCACAATTTCAAAATAGCTATCCAAACCTCCTTTAGTGAAAAATTTTTACCTTTCAGCCATTATTCGTTACAGGGACAGACACTATAACCTTCTGTCTTTTGGTCAAGAAACTAAAGATATGAGGGACTTGTATAATGCTTTCATATCACAGATCAAATGCAAAATGCAACAAATGCAAAAGATACTATTTATCCCTTCCATACAGCAACTTTTCCCATTATAGTTTCAATGTATGACAGGTTGGTATACAAAATAAATGGCAATTTTTGAGAGTTATGTGGAAGCTGCGGATGACAAGTTAAAGCCAGCAGATGACACAGAAAAAAGTTTAGAAATGAATGAAATATGTACATATTTTTGTATAATATCAGTATATTTTAATACCATAGTAATGCAGATTTCTTCTCTAGTATGAAGGGAGGGCCAAACAATTTTATGTGGATTCTCTGGATTGCAGGGGCCCCACACCCCTAACCTCTGTGATGTGCAAGGGATAACTGTATTTTTAAAATTATTCTGAAGTAACAATTTCTGAAGAAAGAGCCAGATTCAAGAAGAGAGCACTCAGAAAACAGATTGGTGATTGAGGACAGAATTTTAATTTCCAAACCACAGCTTAAGGTTAAGGAATGATAACAACAGGTGGAGTACACTTAAGAAAATTGAGAAAGATTGTATTTATCTATTGGGAGAAAACTAAGTGAACCTTCCAAGCTGCATGTATCAGAAAATAGGTAAAAAGCGGGATAAGAAAAATAGTAAACTTCAGTCCCCACCATGAATTCATAATAGAAAAGATCCTAGGAGGAAGTCAGAAATTAAATTTAAGTTAATAGACACCGGTACACCAAAACAAAGACTACACTTAATATGAATGATAAGCAAATAACCTAGGAGTTTTTATTGAACCTGACCATAAAGAGCCAGTATGATTTCAAGAAAAGATCATGCCAATCCAAATTCATTTCCTTATTTGGCAGTATTATTAGACTAGATCAGAGACAATTGTAAAAGTGAGTATAATGCTATCCTGGTGAACAAGAAGGGGATATATTATTCAATATAGAGAAACATAAATTGAGATTTAGAAGGTAAATCAGTTGTCATGTATTCAAACACTCTCATTTTATGGATAAAGAAAACTAGTCTGTGTCAGAGAGGATAAAGTCATTATTGTAGTAGAGAAAAGACTGAAGTATGGTTCCATTGAATAAAAATGCAGTACTCTCTCTGGATACAAAGAATTGCCATTAATATTACAGAATTAACTCCATTCAAGAGGCCCAGGAGTCTGTGCTTGATCCTATGTTGCTTTAAATTTGTTTCAACATTTGGATAAGAGAATATATGACTTGTTAATTAAATTCATAGACGACAAAGAGCTTGGTTGGACAGCTAACAAATTACTGTTAATATCCAAAACAGTCTTGGTAAGTAAGAACATTGAGTCAAATATAAAATAATGAAATTTATTGTAGACAAATTAAGTCTTATACTTGTATTCAGACAAGAACTTCAAAATTTTGAGAGGGGACCACACATAGTTCAATAGTAGTTCACATATTAAAAAATAAGATTTAGGAGGGGTAGCAAATGTACTACAATTTAATGTTAACTTTGAAACATGGCAGCCATAAATGATATTGTAATAGTACTGTAACAGTGACTATTCTGCCCTCCACTCTAAGGCAAAGTATATTACATTTCACTCTTCTTCCATGGTTCTCCTGTATATTTAAGGAAATTTGGTACCCAGTTTTTCCCATTCACTCCACATCCCACAAACTTTCCTCAGTTCTAAACATCCCTTGCACCCAGCTTCATTTAACTACTTGACAGATTATTTTTTAGAAAGGAATACTTTAAAGAATAGGAAGGAAAAGCACACAAACATCATAATCCCACTTCTCACTGCTTCATTCTTTGGAGAAGATTAGCTTCACAGCTTAGCTCAATTCCTATAGAGCATAGTACCAACTTCCAAGTCCACTAGGCACTCTGGCTTCCTTTTTGGACAAGAAGAAACAATTATCCAAGAATCCTGCCCACAGTATCACCATAGTTTAAGTTCTAGGCCCTTGAGATTCCTCTACTTTATTTAGAACTGAAAAGGAAAAGAAACAAACTAGATCAAATCTTGAAACCCATTTCTTGGAGCCATAGGACCTAAAAGTTAGAGGAGAGAATGTTGCCCACACTCCCATCTGCCAGGCCTAGAGGCCTGTGGGCTACCCGAGTCTTCCCTTACCTCTATCGGAGGTCTTCGGTTGGCCAAACCGGATGCTCGTATGAGAGAAAGGACGTTCCAGAGTTGAACAAGGGTTGAGCTTTATTTCAGGGTCTAGTTACAAGTGCAGGGGAATTCTTCCTTAGGAGGGAGCGAAGAATCTCCCAAGGAGGCAAAGATCTTACAATAAGAGATTGGAAGTAGAAGTATAAGTGGGGAGAGAGGGGGAGGGGAGAGAAGAGAGAGGAAAAGCGGAGCCTTGTTGTCCTGTCTGCTCCGCGCCCCTCCGCCCAAGAGAGCTTTCAGGCTTTCCTGATTCTACTCAAACTCTCCAGCAGCATAGTTTGCATCTGAATACCGTGCTGTTAGATAACAATAGTGTGCCCAGATCTGGGACAATCTCGAGGGCGGGGAGAGCTCTCTCCCATCACGTTTCTCACGGGAAGAGGCGGAAATACACGAGATAGCTCGGTTCACCTCTATTCCCAGTCGTTTCCTGGGGGGGCCTCGTAAGAACTCTAAGATTTAGAAGTTCTCACCTTTACCCGCCCGAGACTGTCCACATGGAATTGAGCTTCCATCCCCAGCACCCATCCAGCTCAGTTTATTGTATCTAAGCTATTGGTAAATAGATCCTTCACCATCTGAATACAGATAAAAAGAAAGAAAGAAGCATTTCAGTCTCATAAAAATACAGACCCTGTTCTGGCTATGTGACCAGTGGAAAAGGTTGTTTCCACTCACATACTATACACAATTGTTTTCTTCCAAAAGCATGTTCCTGGTATTTCCTATGCAGGTACCTCTATTGTAGATGATCTGAGTATTCATCAAACCCTTGTTACCTTAGGATGCATTAAGGATATCAGACAAAGAAGGATATAGTTTCCCTGTATCTGGATCTGATTAGACCAAATCTAGAATATTATGTTCTGTTCTAGGTATCATATTTTAGGATGGACATTGACCAACTGAGCAGCCTTCAGAGGAGAGCAATCAACATTGTTCCCAGGCCTAACAGAATCCCATTCAAAGTAGGTGAAAGGAACTGTGGATATTTCAATTACAAAAGAGAAAATTTGGAAATGACATAACACTTGCATTTAAATAGGTATAAGTTAAGAATACGAAATAAAATATGGACTTTTTCTGATTGATTCAAAAGCGGGTGAGTGATGGATGGGTCAATGTTAAAAATTATAAAGAAGCAAATTTATGTTTGGTATAAGAAAAAATAAATAACTATAAATAAATATATATATTAGTATCTATAACTAAATATACAAAGAAAAATAATTAACATAAATAATTAGAATGAGTATAAGCTGAGTCAGGAAATCATGGATTTCCACTAACTTCAAGCAAGTTGTAGAGAGGGATTTCATTTAAATATAGATTAAAATGCCTAGATCCAGTCAAGCTGTATCTCTTTTGGCAAAGATATGTTAAGAAACTCTAAAAAGTCTTTTTGTGGTGCCTAAATTTTGGGTAAATTCAGCTTCATTGGAACAAAGACCAAAGATACAATTACTTGTTCAGGTTAAATGGTACTAACTAAATGGCTGGTAGAAGTTTTGCCTTTTTTCATCCAAAGCTCAGCACTGCCTAGACCTAAGCGTTCTGCGCAATGACCTTCAAACTATCTTCAGCACTTTCAGACCAATTTAAACCAAAGAAAAGAAGTCAAACCTTCACAATCAGATAGATGAGGTGTAGTGTGATTTGAGGTACACCAGAAAGATCATCTCTTCCAGAGTCCTCTCACTTTGACTGTCAAAATCCCTGAATTTTTACTATTATTACTGAATCATTTCTTTGGGTCTTAAGTGTTCTCACATGATCACAGTTTTGGAGTTCAGAAGGACCTTATGGATTCTTTATCCAATTTTTCTCATTTTAGAGATTAGAAAATTGAGTTTCTAAGAGCTAACATAACTTACCCTTACGTGGGAGGGCAAAAATAAGTGGGAGAGGAGGGATTTTGAACCCAGATATTCTAAAACTAAATATAACTCTTTCCAGGCCTACCATGAGGCCTCTACAGAAGTCTCCTGTGGAAATATAATAAACAGAAAAAAAAGTTGAATCCTATTCTTTTGAAATCTGAAATACATATGAGTCAAATTCAATAGAAATTGAAAAAGGAGAATCTTCTTGTGGAATAGAAGCCAGCAGGAATGACTTTGAAAGGGTAAATGGTGCAGTGCCAACTATGAAGTTTCATTTAATTAAAATTTTGCTTATGTTCTAAATCTTAGGTTGTTACTGGAAGAAAACTATATATTCTCCCATTTCTGAACGTAATATTTCATATTCTCCTCATAAATATGCTCTATTATATTGCTTTATAAAATAGCTCTCCTATGCTACTCAGAACATGATTTGGGAACAGATTTTCAAAAGACTTCATTAAAAAGAAAATGTGGAGAATTTGAAAAAAGTTTTAAAGGAGAGAAGCGTACTAAATGAGGCTTACAAAAGAGGCATTTTATTTTTTTCCTTTTTTCTTTTTTCTTCCTTTATTTTAAGCTTTCCACATTCATTTCCACAAAATTTTGAGTTCCACATTTTTTCCACATCTCTCCCCTGTCGCCACCCTAAAATGCCAAGCATTCTAATTACACCTACCACCAATCTGCCCTCCCTTCTAACATCCCTCTCTGCCCTTATCCCCATCTTCTCTTTTGTGCTTTAGGGCAAGATAAATTTCTATACCCCATTACCTGTATTTCTTGTTTCCCAGTTGTATGCAAGGACAATACTCAACAGCTGTTCCTAAAACTCTGAGTTCCAATTTCTCCTCCTTCCTCCCTCCCCACCCATCCCTACTGGGAAGACAAGCAATTCAATAAAGGCTATATATATGTGTAGTTTTGCAAATGACTTTCATAACAGTCAGGTTGTGTAAGACTAACTATATTTCTCTCCATCCTATCCTGCTCCCCATTTCTTCTATTCTGTCTTTTGACCTTGTCCCTCCCCAAGAGTGTTGATTTCTAATTGCTCCCTCCTCCCATTGCCCACCTTTCCATCATACCCCCAGACGCTACTCATCCCCTACTCCCCCACTTTCCTGTATTCAAAGATAGGTTTTCATACCAAAATGAGTGTGCATTTTATTCCTTCTTTGAGTCAAATGTGATGAGAGTAAGCTTCACATTTTCCCTCTTACCTCGTTCCTTTTTCCCTGCATTGAAAAGTCTTTTTCTTGTCTCTTTTATAAGAGATAATTTACTCCATTCCATTTCTCTCATTTTCCTCTCCGTATATTACTCTCACCCTTTAATTTAGTTTTTTTAGATATGATCCCTTCCTATTAAACTCACCCTGTGGTCTCTCTCTCTCTCTCTCTCTCTCTCTCTCTCTCTCTCTCTCTCTCTCTGTGTGTGTGTGTGTGTGTGTTTGTGTGTATAATCCCACCAACTATCCAGATACTGAAAAAAGTTTCAAAAGTTACAAATATTGTCTTTCCATGTAGAAATGTAAACAGTTCAACTTTAGTAAGTCCCTTTTGATTTCTCTTTGCTGTTTACCTTTTTCATGCTTCTCTTGATTCTTGTGTTTGAAAGTCAGTTTTTCTATTCAGCTCTGGTCTTTTCATCAAGAATGATTCAAAGTCTTCTATTTCATTGAAAGACCATTTTTTTTCTCCCGAAGTATTATGCTCAGTTTTGCTGGGTAGGTGATTCTTGGTTTTAGTCCTGGTTCCTTTGATTTCTGGAATATCATATTCCATGCCCTTCAATACCTTCATGTAGAAGCTGTTAGATCTTGTGTTATCTTGATTGTATTTTGACAATACTCAAATTGTTTCTTTCTAGCTGCTGTCAATATTTTCTCCTTGACCTGGTAACTCTGGAATTTGGCTGCAATGTTCTTAGAAGTTTCTCCTTTCAGATCTTTTTCAGGAGGTGATTGGTGGATTCTTTCAATATTTATTTTGCCCTCTGGTTCTAGAATATCAGGGCTGTTTTCCTTAATAATTTCATGAAAGATGATGTCTAGGTTTTTTTTTTTTTTAGTCATGGTTTTCAGGTACTCCCATAATTTTGAAATTTTCTCTCCTGGATCTATTTTCCAGGTCAGTTGTTTTTCCAATGAGATATTTCACATTATTTTCCATTTTTTCATTCTTTTTGTTTTATTTTGTGATGTATTTGTTTCTCATAAAGTCATTAATTCCGTTCTAATTTTTGAAGAACTATTTTCTTCAGTGAGCTTTTGAGCCTCCTTTTCCATTTGGCTAATTCTGCTTTTTAAAGCATTCTTTTCCTCATTGGCTTTTTGAACCTCTTTGGCAATTGAGTTAGCCTATTTTTAAAGGTGTTATTTTCTTCAGCATTTTTTGGGTCTCCTTTAGTGTTGACTCACTTTTCATGATTTTCTTGCATCTCTCTCATTTCTCTTCCTGTTTTTTCCTTCACCTCTCTTACCTGATTTTAAAATCCTTTTTTGAGCTCTTTCATAGCCTGGACCATTGAATATTTATCTTGGATATTTGGGATACAGAAATCTTGACTTTTATGTCTTTCCCTGATGGTAAGCACTGTTCTTCCTGATCTAAAATGATGGGAGAAGATATCTGTTCACCAAGAAAGAAACCTTCTATAGCCTTATTTTTTTTTCAGTATGAGATAAAGATCAGTGGCTCAGTTCCCCCACGAGCATTAGGTAGGGACAGGGCCAAACCACAGGACTGAGGGAAGAATCAACTGCTTACTTCCTCCACGGGTTTTATGATTCAACAATAGATGTGGGCTGCTTTGGGAGCTGCTGCCACCCCATGCTGCCTCTGTTGCTGGCACCTGAGGTTTGAGCTAATGAAAGACCCTGCTCCCTTTTGGGCCAGCTGAAAAAACCCTCTCACTGACCTTTGGTGCCTGTGGTTTGAGGGATCTGCAAACCGCAGCTACTGCCACCAGGAATGCCACCCCTGAGGCCTGCTCACATCCTCCTCCCAGTGCCATACTGCTTGGCCAAGGCTGAGCTGAGCTCCTCTATGTGTCCAGTGTGACAGACCTTTCCCATTGGCCTTTCAGGTCACCCTGGACTGGAAATCTCTTCCACTCTGTTGTTCTGTAGCTTTTGCTGCTCTAGAATTTGTTGAGAGTCTCTCTTTGCAGGTATTATATGGGCTGTGGGGGAAGAGCTAGTGTATGCATGTCTTTCTACTCTGCCATCTTGATTCCACCCCAAAAGAGGCATTTTAATGCATTTATTCCTGTTGGGCAACTTTTTAGCTCCAGTATAGTAAGATGGTTGAAATGATGGAAAAGTAGGACTATGGGAGAAAGTTAATGAGAAAGGAGGTAGTTATTTTCACTTTGAAAAAAAGTAATGATTAACTATAAATGAAATAAAGTGTTTATATTCAAGAGGATGAAAAATATTTGTGTTTCTTATATGTAAAACCTATCCTCAAAGATAGGAATGAATAAACATTTAAGTTACACAAAAATTGTCTTTACTCCCAGCACCTAAAATAATGTCATTGTTATTGCCAAGGTACAGGGTTTGGAGTCAGAGAATAGGGATTCAAATTCCAAATTCATACTTTTGTGAATCTGAGAAAACCATTTCATATCTTTGGAACTCAGGTTTACCATCTGTATACAAAATGAGAGAGTTGGGCTAGATAACTTCTATGTTTCCATAACTGTGATTTATTAACTCAAAAGCAGTATCTATTGCATATATGTGCATATATATGTATATGTGTATACATACATATATGCATGTATGTATATTTGTGTGTATATTTATACATGCACATATATATATATACATACATATATATAAACTTGAAATTTTCTTGAATTATTTTCTTCCCTCCTGCCCCCTCACTTTACTTAATTATTCCATAGTCTTACTTATTCTAGCTCCACAATATTCTTTGTGTATTTTCATCCCATTCCCACACTTTCATTCCCTAGTCCAAGTTTTCTTGCCTAAACTAGTATAGTACTTCCTAGCAGAAGCCTGCTGAATGTCTCCAGTTTCTCTTTATTCAATCCATTCAACATTTTACTTCCAAATTAGTCTACTCCAAATGGGAGAAAAAAAAAATCTGTTCACATTGCATCATTGCTCAAGAACTTTAAATGAAATGATATTTCTAATTAAAGTTCAAATTCATTAGGTAGACATATAAAGGCCACTAAAATTTCACTCAAACTTCCAACCTTATCTCACACTATTCCCCATCATACACTACATGATCCATAGAAACTATTGTACTTGTCCCCTGAACTCACCCTGACTTTTCCCATCACTGTGCTTTTGCTTATGTCAGTCTCTGTGGCAGAATGCTTTCTTCATATGCTGAAATCTTGCTTGTCCTTCAAGGACTAACATATACATATACATATACACAAACATACACACATATACACACACATATATATGCATATCTATCTATGTATGTATATAAACATATATGTGCTTGTGTATGTATACACACATGTATATAATTTTATTATATACTTATTGAATAAAATTTTATTATATATATCTACATATTTAAATATAATTTTTCCCCTTCATAAATTTTCTTCTGATAATGGCCAAGAAAAATACACCCTGACATATGAACAAATGGGCATAACCTTAGAAGCTCCCAAATATCTAGTTAAAAGTAGTAGAAATAAAATTATCTAATCACTCTAAGTTTTATTTTAATCTCCCATTATATTGCAGGTAAATCCAATGTGTAAAGGAAGAAGTTAGTCAGAGAGCTTCTTCCTCTACTTCAGATATCAGAAACATTTACTGAAAAATTAAATTGAGGTTATGACAAATTATGGTACCCTCGACTGATCTATGATGGGCAGGATTGGTAGGATTTCATGAATTTTTAACAATTTGTAAAGGAGTAAAAAGAAAAAGAAAAATACAGAGAATTGTACACAGGAAGGTTTCCTTTCCTTGATTCCGTAACACACATCTGAATAAATTACTTCCACCCTAGGACTCTGAGTGTCCTTATCTACAAAAAAGTTTGTACTATAGGTTCATTAGGAGTTAGCTGCACAGTATGTGAACCAAATAAGCTAATGAAATCTTGGGCTACATTGAAAAGCATTGTTTCCCATATTTTACCAAAGACATTGATGATGTAGACAGTATTCACATGATCTTCATAATGGAGAGTGATCTAGATTCAGGCTATGACACACAAGAATTGGCTTAAGGAATTTAAGATGTTTATCCTGGAGAAGGGAAGACTCCAGATGAGCATGAACAGATGTCTTAAAGTTCTTCACAAAATGTTGTGGAAAATGATTTATTTTTCTTTAACACCAGATAACAGTAAGCAATGTATACAAGCTGAGAAAAGAGAGAGCTTGGGGCTTCATTTTAGGAAAGCCCTACTGATGATTAGAGCTATCCAAAAGTTGAATGGGTTTTCTCAGAAATTAGCAGATTATTTTTTTTTTCTCCACAGGTCTTCAGTCAAAGGCAGAACGACCACAAGTGAGGTGTGTTGTAGTGGGGACACTGTTTTGACTCTTTTTCCTACTAGATGGCAGCTGAGATCTCTTTCGACACTAAAATCCTCTGACTATGTGACAAGCTGATTTCTAAGTTCCTACTACTCCAGAGATTTTAAGGTATAGGTGACATGTGGCCCACATATGACTTACAGTAATCCTGGATGCTATTGGTGAAAATTAAAATATAATTGGAAATAAATTAAAGTAAATAAAAATATGATAAAAGTAGATAATATAACACTTTTAAGCTAAAGTATTATACAGCAAAGAGGGACCTTTATGTGTGGATTGCTAGTCCCCATTACTTCTTGAATTTGACACCATTTTTCTTATTTATAAAGTGTATGATTTGGAAGCTATGTTTACTTCAGGCACTACCTTTGATTTATGTCTTTTGGTCTTGAAAGTCATGAATTTATTTGAAATTCTAGCATATTTCAAGGAAAGTAATTGAGAAATAGCATTAATTTTATGTTTTTTAAATAGTTCCTTGTTCAACATAAAAGACTTAATATTGCAGCTATAAGGTCTGTGTAGCCATACTTCAAGCAACAGACAACAATTATTGTTCGAGTGGCAGTATAAGCTGTCCCAGACCATTGACCTGAAGTTAATGTTAACCTTTTTACATTATTTGGCCCTTCTTTGGTTTTACTTATACAGCCTCTGTTCTAATTTTTTAAGAATGTCAAGTGAATAGCTTTAATGATTAGCACTTACCCAGAAGGCCCTCTTCAGTGAAATTCTTGAGGGTTCTAATTCATCACTACTAATTTTGAGTTGGCTAACACTAGAAATATATATCTATATATATACCTATATATATATAGATATATATTTCATGTCAGTGGTAAGAATTATGTATGTGTGTGTATGCTTTCATTTAAAAGGGTGCTAGTAAAAGTAGCTGTTTTCAAACTGACAACAGGAAAGGAAATAACTGGTTGACTGACTTCTCAAAAGATATGGAATTTGAAAACAAAAACATGGAACAAAATCTATGAAGTCAAAATATTATCAACATGGAGATTTATGAAAGGAAAAAATTAACTTTCTCTCTCTTTCTCCATATATATATATGTATATATATATGTATGTATGTATATATATATATATGTATATATATATATGCATGTATGTATATATAAATGCAGCCCCAGAGGAGGAAGAATTGAAAGGCGAGAAACACTAGCAATAATTGTGTAAAATGATCAGAATTTCTATTTGAATAGAAATAATTTGAAATTGTTAAGAAATAAAGGATTTGAAATGAGATAAATATGAGAATATGTCCAAGAAATCCAAAGATTCTTCTAGCAGTGGAGAATAGGAATATTGATTTTATAAAGAGATGGATTCCAAAATTTTAAAAATCTTAAAAAAGAATCATGTAAGCTGTCTAAATATACACTATTCAGAGGACATCAAATTTCCCAGACATATTCTTTCATTTCATAAGTTTTCGATACTACCATGTCTTCTAACTCATTTCAAACACTGAAGTGAATGTATTTGTGCATGATTGAGGTGACAATTACCAGTGTAGATTGTTTTTGTTACTTGATATTTATTTTAAATCTAAATCGATTAACCAGAAACAAAATAAACTAGAAATTTACATAGCCTTTTGAGACTAGTCTTACTACATTTTTGTATCAGAAGACACAAAAAGTGATCTGAATCAGTTTCAGTGGCACCTGCTGTGTTCACTAATGATATTTAGAGTTTTATACAAAATTAAGATTAGAAAAAATGTCTAGAAAATTCACAGAATAAATACTGAAATCCACAGTTTCATCTTTGCTGTTTTACTCATTAGATATTGCCTTTACCAGCAATAACAAAGAACAAGATTTTCCACTCACTTAGAGTACAAAGGAAATAAGCAACCAATTTATTAGTTGAAATTAGTTCCATAAACCATGGCTGGCTAATGATAGTAGTTTGGAAATCCTCTGATCAAGAGGAAAGAACTCCTCAAAGGGAGCTAGTGAGTTTAAAGTTAAAATGTTGATGGTAAGAATAACTCACATATTCCTAATGATTCTATATGTCTCATTGACTAGTAATAAGAACATTCTAGGGGAGAAGCAGACCCTTTCATAGTCATATAGTCATCTCTTTGAAAGGATATAAGGCACTAAATATTTATGGGAGAACACTAGTGATGAAAGAGAAGAAAGGAGACCTCACATTAATTTAATAGGATGTTAAGAAAATGTAATTTTTTGGAAACAAATCTATAAAGTTTTCTCTCAATTGATTCTAATACACACAGTTTTTCTGTTATCTTCCTCAACTGCTTCTTGTTCCAAAAGTAGATGAAGCTTTCTTTTTCCTGTATAAGTGGGGACTCAGTGCTAAAACTCTCATAAACCTATAGCATACATTCTCAGGATCTTTTAGGGGGCTTAAAAGTCATTCTTTTCCTTTTTTTAAATCAAGAGCCAATTGAACCAATTGAACTGTAATTATCTCTTGAACTGGAAGAATATACCCAAAGTCTGAGCTTTGACTCACCTATAAAAAATAATCAAAGAGCAAACAACTTTCATCTTAGGAATAGAACTATCTAAGATCTCCCTTGATCACTAGTGTTACTATCCCAGAATGATTTCCCAAGAGTTTCTCAAAAATCTCATCTTTTCAAGCTGTCCTGTCTTTACTGATTTAAAGAGCATTAACTCATTTCCTTCATAATCTCTTATTTTTGCCAGACTCTTATAAATCTTTCTACTTTTCTGCACTAGATCCACTCTCTGTACAACCCACAATATGTGCTTGGCCTAGGTGATGTGTAGGGGTAGCAATGCTGAACTTGGACAAAGGTATTTTCAGGTCTAAATTTATAATCCTAACATCTATGCAACCTGAATTAAAATTCCATCTCCAAACTTTACTACTTGTATGAAATCCAGGAAGACATCTTATTTCACTGAAGCTCAGTTTTCTCATCTGTAGATAAAACCTGTAATATATAACTCACATTGTTATTATATACATCTAGGTTTCCTTCTTGCTCCAAGTCTATGGTCTAATGATTTTATATTTTTAAAGAAGATTTATACTTCTTAATGCACTAAGTAAATTGCTAACATCTGATACTAAGGATGAAGAAGCAGAAGAATTCCATGAAGAGTTTGATTAGACCTACTGAATGCAATTATCATATACTTTGTTAAATGTTTTCACTTCCAAAGTAAACATATGTAAAAATTGTGAGAAATGTATTGGAATATATTGCTCTGAGCTGAAAAAAAGGAGGTTTTTAAGCTATAAAGTATAATCATGGCTTAATATCATGAAGATATTCTTCAAGAAGAGATCCAGGAAATAAGAACTCTGATCCATGCAATGATGAACGATGCTTTCAGCGGACAAATAATAAATCATCAGTTTCATCCACTAACAGAGTTGATAGAGTCAGCTTGCAAATAACAGAAGATTTTTTTTTAGTAATAGAAAATTTTTGAATTTTTCTGAATTGCATAATTGTTATAAAGTTTTTATTTTTCTTTACAATGGTGGGTAATAGGCCAAGAAATTGATTTTTGGTAATTTAGCAAACTGTTGAAAGGATAAGTTAGGATATAGTAGGCATGATAAGCATCAAAAAGATGAAAAAATGAAACATCTACATCTTAATGGATAGTAATATGTTTCTGATGTGAGGGCGATTACATTTAAACCATCTCTTGGTATACTGTAAAACCACTCACCTGTGAAAGCAAAAGACAAGGTCAATATAACACTAGAAGGAAGGATAAAGGTCAAAAGCATGGAGAAGTTTTAATTATGGAAACCTGAACCAAAATAAGCCACTATTCAGCTCATCCATCTCATAAGGAATAGCACAAGGATGTAGAACCTGAGGCAAAGGACAGTGCAAGATAATGAAAAGAGGACATATAGCCAATATCAGTGTGACATGGGTCTAGGAATTCCTAGTGCAATCTCCCCCAGAATTGTGCTAGGGCATGAGGCTTAAAAAATAATTTCTTTTAGATTAAAACAACAGGTTTTAGATTTTAGTTTTAATCTTTTAGATTAAAACAAGTCAGGCAACCCAGGAGACTTGGGAAAAGTCAAAGATACAAGCTGAAGACAATAGCAGTGGGTAGGGCTTATGAGGAATCCTATTTCTAGTTCCAAATCACAGAATGGGACTAGAATTCCAGACTTGGATATAGAAGGCAGGGCATTATGTCAAGAAATCTTACTTTCAAGGACTATAGGACCTTAGTTTCCAGACTGATGTCAAGGCACGATTGAGTCTCAGAATAAAATATTCTTACTTTATAACTGCAGCAAGCAACATCAGTCAAGTCTAGTCCTTCCATGCAACATTGTAGGGTGAGAAAGATCTTTTCCCTGAACTATCTGCCCACCCCCAAATTAAAAAAAAAAATCCTAATTTAAGAACTGAAACTGCATATGGGAATTGGAAGGGAATCTCCTACATCAATGCAAAAAGAGAATAGTTTAAAAAAGAATCTCGGGTTATAATTCCAGAGGAAGAAAATTTTTAAAAAATAAGTAGAAAATCAGGGGAAAAATAAGCATTGGCCACAAGGATTCAACTATTAGATAGAAGAAATAAATATAGAAAAGGGCTGAAATTAGAACACTTTGAAAGATAATGAAATGGAAGAAAAAGTGTATAATCTTGCCCCAATAGTCCACATCCTAAAAATAAGAGAGAACAAACGGAATTTAATTATTTAATGAGGCAATAAGAAATATTAAAACTAAGGCCAAAGATAGAAACATTCAGAAGAACAAATGAGACACCTACTACAAGTAATAACTGACCTGGAAATAGAACATGGAGATAGCAAAATTTATGAAAATCATAAAGAAGTAAAAGCCTAGATATCCTCTTCCAAAAAAGTCATGAAGGAAAACTTCCCAGAACTATTAGAACCTAAGTAAAAACCGAAAATAGAAATGATTCATCATGCTGATACTAAAAATAACATTGAACAAGAGAAACCCAGAAATGACAAAGTCAAAATCCAGAATATTCAGGTCAGATAAATACTATTAAAAATAAGCAACAATAAAGGCATTAAATACCAAAAAATATAGTCAATATAAAAAAAAAAAAACCTTAGCAGAAGCTAATATAAAAAGGGCAAATTTTGAATGTGGTATACCAAAAAGGAAAGGAAAAAGCCTTGCCACTATTAATAACTAATTCTGTCACATAATCATAATTCTAAATGGAGATAAACTATCTTTAATGGAATAAAAGAGTTTCAAGTATTTGTATCAATAAAACTAGAACTGAGTAGAGTCAGTGAAATGCAAAAATTTGTGTCAAGAAAATTTGGAAAGGTAACTACTTTGAGAAATTAGAAGTGACTAAATAATGATCAAGTATTCTCATCTTCATACAGAGAAAGGAAACTATTTTACTTTCAGAACACCATCCTACTATACTGTAATCTTTCCCTTGGGGTTCATTCAGTACATGCTTATCACTCATTCAAGTTTTTGGTAGTTGTTTATATACCTCCAGGACCATCTCCTTCCATCTTCAATGAGTTCACTGTCCATCTCAGATTCTTTCTGTCCTTCCAACTATTGCCTTCATCCTCGGAGACTTAAGCATATGTAGTGATACTTCCTCAAATACTCTAACATGCCAATTCTTCAACTTCACTCATTTCCCATGGCTCTTTACTTTTACCCCACTACAGCTACACAAAGAATGGTTCCACCTTTGATAATTGCCATTGCTCAAAGATGCTCCCCTTAGAAGTTCTGAAATTGCTTATCTGACTCAAACTGTTGTGATTCTACCTCTCCCCTTGTCCTGCAACTCCAAACCATGACCTTTGTCCTATGACCTCTAATCCCTTGATCTATTAGTTCTTTCCCAGGCCATTGCCTCTACACTAGCTACATTCTTTACCCTTCTGCATTCTGACACCCTGGTGAAATAATTTAATTCAACACTATTTTCTTCTCTTAATTTCCTTGCTTCTTTATCTTATCAAAGATATTGAGTTTCCAAACCAGAGATTACAATTGGTCACACCATCCAGTGCCTTTCAAACTACTCATGGGCTGTTGACTGAAACTGGACATAGTCATGAAACCATGCTGATCACAATGCAAATCAATGTTACATAATCTCAGCTCAGGCCTCAATATAGCAAGGTGATCCTCTTCTACCTCTCTATTCAGTTCACTATCCCACTGAATGCAGAGACTTTTCCAAAATTTTTCAGCCTTGCTCAAGCCTCTCATTCTTTTCCATTTCCCTACCCACTCTGTTAAATACCGTAATTCATATTTCACTAGAAAAAAATGGAGTAATTTTCAGAGACCTATCTCTTCTTTTTTCTTTCTCAACTAGATTACCCAGATGCCTTCTCTCACTGCCTCCTCTTTTGCCTCTGTTTTACAAGAAGAGATGACCTTTCTTCTTGCACAGCCTCCTTCCCCTCTATATACCCAAGCGATCTCATTCCATCTCATCTTCTTTCACAGATTGCCACTTCTTTTATCCATACTGTTTTACTAATATTCAAGCATTCTCATTATACTAGATGTTTGCCTATTGCCTGCAAACATGCTCATATCTCCCCCTTACTTTAAAAAGCAAAACAAAACAGAAAGCAAACAAACTATTACTTTACCTGTCCATCCTCACCAGCTATTACACTGTATCTATCTTTTCTTAAGGGGTTAAACTCCTTGAGAAGGTTTCTATAATAAATGTCTTCACTTTCTCTACTATTATTTTCCTTACCCTTGCATTCAGTCTTTCACCTTCATCACTGAACTAAAACTACTTTCTCCAAATTGACTAAGTATCTCTTAATTTCTTATCAACATTTTCCCCCTCACTTCTCATCCTTCTTCAACACTTTGCAGCTTTTGGCACTATAGATTATCCTTTCTTCTTGAAATTCTCTTTACCTTTTGTAAAACTGGTCTTATCTGTTTCTCCTATATTTCTGTCAACTGTCTTATTTCTCTCTTCTCCTTTTCTGAATATTTCTCCATGTTATGGTCACTAACAGCGAGGATCCCCCCAACTTCTCTTCTACCCCTTAACTCTTTGCCATTTACATTACTTTGTTTGCTGATTTCATTAGCTCTCATGATTTCTATTATCATCTCTATTCAGATGACTCTCAGATCTATTTGCCCAGACATAACCTTTTTCCTACTTTCAGTCTTGCATCTTCAACTGTCTTTTGATAGATTAAACTGGATATTCCATACCAATCTATACCTCAACACATCCTAAAATGAACTCATTATCTTCTCCCCTTCCAGCCTCTTCTCTTTTCAGCTTCTCTATTACTCTCTGGGGTACCATCATCCTACCAAACATCCAAAGTGTAATTCTCAAATCTTCACTCTCTTTCTTTCACTTTCTCTGTTTCATCAGTGACTAAACTCTATCATTTCTAACGTTCATATTTTTCTTGTATCACTCATTTATCTTCCCACTTTTTCCTCTACTTTTTTTACTTGATTTTCAAAATCTGTTTTAAGCTTTTCTAGGCCTGAGACCAATTCATATGTGTCTTAGAGGCTTTGGATACAGGAATTTTGGCTTTGTTGCCTTCGTCTGCTCGTATGTTTTAGTCTTCCTTGTCAGCAATGATGTAAGAAAATATCTTTTCACTAAAAGAGATCTATAATCTATTCCCCCCCCCCATTTGCTCATTTTCCTTGCCAATTACTTAACTTTTGGGTTTTTTTGTGAGGTGAAGGACTTCAGAAGATGCTGATGCTTTGGCAGTGGCTGTCACTGCCCTGCAGTTAGGAATGGGGCTTGGGCTGTGGCCTGACCTCACTCCCCTCTCAGCCAGGTGAGACACCTTTCTCACTGACCTTTGAAACTGTCTTTGGACTTTGTGGATTGAAAACTCTGGAAACCACTGCAGCTATCAGTGATTGAGTCCTTTAAGGGCTACTTCAGCCCTGTCTGTGCCAGGGTGACCCATGTGTACTGATTTCTGCTCCCAGCCCAGTATGATAGACTCTTCCTTTTGACTTTCAGATTGTCTTGGGCAGGAAATTTGCTTCAATCTGTCATTTTATGGCTTCTACTGCTAGAGAATTTGTTTAGATTCATTTTTACAGGTACTTTTAGGGGCTTGGTGGGGGAGAGTTCAAGGTGGCCCCAACTTCTACTCCACCATCTTGACTCTGCCTCCCTATCATTTCTACCTTTGAAACATCTCTCATCTATACCTTTTTTAAACCTTCAATTTAATTTTAATTTTTCACTGATAATAATTAAATGAATTTACTTACTAGTTATTGAATGTTTGAAGTGAATCTTTCTTTAATATGGATACCTTGAACTTTTGTGCCTTTTGCCCACACTTTTGGGCAGAGTATCACATTATTGAAGCTTAAAATAATATTTTATCTTCTCTGATTCCAAGATTGCTTTTGTTTGTTTTGTTGCGATTTGTGGATAAAGAATGGACTGTTCTGAGTCTCCATTTTAAGATCATTGGCCTTATAAAAAGAACTCCTTATTTTAGTTGTCCTGCATAGATAATTCTATCCACATTTTATTTAATCTATCACTTTAGCATCACTATCAGTTATTATCAGGGCCATAGTCTTTTCTCAATTAATTTAGTTAATTAAGTTAATAGGTATAAAATGTTCTGGGAACAGATCCTGGGAAAGGTCAATGAACTGGGTCCAAAACTGAAAAGGAGGAAGAAAAGAGCACCTGCTGTTTTGGAAAAAAATATACAACACTCTTAACTGTTCCCTTAAAAAAGATGCTTTTTGTTAATATCATTGTGTGGGATCCTATTGCTGACTACTGATGAGCTTGCAGATTTAGATCCCCAGAGGTTCCTACTAATTTCAGGGTTCTAGGTATAACCATGAAGGACAGTGGTTCTAATACTATGTTTGTTTCTGGTGTGCTTTCCATTGCTTATCATCAAACAGCTTCAATTTGATTTGACAAAATATATTTACCTAAGTTGTATAATAAGAAGAACTGATAGAAATAAAATTGCCCTCAAACCAGTGATATATTCTCAATTAAATAAACAAAGGATTAAAGTGTAAAGATAGTGAGAAATGTATGTCAAGAGGCTACTCATAATTCATTTCATGGAAGAATTTTTATTTCTTTGTAGAGGCCTCATGAGTTTTCCTTAGGGTTTTAGATATTTATAATTGAATATCCTATAGGCATCTCAAACATATCTCCAAAAAGTACTTATTTTCTCCTCCCATCAGACTTACTCTTCTCTGAACTTCTCTATTCTGACTGAAGGTGCTATTGTTTTCTGTCCAGTTACTCAGATTTGACAAGTCTCATGGATTTTAATTCCACAACATCTCTTGCATTAGTCCTCTTCTCACCACTCACAAGGCCAACCAATTTTAGATCAGACCCTCATCACCTCTCACTTGGACTATGCTGTAGTTTCTAAATTGGTATCCTTAAGGCAGAGCCAAGATGACAGAGGAGAAAGACACACATACTCTAGCTCTTCCCTCACATCCCATAA